>NC_056660.1:221652881-221990381 GCF_018350195.1 Panthera tigris
ATGACCAGATCTCATGGAGAAGGAGCAGCAGTATTTGGTTGATGAGTTCAACAAGCTCAAAGTAACAACTCAAAAAGGGATCCAGGGAATTAATACCTTACCTTCAATTTCCATCCTTCCCTCCCGTTCCACAGCTTTCCAATTCTCTTCCAGGGTCTCCCATTTACCAAAACCTACTAGATAGCAGAGAACACGGAAACCTACATCAGTGTCCTGGGCAGAGGACAGGTGAAAGATGAAGATAGCTTTTCTTGGAGTAAATAGATGTACAACCCAGTGGTCATAAAGAAATAGAAGATTATTTTTACAAATTGATCCAAGATTTTGTGTTATGGGTTCAAAGATCTCCCCCAATTTATATGTTGAAGTCTGAATCCCCCAAATAGCTCAGGAGGTGACTTTATTTGTAAATAGGATCGTTGCAGACGTAATTAGTTAAGATGAGGTAGTTAGTAGTTAGTTAGTTAGTAAATAGGATCGTTGCAGACGTAATTAGTTAAGATGGATTATAGAATAATCCATTCTATGCAATGTCATTTAGAAAAAGGACATGTGGACACAGGCACACAAACAGGGAGAATTCTATGTAAAGATTCAAGTTATGCTGCCAGAAGCCAAGGGATGACCAGCAGCTAGTGGACCTGGAACTGATTCTTCCCAACAACTTAAGAAGGAGCACAGAACTTCTGGCACCTTGAACTTGGATGGGAATTTATAAATTTAACATAGTTTCCTGCATCAACAGAATTTCTCCTATAGCATAGATACATGTAATAATTAGGACACATTACATTTGTAATTGTGCCATTACATTATAAATATTTTTTTAATATTATAAATACTTTTTTAAGTTTATTTCATTTGAGAAAAAGATACAGAGAAAGTAGGGGAGGGACAGGGAGAGGGAGACAGAATCCCAAGCAGGCTCCTGACTGCCTGCCGGGACAGAGCTCAATGCGGGGCTTGAACCCACAAATCTCGGGATCATGACCTCAGCTGAAGTTAAGAGTCATGGGGCAGCCTGGGTGGCTCAGTCGGTTGAGTGTCCGAATTCAGCTCAGGTCATGATCTTACGGTCCGTGAGTTCAAGCCCCACTTTGGGCTCTGTGCTGATGGCTCAGAGCCTGGAGCCTGCTTCGGATTCTGTGTCTCCATCTCTCTGCCCCTCCCCTCTCATGCTCGGTCTCTCTCTCTCTCTCTGTCAAAAAATAAGTAAACATTAAAAAAAAAGAGAGATGCTTATCCAACTGAGCCACCCAGACACCCCTGTGCCGTTACATTTTGGAGGATGTATTTATTAAGTCTGAGCTGGTGGGATCTTTAAACATGAGGCTGCTTATATGTTGTGATGATTAGTTTATGTGTTGACTTGGGTAGGCTACAGCACTCAGTTATTTAATCACACACTAAGTGTTGCTGCAAAGATATTTCATAGATGTGGTTAACTACTCCCATCAGTTGAGTTTAGGTAAAGGAATTATACTCAATAATTCAGGGACAGGGGCTCATCCAATCAGTTGAAAGACTTAATAGCAAAAACAGATTTCCTGGTGAGGAAAACTTTCTAAAAAAACTGTAGTAGCAATCCTTACTGACTTTTCAGTCTCCTGGTCTCCCCTGTAGATTTTGGACTTGCCAGCCTCCACAGTCATTGAGCCAATTCCCAATTCCAGTATATAAATTGATAGGGAGAGAGGGGGAGAGAAAGATACATGCATACATAGATATAGGTATATAGACCTAGATACATATTTTGTTTCATTTCTCTGAGAATCCTTACTCATATAGATGCTTCCCGTTGCTTTTGAGAACGTAGGCTCATCTCTACACTCCTTTCCTCCTTTCTTCCTTTCTTTCCTTCTTTCTTTCTTTTTCTTTCTTTCTTTCTTCTTTCTTTCTTTATTCTTTCTTCTTTCTTTCTTTCAGTTTATTTATTTTTTTAGATAGAGAGGGAGAAAAAGCATGAGTGGGGGAGGGGGGGGGAGAGAGAGAGAGTTTCCCAAGCAAGCTCCAAGCTGGTAGAGCAGAGCCTAACACAGGGCTCGAACTCACAAACTGTGAAATCATGACCTGAGCCAAAATCAGGAGTCTGGCCCTTAACCTCCTGAGTCACCCAGGTGCCCCTCAGCAACAGTTCTTAACAGGTTGTGGGAGAAGAGGAACTAATTGACGTCTGCTGTTTTTTTGTAACACATTCCATTTAAAAAGTAGAGAACAAGGACTCCCAAGTTAACACAAGATAATTTCTAATTTTTTAGAAAAACATAGAATTAGTTCACAGTCATTTCCTCAGCCTCTCTTAAAAATAATTGTATGTAAAATTGAAGATAACCTCACAAATGTTCAGTGTCTGCTGATAGATGGAATCAGAAACTCACTTGGGGCCTTAGGTGGGCAATTATAGAAAGGCATTCTGGGTAGTGATGCGATTTCACCTGAAGTAGGACAGTAGTAAGAGAAAGTCTTCTGTTGTGTGTATATATATATATATATATATATATATACACAAGTCTTCTGTTGTGTATATATATATACACATATATATATACATATGTATGTACATATATATAGTTTTGTTTATTTTATTTATTTTGAGAGAGAATGAGAGAACAGGGGAGAGGCAGAGAGAGAAGGGGAGAGAGGATCTCAAGCATGCTCTGTGCTGTCAGCCCAGAGCCCAACTTAGGGGCTCAAACTCATGAACTATGAGATCGTGACCTGAGCTGAAACCAAGAGTAAGAAGCTTAACCAACTGAGACACCCAAGCACGCTGAGAATTGCTTCATACTGAAAAAAAAAAAAAAAAAAAAGTTGAATTCTCACAATATGACGGAGGTAACATTGGCAATAAATTTAAGTGCACTGGTCTCTCCTCCTACCTCCTACTCACCAAAGTTCAGATTTCTGACAACAGATTTAAAGACATGTGTTATGTAAACTCTTTCTTGAAACAATCCTTGATTTCTTTTTATGTACTATAAAATAATGTTTATTTTCATTAAATGTTTTAAGATTTATATGTTATTTACTTAACATATAAAAATGTCTTAACTAAATTGTGTGTAAAAATCTTACCATACTCCAAATTCAAGTATAAATATCTGCATGTATTGACTGTTTTAAAGTATTTCAGATCCTTAGAAAGTAAAATAATTGAAAAGTGGAGACTAGTGTGAAAAAAAATCCTAATTAAAATTGTAATTTTATTCTTTAGCTGTAACTCCTCACTCCATTTTTCCAATCCAACAGTTATGCAAACAAAATGGTTTGACAATTATGGCTCAAATTTCTAGTGAGCAATTTTATATATCTCCCAATTTCTATAATTCTTCTTAGTTAAAAAAATGACCCAAACCTAAGCAATTCTAACTTGTGTGCAGAAAAAGCCTCTGTGAACCATAAACCTCCTAGTAACCCCAATTTCATTTATTTATTAGATTTCTTATTTCTTTTATATTTCCTTTATGTTAAAATTGTTACATTTGTTGAACTTCTCCAGAGAGTTTCTGGTAGGACAAGCATTCATCATGATGGATAATCTTAGCCCACAAACTTTAAGTACAAAGTGGCAGAAATTTTTGTCTTCTTTTAGAATTAATTTACAAACTACTCACGTTCCCCCCCCACCTCTAAAATCTCTTCATGTTTAAGTGTTGGTTACAGGCAGATGTATGTATCCCCCATTCTCTCTTTGTACCATTCATATATTTTGTTACCAATGCCTATAGCTTTAAAACTATTGACAAAATATTTCTCCTTTTAATTGTATTTCTGGTTTTTTTCTTTTCAAATAAAGCACCTACTTAAAATCATAATTCATTATATTTCTGCATATGTGTATTTCCATACACACACACACACACACTGTGTGTGTGTGTGTGTGTGTGTGTGTGTCTGCATGTATAGCAACTCACAGGAAACCCACATTTTATGTCTTACCCTTGATCTGTCTTCTAGGTATGAAGCTACAAGAGACTTGCCTCAGTATCCTCTCTGTACATTTTTCTCCTTGGATCCTTTCCCTAGAAACCCTAAATATTTCTTCCCTAAATCCACATTGGACTTCCTGTTTTCTTTCTAGTTTGATAGACAGCATTGCTCATATCACTGATACCTTTTATTCCTGTGATAATATTGATTTTTTTTCTTTCTTACTTTTTTTTTTAACTTGCAATTCTCAGCCACCACTTTAAACTTCTAGTTTCACTTTTCCCTTTTTATGTCTTGAAAGCTTGTGATTTTTTTCTCTCCATGTGTGTAATTCAAGGAAAAAAGTAGAATATAGGGTGAATTTTCAAAGTGTATTTGAAGGGATTCTTAATAAAATGAATACGATAGCAATGGTACCATCAGCTCTAACTTCTATCAAACTTCATAACTATCCATTAGATAGATTAGGCAGCACCATTATTTATGTCAAAGCAGGATGCTTCCTATGGTAGCAAAACCTTCTCACTGCAAAATTACTGCAATCTGTTCCAGAAAGAAAACGAAATTAAAACATCTGAGTAAATATGTTCTTAGGGGGAAAGATTATCCACTTTTCTATAAGATCACAAGATGATACTCTCTTTTTTCGTATGATGACACAAAGTCAATAACCATTCCCATAGATATTTAGCAGTCTCACTAAAGCCCGTGATGTTTCAAATACCTGTGTACAATGCTACAAATCAATCTGCTTCGACATCACGATGTTTCTTTTTTCCAGAGATTGAAAGGCCAGATGAGGAGGAGCAGTATGTATTTAAGTAATTCAATGAAAACTCAGACCACAGAAAAAGAAATGATACAATTGAAGATAAGCAATACACAAAACTCACTGCAAAACATCTGCAGACCAAGAACCGGTGCTTTGGCTGTGTTTAAAGCTAGTGCTAACAGCACCATGCATCTTAGCACCAGAGCATCCCCGGTCATATGTACCTTTACTTGTAGTACCAGTTCACATCCACCTGATCCCTCAACTCTAGCTAGAGAGAAACTTTAGGCAGAGTTCAGGCCACTGCATGGAAGGAACACGGGTCTCCTCTTCTTCTGCTCTGCAGATTCCCTGTTGGATTTCCTGTTTCATTTCAGCTCTCCATTTGAACCTAGGAGAGTCAAGAGTTTATATACTTCTTGCAAAAAGAAATTAGATGACCAGCTTTCCTCATTCTATTCCTAGAGCTCAGAAATGGTTTGGAAAAATTGTTGTGTCCCTTATGCTGACATTTTTAAAAAGCCTTTTATAATAGCCTAATTCACTGTCCTAACCACTTCTTGTATAAGAAGAATCCTGGGATTGGGAAATACACTACTTTCCCCTTTAATTTTTATATGGTGAAGTTCTCTTAAACTTTGCTAAAAATTGTATAGCTCTTGCAGAGGCTTTGGGTGTCTTTCTTCTTCAGTTATATCAGATGGCCTTTGACTTTGACCCTGTGTAGTAGGGTTAGTACCTTGGGAAGTAGGGGGGATGTTTTGTAAATGACATTTTAATCTTACCCCAATATTGTTGGTATTCAAGACACCAGACTTATTTCCTATCTCAAAATAGACCACTTGCTGGTTATAATGTGGTTTATTATGGCATATTTCCCTTGATGTTTATTACTATAGGATTCAAGGTTGCAGGTAATAAAACCAGGTCAACTATTCTAGCAGTAAGAGATTTAGTAAGGATAATATTTTTGTCACAGACTCACCAGGAGAGGTGAGAACCAGGCTGGGATTCTACATATTCAGAAACTCTACATTCAGGAGAGGAAAGTGAGATAATTTTGTCAACAACCACACGCAAACACTCTTCTAATAGAAATACCGCTTTACTTTGCTTGGTATCTAAAACGATAGGGGGTAGAAACAAGAATTCTGCTTCTGCTATTCCCCCTGCCCCCCGAACAGACACATTCACTACCATGGTTGCTAGCTGAGACGGTCTGCTGTATTAGGTACACCGTCTCACTTGGCTCGTTTCCACTTTCAAGTCTCATGAAGACATTTTGAGTGGCAGATAAAAAGACACAGCAACAAGTTATCTGAAGGTAAACCTAAAATATGCAGATTTGTGCTTTGGTACAGGAAGACCTATAATACCAATGACCTGGAAAAGGAGTTTGACGAGATTGGGACGTGCGACTTTTACAGTCACATATATCAACTGTGGTCATCTATACTTTGAGTTTTAAAGAAGTTTTGTTTAACTCTTCTGTTCTGCAACTCAGAAAAATCCAATGGCTCTCCAACATTTTGTGAATTTCTAAGGGTTTAATTCTCTTGGAAAACCCTTGTTTTGATACGCTGTTTCCATTAATCATCTATCTCATCTTCATTTCAACCCAAAACCTGAGAGCTCCTTTTCCCTGAACTGACTCAGAATTGAATCAGTCCCAGTCGCTGTGTATACCACACATGTTTGTATTTAAAAGATTCTTCTGGTATTATCATCAGTTCCTTTAACCTAGCTCCTCTTACCAACTGGTCTCTGATGCCATGTCGCTCTACCCAACCCTCTATTCCTCCCCTACTTCTCACCCAACCACACCTTCAAGTCTCCACTCAGTTCTTACTTATCACCATTTACCTATCTCCGTGGATAACCATCGCTCATTCAAGATAAACTCAGAGAACCTCAACTTTAAAAGAGGACGTGTTTCTGGGGCACCTGGATGGCTCAGTTTGTTAAGCGTCCAACTCTTGTTTTCCGCTCTGATCATGGTATCACCGTTGGTGAGTCCGAGCCCTGAATCCAGCTTTCAGCTCTCAGAAGAGCCTGCTTCCTATCTTCTGTCTTCCTCTCCCTCTGACCCTCCCTGCTCCTGCTCTCATTCTCTTTCTCTCTCAAAAATAAACTTAAAAGCAAAAAGAAGATCTGTTTCAAAACTAGACAGTTCTCTTCTTAAAAATAACTGTATCTATATCTTAAAATAATGGAATCAGCCCCAATACAGACATAGTACCTCATGATCGAAATAATTTAATAAATTCGGTAAGTTAAAAACCTCTTATTGAGTCTTTTCTATGTGCTAGTCATACAGATGCTTATTATAAATGATAAAAAATATGAAATATAGTTCCCATTCAAAATTGTTAGTCTTTAGAGAGCTAAAATACATATGAGAACAAGTAACCTTAAAGGGATAGATAACAATAATACAACACAAAAGGTAGAGATGCTATGTACCAGTAGAGTTTAGTAAAATGAAAATATTAATATGACAGTGAGAATGATTGTCATCACCAAAGGAAAATATTTACTTTTTTTTAATGTTTATTTATTTTTGAGAGAGAGAGAGCAAGACAGAATGTGTGCAGGGGAGGGGCAGAGAGAGGGGGAGACACAAAATCAGAAACAGGCTCCAGGCTCTGAGCTGCCAGCATAGAGCCCGAGGCGGGGCTGGAACTCACAGACCGCGAGATCATGACCTGAGCCGAAGTCAGATGCTTTTTAAAAGACTGATCCACCCAGGTGCCCCAGAATATATTCACTTTTTAACTTGCTCCTCCGTTGTATAGACATTTCTTTCTTTCTTTTTCTTTCTTTCTTTCTTTCTTTCTTTCTTTCTTTCTTTCTTTCTTTCTTTCTTTCTTTTTCTTTCTTTCTTTCCGTTTATTTTTGAGACAAAGAGAGACAGAACATGAACGGGGGAGGGTCAGAGAGAGAAGGAGACCCAGAATCTGAAGCAGGCTCCAGGCTCTGAGCTGCCAGCACAGAGCCCGATGTGGGGCTCGAAATCACGGACTGTGAGATCATGACCTGAGACGAAGTCGGGTGCTTAACTGACTGATCCACCCAGGCGGCCCTAGACATTTCTTAATAACATATTAATAAAGAAAATCTTTCTTCATAGGTTAATGTTTGATATACACAAATCATATTTCAAAAGTAAGAGAAGCATTTTCAAAAATAAAACAGTTGTATTTAATGTTTTGATGATTTGTGTGTTAACACATTATAAATACCTGCAAAAAAGTGCTCTTTAAATGTACAAGTGCATATTATTTAATAAACAAACAGCTTGTCAATATTCCAAAGATTAAACCTATTATTATGAATTATCAAAAATACAAATTCAAGAATTAAATTCACATTTCTCTACACTTAGTATAATTTCTAATTATTAAAAAATAATTGGATTCAATAAGTAATACAGACTGAATATTTTCAATATACTGACTGTTTTAAAGGGCTTATATATTTATATAGAATCCTGTTTGTCTCTTATATGAGAAGCATTTCCCTTATTTTCATGTTTTAATATTTGCTCTTTGAACCCTAGAACATGGTTCATTTCATCTTTGGATTCCCCATTGTGTCTAGCATTCAGTTTTGCATGTAGAGTTCCTCAACATAAAATTATTCAAATAATGGGAAACATACAGGAGAAAATAATCAACAGTTGAAAAGGAAGACGGACACAGTTGATCCTTTTATTTCATTCACTGGTCATCTTCATTATTGTAATTGATCCTAAGGGATCCCAATATACAACATAGAACTACTTTGCTCATACTTTTTCACGCTGGCTTCTTTACACTTTTATTTTCAGGATTTCTCCTGTCAATTCTCAGTGTCCTTCAATGACTTTTCCATAAGGATCACTTTTCAAATGTCGGAGTTCTCCATGTTTCTGCTTTTGGTCCTTTTATCTTTGTATTCAGCATGTCTTTTTCTGGATTCTCTTGGCTGTGGCAAATGTTTATCTATATCTCCATCTTTTGTACAGATAATTGTCCTAGGTAACAAAAGTTCAAATAGTAAACACTGGAGTCTCTACCTGTATGTCCATGATAAGTATCGGCAAAATGATTTCCAAAACCAAGATGTACCTTCTGCTCACATCACCATTAAGCATTATAATGAACCATAATTAATCATTGTCTTCACACACACCCCACATTCAATAATTGAAGTCCTGCATGTTTTATCCCCTTAAAACTGCTTAAACATTTTCGTTCATCTCCATCCCCCCAGCTAATGCATTTGTAAATTCTCCCCTTATCACTTTTGCCCCTGAATATTCTTTCTAAAATATTAGTAGTAGTATTAATATTTTTTATTATTTCTTAAAGTATTTCATTCTAAAAGATTCTTTCCAGGGTGCTTGGGGGGGGCCCAGTCAAACCTCTGCTTTGGGTCAGGTCATGATCTCATGGTTTGTGGGTTCAAGCCTTGCATCAGGCTCTCTGCTGTCAGCGCAAAGCCCGCTTCAGATCCTCTGTCTGCCTCTCTCTCTGCCCCTCCCCTGCTCACGCTCTCCCTCTCCCTAAAAAAATAAACATTGAAAAAAAAAGATTCTAAAGTATATCACTTTCATGATTTCATTTCTTCAATTTTTTTAAACCATTATTTATTTTGAGAGACAGAGACAGAGAGAGAGAGAGAGCGAGAGAGAGAGAGAATGTACCAGTGGGAGAGGGACAGAGAGAGAAAGGGAGAGAATCCCAAGCAGACTCTGTGCTGTCAGTGCAGATCCTTACCTGGGACTCGATCTCACAAACCATAAGATCATGACCTGTGCTGAAATTAAGAGTCAGATGCTCAACAAACTGAGCCACACAGGCAACCTTATTTCTTCAATATTTAAACAAAATTATAGGGAAAAGTTGTAATATCAACAGTAAAAACATGATCCTGCCTTCATTGTTTTCTCTCCTTCTGATCTCCTTTTAACATGGAATGCCAAATGATTCCTAATTGTCATTTCCTACCTTTGTAACCATCTAGCTATTCCCGCTGCAACACCTCATTTTTTATCTTTAAAAGCTTGTGAACCTGAATTAAGCTCCAATATTCTCTCTTTTTATTTTGTGCTTTGAAACTGTATTTCTTCTCCTGTTTGAAATCTTCTGACATATAATTTTTCCTTCTGTTCATCATGTCTGCATGTTTAACTTCGAATATTATTAGACTTTTTTATTTCCATGATTCTTAATGCTCTGTATACCATTTTATTGTAGAAGTTACTCATATTAAAAGTTAAAATTCTATATTTTTAAAATTTTTTAAAAATTGTATTTATTTTTAAGAGACAGAGTGTGAGTGGGGGAGGGGCAGAGAGAGAAGGAGACACTGAATCCAAAGCAGGTTCCAGACTCTGAACTGTCAGCACAGAGCCTGAGGTGGGGCTCCAACACACGAGCCAAGAGATCATGACCTGAGCTGAAGTCAGAAGCTCAACCGACTGAGCCACTCAAGTGCCCCAATTCTGTAAGTTTTATGTACTTACAGATACATATGTTTTCATTAGGTCAACATGGACACAAAAGAAATTCTACTTAAGTATTTAAATGTATCTCCTAGTAGGCTGTTTGGAACATTAAGGTGTTTGCACTAAGTAAGTTAATTCACAGCATAATGTGTGCCAAATGGGTAACTCTTTACTCTTGCTTTCAAAGAAATAACACCTTCCTGTTTGTCAGTCCTAAATCCCCCATGAAAGCTATGGGCTCCACCTTTCCGTTTCCTTCATGACCTTGATAAATGGCGCATCTCTCTCTCACTTGGTTCCTCAAGTCATCTCTTTCAATAGGTTCTTTCCCTTATTTATATACAGAAATATGCTCTTGACCACCAATTATAAAACCACTTGAACTATGCAAGACATTAGACTCCCCCCTCCTCCTTTCCTCCTCCCAGACTTTCCATCTCTCTCTGTTCCTTTTCCTGCCTAATTTCTTAGGCAGAAGAAATTTCTTAGAAGAAACCAAGTCTTTGCTTTCTATTAATCCCTTCAATCCCTCAGGCATCAAGCTGCTGAAAAGAGCTCAGAAAATTCGTGCAATCTTACAGATCGGTGCCGCTGGAAATTCATGGCTTTCTGGTTCAGGAAGACCCTCAGAGAAGCTAAGTCACACTTTCCCTTTGGCTTGGGAATGTCGCCAGTGTAACCTAGCTCAGCACTCCTGGTCCACACAGCTCTGCACTAGCCCTCCTCTCTTTACCTCCTATGGGTCATCTTTACTCTCACACATGGCTCCCGTGGTTTCTGACCTTGTGAACCTGAGCTTCCTGTCCTCATCTCCAACCCTTTGACCCGATAGCTTAGATTTCATTTATTTTTGCCTCCTCTACCTGTTCCAATTATATGACCCACAAATCAACATCCAGATTACTATTTTCTATTATATTATCGATTAGTTCCTGAAAACTCAACATTGTTAAGAGATAACAGGCTTTGAAATTCAACAGACACTTACTAGTTGTGGGTTATTGGACAAGGTAATTAATCTCTTCAAACTTCAGTTTCTTTAGATGTAAAATAGGATAATGTCTATTCCACAGAGTGTTAAATGAGATAAGGTTTGCACAATTATTAGCTCAGAGCTTACCATGTATTGAGTACTCAATGACTCCAAAAAGGGAAATTATTTTATTGTCATTCATTGAATAACTTATATATGTCAGGCATAATTCTAAAAAATATGAAGGAAGAAATGTTGGACAAATCCAATTCTTTTCATTCATGTAGCTGTCATTGTTATAGGAAACTGCATGAAACAAAGAAGGAAATGTATTAAGAAATTAAGAAAGAATGATTTCTATAACACAAATAAACAAAGAAATGAAGAAGAAATGAGTGTGCCATATGTAATTTGTCCTTTTTTTAGTTACCCATCTTAGTTGAAAAATAAATCTTCCTAAGTTGCACCTCTCCTTGGCATGTTTCAAGTCATGTAGAGACTCTATTTTGGAATATCTTTCTATATTAGTTCATTTTGCTCGTTCCCACCATGAACACACTGGTTCTCATTTCATTTTCCTGAGGTCTCTCTAGTGGTTGTTAGCTCTCACCAGAGTTCTAGTCCAGTAAAAGCTACAACTTTTATTAGATTGAGGTTCCCATAGCTCAGTTCAAATTTTGTCACTTTCTGTGATATATATATATATATATATATATATATATATATAATGATATACATATTTTAAATATATATATATTTTAAATTATATATATATATATATATATATATATATATATAAAATTTAAAAGGCTCCCAATTACCCAACTACTCTCAGCCTAGCATCCAAGATCCTCCATATTTTTCCCTTCTTTCCAGTCCTGCCTCCCAGGCACTGAGTGTTTTGGGCCACCCATCCCACTTTGCCCTCTATTTCCATCTCCCACTTCCTTTGCCTCTGTAGTTTTACTTAAGTTTCCCTCTCCCGTCTGTTGAGGTTTTTTTTTTTTTTTTTCCCTATGCATATGAAATCTTTTTTTATTCTCTTTGATAAAAATCATTACAAATTCCATGTTTTATATGTTTGTTTTGTGTTAATGTTTATTTATTTAGAGACAGAGAGGAAGTAGAGGAGGGGCAGAGAGAGAGAAAGAGGGAGAGAGAATCCCGAGCAAGTTCTGCATTGTCAGCGCAGAGCCCCATTCAGTGAGATCTGTGAGATCATGACCTGAGCTGAAATGAATAGTCAGATGCCCGACCAACTGAGCCACCCAGGCACCCCACAAATACTATGTTTTTTTACAAGGTCTTTCTGATATCCTAGAGGAGGTATGATCTTGCTTTTGAGTACCTGTTGCTCTCTGAACTGCTGATAAAAAAGGCATTAATCACTCTCCCTTGTATTTTGTTTACTTGAGAACTCCTTATCTACCAACCAGCTTGTAAGCTCCTGGAAGATTGACTACTACTACAGCTAATTTGAAAATACCAAGAACACAAAGAGGACTGCTCTCTCTGCTTTACTTAATTACTTTTCTATTATTGAGAGTACAAGGTCTGATACAAAGAGTTGCTCAATAAATATTTGCTGAACTGAGTCAATTAAATCAAGGAACTTCACCTCTAATAAGTGTTACAACACTTTATAATTTGGACTTTAATTGAGTGTAACTCCATGATCATACATACCGTTTGGCCTCTCTCGTCTTCATTTACAAGACACCTTAGCACATATTATTTGTTTTTATTTGTATTATATGATGTTGAAGGTTGGAAATGCAGTGACTACTGCCTGGAATTTAATTCCAACTGGGAGTTGAGGTACGGTTAAGCATTCCTCTACAATTTACTTTAATGAGTGCAGTAATGTATTATTACAAATAAAAATAGCTAAAAGGTTGGTTGACCAAGCAGTGTGAAATTGAGATAAGCAACCATCTTCTCATTAGAAATTAAACACGACTGCATCTGTAGGATTTGGTTTAAGTGCCGGAGGAGGTCATCGAGAGGACAGTCCAGATGTGACGGCAGGTCAACCCGCAAGCTTGACCCGGGCAATCTGGGAGGCTCCTATCACCGCTGTCCTTTAAAGGTATGTTCTGCCCATCATTCCCTTAGCAGGAACCGTTTTTGAGGATGCAGACTTGAGAAAGCAATGTGTTGTTGAGAGCATCTGGATGATAGACATAATTGCACTCAGTTAAAGCCTCATATAAACTTGCTAGATTCTAGCAGGCATTCACAGAGTCTATTTGCCTTGTGGCCGCTGAAGACAAACCTTTGTAAATTCCCTTGCCTTTTTTCTTTTTTTTTCTTTCTTTCTTTTTTTTTTTTTTAAGTTCCCTTGCTTATTAAACCTGCAACCTACCACCTGGAGTGACCTACCTCTTTCTTTGGTTTTTCCTTATGCTCTGTGTTCAGGGACCAATTTGCAAGCCAAAGTGGACCCCAAATGCCCCCCTCTCCTTCCCTCCCCGGCCCCTCCTGGAGCATGTGGGAAATGAAAAACTCATCCGCTGTTCAATGGTTTGTTTTGTGCTTTTTTTATTGTGGTCAGTTAGAGCAGTTTGGTGGGGAATGGTGAATGTGTCCCTTTAAGAAGAAAATCTCCTTAACCTTGAAGGGCTGAATCAGGTGTGAAATGCTCTATTTGATACATTCGGAGGGATCCTTTTGTAGATTTGTGCTTTAAAATTGAAAAACATACACTGAAGTTTGACTCAGGCTCTAGTTGAAAAATATCTACAAACACCACCCCTCTTATGAGAAACAAAATGGTAGGTCATATTTTTCTAGAATAAAAGGAATACTTTTTAAATATCAACCAACCTAATGGAGGGTTCTTTAACTGCTCCAATCTATTCAGGCTAATGAAGGCATCATTTTTTCTAGCAAAAAGCATTTGTCACTGTATGCAATTTTGCTCCTGATTTTCTTCTTATATATTTGAATTAGAAAGATTTCATCAGAATGCATCTCTGTAGCAATTTATAAGTAATGATGAATAGCAGGTGTATGATTTTAAATTACCAGGAGCAGGGTAAGAAGGGGTGAATTTTAAAAATGCTAAAATCTGCGATAACACTAAACTTGCTTTGAGCCTCTGCCCTCTCAAACCCTATCTCTCAGGGAGATAAAATAATGAAAAATACTTCTCTAAACTGCTGGCAAAACTCTTATTGTTTGTACCACTCTTGGAAAAGACTCTTGGGACGAGCAGAGGAATCCTTGCTATTGATTGGCTGGTTAAATAGAGGACTATTAGCTTCAGACAGGCTAGATTGATTATACAGCAGCAGCAGCGGGAGCTGGGACTCAGAGCTGAGTGAGCGTCAGGGTGAAAAGGAGAGAGAGAGAGAGAGAGAAAGGGAGAGAGGCAAGGTGGGGAGAAAGCGGTGCACGTTCCATAGCATCACTGTGTGACTGCTGGTGCTGATTAGGATTAGCTTGCTTTCTCGCTTTCTCAGTCAACAACTTACTGAGATGCCTTTTCTTTTACAAGAGGCTGTCAGCGCCGAGCCCCAGCAAGAAATAAAAGACTTCACCTTGGAATAGTTCATCTCACTCCGGCATCATTAAAGAGGATTTTGAAAAGAAAACAAAAATCACTTCCCCTTCCCAGCCCCACTTTGTTCCAGGATCGAACAGACACAGTTGCATGCTTCAGGTAAGGAAATTAAATTTTTATCTCTGGATTCGTTTTTAGTCATTCGCAGTAAAATATAGCCTAGCCTTGCATGTTTTAAAAACTGAGTTTTCAGGGATGTGTTAGACTCAATGCCATGCATAAGCATGTGGATTTAGAAATGTGCTGATACATGTTTAGAGGTATGTATTTGCTGTTTTATCTCCAGGTACATAGAAATTTTATTTATAAGATCACTAGCTGTTAAGTTTATAGAGCAGATATTCTGTATGGAAAAAAAAAAAAAAGAAAAGAAAAGGAAGCAAAGTCCATACTCAAAGGAGCATTTCTGGTGACAGCCTTAAAATAAGAACATATACTGTTCTTAGCTGTGAAACAACTTTGGGGAAATAATAGCATATCACAAAAGGACCATCACTGTGTTAAGTATGTACTATTCAATTTCATGCAGACATAGAAGCTACAATGTTTTCAGTGATTGTCAGTTGTTAGTGTTTTTTTTTTTTTCCTGAATCTGTCATTCACAGTCTTAACACTCTTCAACATAAACATGATGTGTCCTAAATGATGTGACATTAGACTGCCATCTTATTATGGCTAAGTTATTGATGGTTAGCATTTGGTCTTAAGAAAGTACTGAGCTTGGGCAAAGAAATATGACTCTGGAGATGTTTAGCTATTCTAGAGTCCATGGCTGAGCTGGAGTTCCATCAATTAATATTAAGTGTCAGTGATGGTATATGCTGGTAAAGTGTCTGTGAACATGCAGAAACTTTGCACATGTTATAATCTCTTCTGCGAACAGTATTTTTTTTTCCATGAGGAAAGCGACTGGATGGCATAGGAAAAACAGGCTGGGGCAATGCAGTACTGATGTAGTTGATTGACCTTAGGTTTACAGTTCGACTGCTAAAGAGGCAGCATTGTGATAGAAGATGAACGTGACGAACTCCGTCCTTACTGGAACTCAAATGGTCTATGATATTTTTGGTGTAAATTTATTTGCTTTTGGGTCAGTGAAGACAGATATTTTATCCCGAGCTGCTCTGATTGTGTTTTTGAGTGAAGTTCCCTGAGTCACTAATCAAAAATCAAACTGCCAGCTGGGACAAGTCGGCAAAACTTTTTAGTATGTTGTTCAGTGGTTCAAATAATAAGATTCCAATACTCTTGGGAATCAACCTAGCTGAAGTTAGGAATATTACATACTCTGAATGTCTATATATGTGTCTGTGTTTAACCCTTGCTTATATATTAAATATACATATTTAAGGAACACAAATGTTCATGAACTCTATTTTGTCTTTTCAATGTGGAATGTTTTAATGCTTCATGATAACATAAATAGTATATCTATCCAGATATTTACATTTATATCACCAATATCAGAAGGGAATAATTGTTATAAATTTTGTAAAGTACAGTTTGTCTAAAAGAATAGGAGTGTGTATTGAAGAATATTGAATATGTTTGTCTTTCAATTCAGTCATTTGAAAAAAACAATTATATCCATGTCTTTTGAGTATTATCTTTGAAAAATTAATATCACACTATTGACTGAGGAAGGTGGCAGGTACTTTAGACTATACTTCCATACACACACAGACACACACACACACATATATACATATATACATGTATATATATATATAATTTTATATTTATTTATATATTGATATATTTATGATTATATATATTATAATTATATATGATGTAATATTACATATTATATATGAGTAATATTATATCAAATCCACACACAGCCTTTGCCATAAATCTATTATAATCTTGTTTAATTATTGCTTTGCATGTATTACAATAATTATGTTTGCTTTTTTGCAATTTATCCAAAATTATATTTTTAATCCTTCTATTTTATTGTTTATGGAAAAAATGTGACATATATTTGGTTCACTGTGGCTAAAGTGATATAATTAAGATTTAACTAATTCATCTTGTAATTTTCAAATTTAATGCACAAAGTTATTTAAAATTCCAGAATTTTTTGTTGCCATAATCTTAAGCATCTAACCTAGTTATGCAGTACAGTTACCTTATAGCACTTATCTATGGGTTATAATGAGCTATATAGCATAAAGAAAACTAATTCTTAATTGTGTTGTATTTTTCATGAGACTGTTGATACTTTAGCATAGGTGGATGTAAAGCATCCATACTTGTTTTTTTTTTTTTTTTTCTACGAATAGGCATGTTTTTCCTTTCAAAAGACTTAATACATTTCTGAACTATGTGCCTCTTGCACTTCAGCATTCTTCTTAGCTTACCCCAAATGTTACTTCGATTCTCTCTCATGTTTTTTTCTTGTTATCTTACAAATTCTATAATTACTCCTGTAAGAGCTTTAATTCCCCAATCTTCACAGGATATTGCCCCATGATTGGAAACAAAGCAAGTTCTTTTTTAAATAACATTTGGCACTTCTGGCTACATAATTAAAATGTCTCCTGCTTTCCAGAGCAGTGCTCCTCAGCAAACAAGATCAAGGGAGACAGGTGTTCTAGCAGTCATGTATAGAGGTGACTGAGTCTGAAATCTAGCAGCTTCTTTTGTGAATTCAGCTTTCACTTTTCTTTGCGTTTCGGGAAAGGCTCCATTTGGCCCTTTATTCAACCTTCTATTTACTTCCACAGCATCAGATATTTTTGTTGATTACTCATTTTAGCCGTAGTGAACCAAAAAGAAACAAGAAAGTACAACCTCTTCTGTTTATATAGGTATCTGAGCCATTAGGGGGCTCTTTCTTCCTATGTTATCCTCAGCAAACCTCTGGGAGAGATTACATTGCTTCCTTAAAGTATTTTCCCTGTGTTTAGAACGTGAGTGCTGTTTGAAGCAGCTTCCTCCTACTTTCCACAGACAGAACTATTGCAGATTAATAAGATTTTTTTTTATTTTCATGGGAAAGTGAATTTACCCTGTGCTGTCTCAATTTATTCTCTTCAAAATGTTCTTATCTATGAATTGTTTAATCTCTGAAAATAACAATGGTTTGACAGAGTGAAATGACCAATCTTAGATAAATTTAAAGACTTCTGTTTTATGCAGCTAGTAGCTTAAGAAATGTAAAACTAAGGAAGAGCTGCAGGGAAGAAAGTTCCTTTACAATCATCTGCAAATATCTAAGAGAGAATGAGTGCCTCAGGGCTCACCTGCAATTTGCTTTCAGCAGAAGAGAACAGCAGGCAGCAAAAAAAATATTACTTGTTTCCTACAAAAATAGACATAGAAGAATTGAAAATAATAGGATGGGTTCACTCCCCATACACATGTAGGACATGTACTTTTTAAATTCCATTTTTGTTTCTGAAAACTAAATGAAGTTTTCATAAATATACACAGAGGGTGATGCAGGCAGCTGATTATGGGGGCAAGCCACGCATATTGAACTGCACTGCAGACTTTCTTAATAAATGGAAACACAATCCTCCTCTATCCACAGCAGCTAAAGATGCCCCCTGCTTACAGGACTAGTTTGGGGATTAGTCAACACTTACTAACGTCTCCGGGCAAAAGCAATGTGTTTAGTGGGTCTCGGATTTTCCTCAAAGGACACCACCCCCAGATAGAAGTGACATACACTCACAAGAGAGATTTCTTTGGGGAAGTGAGAGAAGGGGAAGGATTCTGAGCTGTGCATCATGGAATACCATTCCTTTACTGAACAGTTCCTTGACTTATCAGGAGAGAAGAGTAGTCGCTTAAATAAAATAAGAAGGAGTGGCACAGATATTTCCTTTACTGGTGTTTTGCAAGGAAACATGTAAACTTTATCTTCTGTATGAAAATGTGCATACCTTGAAAAGAGTAAATTTTGAATGCATCTAGTATAATACACATAGTTGTGTGGGAATCAGTCCAAGTCTTCCTGGAACAGGCCGGTATATATTCTAATGCAGTTATTTCTTACCGAGTTAGCTTTCGGTAATGTGAATGGGTAATAAGACTTGAGAGGGAATCCTAACGCTACCAATTTTATGTAATCCGGATGAGGAATGTTTTAAGGTCTTTAAGTTTCTTCTCAAAAGAGGTGGTCTTTTATTTTCAAGTAGGACTGCATTGAAGGCGGAGAAAAGGACTAAACTTGAAAATAAGATAAATGAATAAAAATGCATTGACTGTCCATGATTTTTTTATGTTGCCAAAATTTACCCAAGGTCAATATAACAATGCAAGTTAAAGACTCATGTTTTCTATATAATGGTAAAGAAGTGCAAATACCACCGAAGTAAAATGTTATTTTGTCTCCTTCTCTGTTTTTATCTTATTTTTCCTTCCTTTCCCCAATGTTCATCTGTTTTGTTTCTTAAATTCCACATATAAGTGAAACCATATGATATTTATCTTTCTCTGACTCACTTATTTCACTTAGCACAATACACTCTAGTTCAATCCACATTGTTGGAAATGACAACATTTCATTCTTTTTGATCACCTAGTAGTATTCCTTTGCGTGGATATAATACATTTTCTTTATCCATTTGTCAGTTGTGGGACATTTGGGCTCTTTGTATAATTTGGCTATTGTTGATAGCATTTTGGAGAAAGCATGGCAAATGGGCTGCAAATATTTATGCCTTATACGTTTTTTAATGTCTAGACTTAATTTTTAGATCAGTTTTAGGTTTACAAAAATGAGATGTACAAACATAGAGTTCCCGCAGACCTCCTCACCTCCGTCTCCTTTACCCTGCGAGTTTTCCCATATCATTAATATTTTGCCTTAGTGTGGTACATTTATCATAGTGAATGAACCATGATTCATAAATCATTATTAACTGAAGTCCAGAGTTTACCTTAGGGCTGACTCTTCATGTTATATATTTTTGGGGTTTTGACAAATGTATAATGGAATATAGCCACCATTATAATTACATGCAGAATGGTTTCACTGTGCCAGATTCCCCTGTGTGCCACCAAAATAGATTTTTCTCTCTCCCTTCCTCCCTTCTGCCCTCCCCCTGAACCTTGGATCTTTCAACTGTCCCCATAGTGTTGCCTTTACAAGAATGTCATATTGTTGGAGTCATAATATGCCTTTAATGCGGTTTCTTCATGCCTTTTTGGGGCCTGGTAGCTCATGTATTTATATTGCTGAAAAATATTCCATTGTGTAGATGAGCCGGTTTATCCATTCACCTACTGAAGGATATTTAATTGCTTCCAAGTTGTGGCAATTATGAATAAAGCTGCTACAAATATCCACATGCAGGTTTGAGTGTGGATATAAGTTTTTAATGCATTTAGGGCGATACTATTAGCATGATGGCTTGTTCATACAGTAAGAGTGTGTTTAGTTTTGTCAAGCTGTCCTCCAAAGTGGCTATACTATTTTGCATTCCCACCAGCAATAAATAAGAGTTCCCATTCTCCACATCCTTGCCAGAATTTGGTGTTGTCAGTGTTCTGGATTTTAGTCATTCTAATGACTAAAGGTATATGGTATATCTTGTTTTGGACTATGTGTGTGTGTGTGTATATATATATATATATATATATATATATATATATATATAGTGTGTGTATATATATGTATATGTGTGTGTATATATATATATATATATATATATATAAATTTTTTTAATGTTTATGTATTTTTGACAGAGACAGAGCATGATCAGGGAGGGGCAGACAGAGAGGGAGACACAGAATCTGAAGCAGGTTCCAGGCTCTGAGCTGTCAGCACAGAGCCCCAAGCAGGGCTCGAACTCACAGACCGTGAGATCATGACCTGAGCCAAAGTTGGACGCTCAACCTACTGAGCCACCCAGGCACCCCTATATTTTTAATTTTTTTAATGTTTTTTTTTTCACTATTTTTGAGAGAGGGAGAGAGAGTGCGAGCAGGGCAGGGGCAGAGAGAGAGGAAGACGCAGAATTTAAAGCAGGTTCCAGGCTCTGAGCTGTCAGCACAAAGCCCGACTTGGGGTTCGAACTCACCAACCATGAGATCATGACCTGAGCTGAAGTCGGACGCTTAACCGACTGAGCCACCCAAGCACCCCTGGACAATATTTTTGATTGGTAATAACTGTTTCTGCTGTGTGATGAATAATTCCAAGGCATATCATGGATCTTCAGGAAATATGTCCATAATAACTGGCAAGATTTCCTTGCCAATTTTTTTTTTTTCCCTTTTGCAGAACAGCTTGTGTGTGTGTTGGGGAAGAGGCGAGGTGGCCCATACTTGTAACACATATTTGCTATTCATAATTTAGGGCTCTGGTGGAATGAAGAAATTACAGCAATCAAATAATTCAGTCCCACATTTGTCAAATATCAGATAGCAACAATAACTTCCTATTTTTAAAGGACTGTTATTGAATTAAGGAGCAGAATTTGGCATTTTAAATTTCATATTTTACTTTCTAGCCATATTTAGCTTGCGGGTAGAAATTGCTGGCTTCAAATTGTTTATAAGTATCTAAAGTCCTCAAGCAGATTTAGATTCTTCATAATCTGGCCTTGACCAAACTTTATGACATAATTGCTAGTTACTCTGAGCTCAAGATAAGCTGTATTTTCCCCTGTCCCCCCAAATGCTCTCAACCTTTGCCTCTGCTAATCTTGATTTGATTGGTCTTCCTTGCCATCTCTGCTAATTCATACTTTACCAGTCTTTCTACAAATCCTTGGGAATTCCTCTACTGTTAATCACCTAAGACCTTGCATTATTAACTAAACATTTATTGCATCTGTATTATAACCTTCTACTCAAACTACATGATTCAGAAATGGAAAAAAAAAATCCTTTGTGCTTTTTTTCTTTTCCAGTCCTCCAAGTGCAATGTCCATGCTACTCATTAATGCCTATGAGTTGAAAGAATAAATTTTAATTTTTTGAATGTTTTATTCAGTTTTGTGAGAGAGAGACAGAGTGCAAGTCGGGGAGGGGCAGAGACATAGGGAGACACAGAATCTGAAGCAGGCTCCAAGCTCTGAGCTGTCAGCATGGGGCCTGATGCGGGGTTCAAACTCACAAACCAGAAGATCATGACCTGAGCCAAAGTCAGACACTTAACTGACTGAGCCACCCAGGTAGCGCTGAAGGATTAGATTTTGAAAAATGTTCTTATTAGTACAGAATATGTAAATGATTTTTTGAAAATGTCGTCAGTGTCCAATTTCCTTCCTTTTTTTTCCTTTTTTTTTAAGTTTATTTATTTTGAGAGAGAGAGAGAGAGAGAGAGAGAGAGCGCACATGAATGGGGGGGGGGGCAGAGAGAGAGAGAGAGAGAGAGAGAGAGAGCAAATCCCAAGCAATCTCCACGCTGTCAGCACAAAGCCCCATGCAGGGCTGGATCCCTTGAACTGTGAGATCATGACCTGAGCCTAAATCAAGAGTCTGATGCTTAACCGACTGAGCCAACCAGGCTCCCCTCCAATTTCCTTTCCTTATCCTGCCCCCTTTTCTTTTCATTTATAAGAAGGGCAATCCAGTTGGCTAAAGGTCTTGTGTTCTAATCCTCCCATGACAGTTGATCCCTATAAAACTTTTATCCAGGCCACTTAACTGCTCTGCACCTGCTTTCCTGACTACTCTTTGTGAAAACCTGCATTGTATTCTGGTAGTCAAGCTAATATGTATACAACCCTTACAGGCAGAAAGCACTATGCATGACTATAGGGTCATTATGCAGTGTCTATAATTAGAGGTGCCTCCGAAAACAAAATTTAAAATATTTGGTAAAAGAAAGAACTTTGAGGCAGAGAGTACGGGTGGAGATTTGTATATGCTCCCTTTTGGGGCATTGATTCGAATTTAAAAGATACTGAAATGAGAGTCAAAGGATTGGACTATTTGACTAACATGCCAATTAAATTTTAGAAGGTTTCTTGAAACAGTGTACGAGAAAAGCATACGTGAAGCATAAATAAACGTGAAACAGTGTACGAGAAAAGCATACGTGAAGCATAAAAAAAAGGTCATGCAAAAGAACAGAGAGGAAAAGTATTTAAAATGGCATTGTCTTCTGTGCCACTGTCTCCTTTGTGAGTTGTTATGTGTGTTGGCATATTTATGTTTTGTAAATTGACTTATATTCCGTAATGCCCTTTCTTTACGTACATTTACTAATTTATTGCGCTTTTAATATTCTTTTTCATAAAGTTTAGTTGTTGGCTGATAGAGGTACCCAGGGTATCGTCTCTGCCATCTAGTTATCGAATGTTTCTGTCATAAATCAATACGACTTTAACTTCTTGGCTGGAACTAGAGAACTTTTCAATTCCTTGCCAAGAATACTCTGTGATAAACCGTCCCTTAAATCTACTGAGGACGGAACACTTTGACCCATAGCAGCAACATTATCCCTGAGAACACTAGAAATTTTCCAGAATAAATTTCTGAAGTTCAATTGTGAAATTCATTTGATAAAGGGAAAAGGGAATGGTGAGTCACATTGCAAATTCAAGTCTTTCTGTCTCTGAAGCACATTTTTTTAAAACACTATGTTATATTGCTTCTCTTATTCTAGAACCATAGAGAAATTTTTGTTTGTTTTTAACATCTATATTCCTGAGTTTCATCCTCTCTATAATAACAAAAATAATGGTATTTTCCTTATAGAGTCAGCCAAGGGTTCAGTGAGATCATACAGGTAAAAGGCTTAGAAGAGTGATGTAATCACAAGCATAAAAGCAATAGCAGGATTGATATTTATGTTGAATGCCTCTGAATCCACTGTGCTCCATAAACAGATTTAAAATACCTTGTTACTCAATCATTCAAGCAACATTGCTGGGTAACTAATAGATGTGTCATTTTATCCTTAATTATCTGAGTGGTTACAAAGATAAAGGACAGATTAGTGACTTTCCGTCTAGGAGGCAAGAAATAAAACCATGCCAGCAATTAAACTCATTGTGTTGTCGTTGTTGTTGTTTTACTTCCAAAATTGCCCCTCCATACTCTGAGGTGGGGACAGAGCTCTTTAAACAGCATTTCTTCTAGCTTGTTTCCTATTTGATTCTAGCCAAGAATATGCTAGAAGGAGATGGAAGGCAGGAAGATGGAAAAGACCTTTCTCTTTCCCCTGCTTGCTGCTGATGTCACTATTACCTTATAGGGCCCTTCCCAGCATCAGCTGACTCAACTGAGATTTGCTTCCTGTTTCCAACTGCTTCTAGTACTCCCAAGAACTAGCCTCATCATGCCACCTCAGTGGTTACACTGGGCAAGCGGTGCCCTTTTTCTGCCACTAGGGGGGCACCTTCTCCATCTTTTAGGTTCTTAACAACCTTAAGCAGCAGTAGCTGCCCTTGAGAAAACAGCACTTTTCAAAGTCCTTTGTTAAGAGAGAGAGAGAGAGAGAGAGAGAGAGAGGAGGGGAATACTTCAAGACAAAGAATATAGATTAGAATTTTGTTCATGTCACTTGTTTAAAAGGCTTTATTTTGCATCTGAAAGAAACCAGAGAATTCTCTGTTCCCCCAGCCCTGAGGATGGTGGTGGTCGCTTCCAGCATTCACTATCGCTTTTACCTCACTGTTTTCCTCTTGTATTTTCAGTTTTCCAAGATTTGTATTCAAATTTCTGTTAAAACAACTGTTGTGATTTCTGTTCTCCTGATTTCATACTAACTAAAGAATGGATACTTGATGCAGGAAGACTTGATACCAGAAATGGAGTGGGGTACCAATGTTGGTTCTGGGGAATTGGTTTGATCCTGCCCCAGAGCTTGAGCACAACACTAAAGTATTTGCTAATGGTAATATGTTTCACGTAGTGGCTTCCTAATTAGCTAAGTAACCAACCATGTTTACTTGTGACAAAGGGTCTTCTGAAGTAAAGCTCCAGAAGCCAAGTCATAACTGCCTTTCACAGTTTGTTCGTAATGGTGATTACAAGACTCTAAGATGGAATAATTGTTTTAACTGCTCTTGAGAGCTTGCACATGAGCAAACAACACTCTCACACACACACCAAGCTGAGACTTTAAGTTGTTCGATCGAATCATTGCAAGAAAATCGGAAAGCCTCTAAGGCTATCTGAGAGGGTTTGGATTCAACTGAGAAACTTGAAATTCTGAGTTTCTCTAAACCTGTCCCATCAGCAGAAGAAGCCTTACTTCTGAGAAGATTAGTTTTCTCCTGCCTGATGATCCCATGATAATTCACCAGAGGGATTTGGCCTGCAAAGTTTCCTATTTTCCTCAAGACTCACCATCCTCCCTTGTTATCTCCTGACCCATAATAAGAGTCGGCTCTTCTAGAGCTCAGAATACTTGAGAAGAAAACATATGAAATGGGGCCTAGGAGGAAGTAGCTTGTAGTTCAAAATAATGGCAAGATTTTGCTAATCGATACCAGCAAAAAGCCAGGGAGTCTATAAAGTAATGTATTCTAAGAGAATTGGACAAAGGATGACAAAAGACAAGAATGGATTGGGCTGAATGTATTGATATGAGGGTACCTAACAGGAATATCTATATGTATAATAGGATGGTCGCACAATGGAAAGTAGCACTAAGAGTTTAGTTGGTAGGTTGACTAAAACATATACTCAATAGTGACCTATATCCAAGGTAGTTGAAATGCCATCACTTATTTATCATGACATAGAAATAAGAATGTAAAGACTTTGAGAGATAGGAATGTTGGAGCAGATTTATGACGTGTAGATGGTCTCCCTACTCTCTTCTACCTCACTTCCACCAGGGAGACTGAAATGGTACTCCCTTCATGAAAGAATTGAAGAATAAATAGGAGGCGAGGACACCAGACATTTCAAGGACCACCTGAAACATCTGTGGCGCTCCCCACAGCAGATCAGACATCAGGAGGGAGGTGTCACCTTTGATTCTTCATTTGTCACCATTGAACTATATCAGTATGTCAGAGGAATTCCAAATTAATAGAAACCAAGTAGATAGATAAATGCCAAGGCTAAGATTATAATTAAAAGGCAGGAACGAGTTACCAGTTGGGATGTTTTTACTGCAGGGATCTTTGCTATTAGTTAATGGATCACGCTGTTACTGCTATGAGTTTACTCAATATATACAACGACAACACATTTTAGATCTGTGGCCAGGAACATACTGGAATTTCCACAATGGAGACACATGGTTCCCTAAACAAGGCCAGTTCACATATCTGGAACAGCCTGATTGCTAGGGACAAGCCACAGTTCATAAAATATACATTTTAAATTTATTTCCATGCCTTCTTCGAAAAAAACTTAGGGTCACTTAACAGAGTGACCATACAGAGAGGAGAGGAAAAAATACACCCCAGGAAAGTTACACTTTGGCTCCAAAATATGTGGTCATCTATTAAAGTGAGAGATTATGATGGTCAGGTGATATATGAAATTTTGAACTACATTTTAATCACAGTGAACTCAGTTGATCTGTTAACCTATTCAGTAGTTCTTTTTCTAATTCCCTAAAGTACACTTAACATAAGAATACTTGGATAATGGCAACATCCCTGCATTAGATTTTTCACCCTTAAAGGGAAGATATTACTAGGGAAAGAGTCAAGTGAAAGTTTCTGAGTATTTTCTCCCCTCCATTGGCACACTAATACAGCATGTAATAATTGCAAATAAATAAATACATAAGTAAACAAATAAGTAAATAGAACAAGATGGCTGCAAAATGTGGGAGACAATAATGAAGAAATCAGTTACTTTCTTCTTTCCTCAATCTGAAAAGAGGATCCCAGAGAGCTTGATGTTTGAGTTGTCTCTAAAACGGTGAGAAGAATGCATGAAAGAATTGGGGAGAAAGGGAAGGTATTCTAAATGACCACGGAGCGCTAAGGGAAGTGGGCATAGCGCAGCATGGCTGGGATATGGGTCATTAGGAGGACCCAAGGGCTATTGGCTTTGAAGAAGCAGACAAACAGATTGCCAAAGTATATTATGTATTATGCTCAGGAACGTGAGCTGTGTGGTTAAGTCTTTAAATGTTTTTAATTGATGGGGTAATATCTGATTTGCATAAAATATATAAATAGTTGTCTTCAACACCGGTGATAGTACAATACATGTGCTCTGGATCCTGTCTATAATCGCAGAATATGGGGAAATATATATGGGGCATAAGCTTCTCTAGTAGCTGCACTCACTTTAAATTTTAGCCTGAGTTTGATTAGAGTTCCATTTTGTTTTGGCTAATCACAGGAGTGTAAGGAGCTCTGCTGGGACCACTACTCTATTAGGTCTAATATAAATAAATGAGTTGCCTAAAGCAATAGAACTTCCTCAACATACCAGTTGGCGTTTTATGCATGCTAAGCACTCTTTGGATCTGTCACGACCAGCTGTTCAATTTAGGCTTGCGAGAGGGTATGCAAACCACAGCAGCAAAAGGTTTTCAAATCCAATGAACACTAATTACAAAAATATTCACTAGCATTTAATTAGTTTACTCATTTTATTTATTTATTTTAAAAAGTTGAACTTAGGGTCCATAATTAAATGGAGAAATATTAAAGAGACATCCGCGACCTACCTATGTATATACACCAAGTATAAAAGAACACATCTGTTCTGTTAAAGATTGAAAGGTTGCCCCCAAATGCTCCTCAAACAACGTCTAGAATATGTGAAATGTTAAACTCTAAACTCTGTTTCGAAGACACCTTCCTATATGTGCTCTCACACGCGTAATGTGAGAAACCCCTTCCTTTTGGCACCAATATGCTTTTCCCCGCTCTACCTTGCCCAGTGGTTTTCAGCTGTATGGTGGTAGGAAAATAAAAATTTCATTTGTTGCAAAGTCACATGCCTTTTTGCTTTCATGCTAAAAAGTGCTACGCTAATAACCTCTTGTGAAGTCCGATCTCGCCACTTTGGAGTTTGGTTTTCCATGTGTTTAGAAAGAATGTTCTTGGTTGGAGTAGTTAGAATATTGTGATAAAAGCTTTGCTACTCAAACTATGATCCATGTAACAGTAGAATTGACATTAACTAGGAGCTTGTTAGAAATGATAGAAGTAAAACAAAATCAGCTGAATTAGTACCTGCATTTTTATTTATTTTTTTTTAATTTTTTTTAACGTTTATTTATTTTTGAGACAGAGAGAGACAGAGCATGAACGGGGAGGGTCAGAGAGAGGGAGACACAGAATCTGAAACAGGCTCCAGGCTCTGAGCTGTCCGCACAGAGCTGGACGCGGGGCTCGAACTCACGGACCGCGAGATCATGACCTGAGCCGAAGTTGGCCACTTGACCGACTGAGCCACCCAGGCGCCCCAGTACCTGCATTTTTAACAATATCCCCAAGTGATTTATAGACACGTGAAAGATTGAGAAGTATTAAACAAAATTAGTGATTCTATGATGAAAATCTAATTTTTATTGGATTGTACTTCTATGTTTTTCTATTTTTATGTAAGCATTCTGACTTGAATTAATTTTTGGTAACCATGGCTTCATAAATTTCATATTATTAAAAGTTTAATAATCTTGTTTCACATTTTGGTTAACAACTGAGATACATAAGACTGTTCAAAAGTGTATCCTCAAATATCCCCTGCTCTGATTCTAGAAAGATCCCTCAGGCATTACTGAAAAATAATATCTAGTATTCCCTTGTGTTTAAAATAAACTTACACTGCTCCTTGTCCCCAAGCAATTTTAAAACTCTTGATACTAATTTCTATTTCTCCTTTCAAGGGTTTATTACATTTATTAACTATTATGAATAAAAAAATCAATTCCCACCAAATTCCTTTACCCTTTGGATTTGTGAGTGCTCAAAGTAGGTCACCTATTTTTTTTTTCTATTATAGATCTCCAGTTTTTATATGACTGTAACTTCTGCCTATGAATTTTTATAATTAACATTTTTAAAATTTTTATCAGAAAACCTTTGAATATAGTTGTAAACACTGCATCACCTTAAAATTTGTGGTGGAGGTCTTAGCACCTCCACCATAGAATTCATATTTTCAACTACAAGTTCAGGGTGTCATTTTGTTTTGAACTTTTAAGAAAACAGTGGGTTTCTTTTTAATAACAAATAAATTAATAACGAAGATGTTACAAAATAAAAAT
The DNA here is from genome assembly GCF_018350195.1 of Panthera tigris. Taxonomy (NCBI): domain Eukaryota; kingdom Metazoa; phylum Chordata; class Mammalia; order Carnivora; family Felidae; genus Panthera; species Panthera tigris. The sequence continues at coordinate 221,681,717 of NC_056660.1, forward strand.
GAGTGAACGAGATATATATAATATTTTAATTATATAATGTAATATTTTATATTTTTTAAATTATAAACCTGAAATTATTTAGATTAAGGAAGTCATCTTATACTACATACACTTCCTTTTTTTTATTTTTATTTTTATTTGTTTCTTTTAAGTTGATTTATTTTGAGAAAGAGAGCGTGAGTGGAGGAGGGGCCAAGAGAGACAGGGAGAGAGAGAGAATCCCAAGCAGGCTCTGCACTATCAGCATGGAGACCAACGCGGGGCCTGAACTCACAAACCATGAGATCACGACCTGAGCTGAAGTCAAGAGTCAGATGCTTAACCAACTGAGCCACCCAGGCTCCCCAATTTTTTTTTATTTGTAGATCTCTGTTCCACCTAATCATCCATCCCTCCCCGCAACCCTTGGTACTCACTAATCTTTTTGCCTTTTGAAGAATGTCATATAGTTGGCATCACACTGTAGGTAGCCTTTTCCAATTGGCTTCTTTCGCTTAGTCAATATGCGTTTAAGGTTCCTCCATGTCTTTTCCTATCTCGGTAGCTCATTTCTTTTAGTGCTGAATAATATTCTATTTTTCTGGATGTACCACATTTTATCTATTCACTTACAAGGCTATCTTGGTATCGGTTCACAACCCAGGCCACCTTGTTATTTCCCAAGTTTTGACAATTTTAAATAAAGCTGCCAGAAACATCCATGTGAGATTTATATGTGGACATAAGTTTTCAACTCGTTTGGTGCATCATGCTAAGAGGAGTTTAGTTTTGTAAGAAACCTCCAAACTGTCTTCAAACTGGCTACACCATTCTGCATTTTACTGATAAGAAATGAGAAACCCATGGGGGAGGGGAAGGAAAAAAAAAAAAAAAAGAGATTAGAGTGGGAGAGAGAGCCAAAGCCTAAGAGACTCTTAAAAACTGAGAACAAACTGAGAGTTGATGGGGGATGGGAGGGAGGGGAGGGTGGGTGATGGGCATTGAAGAGGGCATCTTTTGGGATGAGCACTGGGTGTTGTATGGAAACTAATTTGACAATAGATTTCATATATTTAAAAAAAAAAAAAAAGAAATGAGAGTTTCTGTTGGTCTATACCCTCGCTGTCTTTTGGTGTTTTCGGTGTTCTGGATTTTGGCCTTTCTAATTTCATTATTTTACGTTGTGCTTTTGCAATGACATCGGATGTGGAATATCTTTCATATGCTTATTTTCCATCTGTATACCTTCTTTTGGAGGGGTGCTTTCTGCTCAAGTCTTTGGCCCACTTTTAAATCAGAATGTCTGTTTTCTAATTCTTGAGTTTTCAGAGTTCTTTGTATATTTTGAATGAGAGTTCCTGATCAGATGTCCCTTTTGTAAATATTTTCTCCCAAGCTGTGACTTATTTTCTCTTTCTCTTGATATGGAATATAATTTTATAATTCTTTAATTCATTAACTCACTGGACAAGCATTCACTGTGTGCCTTTGACAGTAACACTTAATTTCTAATCTATCCCAAATGAGCTTAATAAAGGAGACAGATTTTTTTTTAACATTTTTTTTAATGTGTATTTTTGAGAGAGAGGGAGGGAGAGAGAGAGAGTGCGAGCGGGGGAGGGGTGGAGAGAGAGGGAGACACAGAATCTGAAGCAGGCTCCGGGCTTTGAGCTGTCAGCACAGAGCCTGATGCGGGGCTGGAACTCACAAACTGCGAGATCATGACCTGAGCCAAAGTCAGACACTTAACCGACTGAGCCACCCAGGTGCCCCAAGACAGATTTTTTTTTTAATCAGCTTTAAATCCAAGATTTGTCCTGCAGTTCAGGCTATTTCTAACTGGAGGAATCTGTTAAGGTTCTTTGGTGGCAGGAGAGCTGATGGCAGCTGAGATCTCTCTTCTTTGGCTCTCTCTACTATTGAATTACTTTTGACTCTCCTTTCAATAGATATTTGTTGTCTTTTCCCAGTGTTGAAAGTCATCAGCTGGTTCCTAAAATGTTATTAAAACATGAAACATTATTTTATTTATTATAATTTTGTCAAGTATATTTGGCTTGAGATTTTCCCTTGACACCTAATAAACCATTAAAAATGTCTGTCTTATAACGATGGCTGTGGATCCAGGAATTTGGGATAAAGATCCTGAAAATAGATTGCCTCTGTAACTATCTAAAAGTCACGAGAGTCCATTATTTTAGGACAAGGCTCTTTAAAAATCATGCCTGTCAAACAAAAAGTTTAGAAACCCGTGACAACACAGGAGCCTGATGGCAGAGGGAACGCTGATTCAGTCCTTGAATTTTCCATGACGACTTCTCACCTGCACTTAGCAGCTGTTTATTGCTTGGTTCACTGGAGCATATGATGCTGAACCAAGCCACGGGTCAATAAAGTCATTTACAATGATCAACCCTCTGAGTGAAAGAGGTGATGAATCAACCAAAACTCCTTTGGGCAACAGACCTAGCAGGGAAATTTTGCACTTGGGGTGGTAATATATAATCAGATGAATCAGCAGACTGCACATCTCCCTAATTAATTTTACCACCTTTGGAGAAAGCATACAACTAACTTTTAAATGCTTTTTTCCTTTAGTAGGGGTGTTAGTGCTTAGATATCAAACTATGCAGGAAACCTTTATACCTTGACCTTGTCAATACTGAGAGAGTGGTTTCTTGATGTTTAAATTATCAGGTTTGAATTCAATATTAGCTTTAAGATCCTTCACATTTTTATGTGATATTTGACTATTAGATTGAACTGAGAATATCTGATGCTTAAAATGACTATAGAATAGCATTATTAATTCATACCGCAATTAAATCATAACAACAACTCTTTTTGGAGTGCAAACTAAGTGCCGTGAGCCACACTCTTTACACATGGTATCTCGTTTAACCTACACAAAGAGCTATGAAGCAGACAATGCATTTAGTCACATTTGTGGAAGCTGAGCTGAAAAAAAGGTTAAATAATATTCTCAAGGTGTTGAAGCTTGTAGGGTGGCCAGTTACAAACTTGAATATAGACCTCTTGGACTTAAAGTCCATGTTTCTAATCACTACCTTATGAACAATAATGACATGAAATTTGTTCAGATATTAGTTTTCATAAAATTAACATGTATTTTCTGAAAACGTAGCTCTTTTTAACTGATAAAGTGATTGCTAGATTATATTACGTAGGATATTTAAAAATGATATATGAATTGGGCAAGAACTTGTTATATTGATGTTTTAGTCATAACGACGACACTTATTATTGAGTAAGAACTTTTAACATGTTTGGAGTCCAGAGAATATGACACTATGCTAACTTATTACATGTATGATCTAACTTAATCCAAATATAAATACTGGGGAGGGAGGTGTTATCAAACTGTGATGAACTGATGTCTACCAAATAATCTTTTTAAGTTTGAAATGGGAATTGTAACCAGAATTAAATAGCTTTTCTATATGTTAATACAATCTTAATTTTTTAGTTTACATTTTCAAATAATTTTTGATTTAGGCGCACTTATGAGTGACTTCTGAGACAACTAGGAAGGTGGATTGTTTGGGTCCCTTGTGGGCATTAATCCAATCTTCCCACAAACAATGTTTCCAGCTTATAGAGATTACTAACTCAGTAGGTATTTGTTCAGGATCTTCCTGGACAAGGCATGAGGAAGGTGTTGCTGTAAAGTTAAAATGTTTTATAAGACGGATCTTGCCCTTTAGAAGTTTATAAGTATTTTCGGAGTAATGATATAAGTACATGCAAATGCCAATCACACAGCTCTAATTAAATGAGTTTACAGCAAAGTGAAGTCCAATCCAAAGTTGCATGATACATGTTAAGTGAATTGCGTTCAGCAAGGAGAGAACTCATTTAGGGCTAATGTGGTCAATAGAGTTGTAACAGGCAGAACATCCACATTTCAAACAATGATAAACCCAACGTCTTCTCTACAAGTTTTATGAATGCCTGGAGAGGCATTATGCCCACATGTAGTTCCTTCCGGTGTATGAACAAACTCTCTGGCCCTCAGATCTTTTTTTCTTCTGAATTACAGGGATCTGGACCAAATTTTTATCTCTTTTTCTCAACTACACAGCTCCTTTCCAGATTGCCACAAATAAAATTAACTGTAAAAACATCCTCAATCATTTTGTGTGGGTAACAGCGTTGAATTTGAGGCAAGATAGAAGGGGTGAATACATCCTAGGAACACCACAAGCTGAGCATCAAGTTACAGGCACTCCTGTTAGGGATGTTTTCCAGGAACAAACCACCAGAGGTCTTACTGTAGTGCCTTCATTATGTGTACTACCTGGTTTCATGGCAGCTCAGAGGCGTTCTCACCTCTTTATAATTCCTCTACCTCGCTCCTTTCTTTCTACCTTCTTTAAAACACTGCCAGGTTCTTTGCACTTTGCACTCTGGAGCTATTCGTTTCTTTCTTGTTCTTATTCTCAAGCTCCCAGTCAACCCACAAAGGCCTCAGAAGGCCTTCAGAAGGCCAAAAAGCTGTCTATAAAACAAGGTACATTCTTATTAGGAGACACTTGTATTTTACATATCTTTATTTATATATATTTTCTTTTTTTTTTTTTCCCCTCTTTGACCCAAGTCAAATTGTATGGGTCAACCCTTCCACTGAGTGGCCATCCTTCCTTTTCCATTGAGCAGCTGAAGTTATTGAAAACTGAATAAAACGTATCTGATTGTCATAAAGTTATTTGCATCAAGTCAGAGTCTGTCTCTCTGTAATTCCCATCCTTGGCCTCAGAGTTTTCCTTGGTCCACACAGCAAATTTCTAATGCTTCCACATGTGATTTCCTCATTTGTTTAAACCTTGTTCATGTAAACCTTCACCATCCTACTCACTCTCCTTTATACCTTTCTCCATGTGGTGCCATTGAGATATGGTGGCCAGAACTGAATCCAATGGTTCCAGATTTGGTATTACTAGTGAAGGACAGAGGGTTTAGAATCTCCTTGATTTGAACTACAACACTTTTGTTAATGAACACATATACTCATTTTTTATAGCTACATGGCACTTTGTTGACTTTATTGACAGTGAAATCTGTTTTCCTCACATATGTTGCTATTAATATATATCTCCCCCATCATGTTTTTATATAACTATCATGATGTAAAAATTCTCGTTCGTATTTTCTTTACTCTCAGATTTCGTTTTTCATTCTCTTGATCCAATTAAGTGTTTTGGATTTCTCCACTTCCAAACTCAAGTTTGTATTATTTTTAACATTCTCTATGAAATATTTCTAATTATATTTGAAGCAAAAGAACAGTAAAATATTTCTCATGAAACTGATAATGGCCCATCTTTATTTTGTGCCTACTAGTCAGGAATATGAACAAAATGACATTAGTTCCCTAAAATAGTCTTTTTTGACATTCTCATATTTCAATTTGGAGTTCTAATGAGTATTCTTATCCTTTAAAGCTTCAAAGAAATAACTTTTTTTTTTCCTTTCAAGAATTGTTTTTCTCAGCTCTGAGGTATATTGCGAATGACAACCCCTTTTTAAATTATAACGTAACGTATCCCCCTGTTATTCCCAAAAACAATAGTCAGCAGAAAATGTCACTAGTTTCCTAAAATTATTACATTTAAGAGAAAAATAATCTCTATCTATTTTAGAGAAGACCTTTGTTTACAAAGCACCCTAAGGAGACTGCAATTAATCCTCGATTGATAGAGTTACTATTCAAAACTACTTACCTTCTAAATTTTAAGCTCTAAATTAGTCTCCAAAAGACAACATAGAATATGGGATAGAAGATGCATGATGCTTTCTTTCAAGCAGACCAAAGCCTGGTGGAAGGAAAAGATAATATAAATATGCGGTGACTTAAGGACTGAGTGATGAATGTTAGCTAGGGTGACGTAGAAGGCAATGCTGGAGCATATAGGAACGAGCACACGAGGGTGATGGTAAAGCAGTAAGAAATAGACACGGGCTTGTTTGGGAAAAGTGTTTTATGTCATGGTCTTCAATAAAAAGAAGAGTGACCATGTGATTGGGAAAAGAGTGTCTAGAAATTGAGCTTTTCAAAAATGATTGACCCCCTATCTCTCTTAGGATCATGTATAGACTATAGTGAACAGTACGTCAACTCTGACACGTGTGTTTTAAGCAGTGAGTGACTGTATGTAAAATCTTTTCGATCTCAACACCTTGATGGGTGGTTACCCATTTTAACCTGCAGTTTGTGGACAGCAGGATGAGGTGTTTCCTTGCTCTTAAAACACTTGTATGCTTTCCATACAGACAGTAAGAAGAACAGATTTTCCTTTGAGATATAATATTTTTAGTGATGTATAGATTGTCTAAAATCGGGGAAAACATTTAGAAAAACACAAGGGATGTGACAAAGTTATGGTGAAGTGCGGGAAACGAAAGAGACCAGATGATTTCCTTGGAATCATTTTGGAAGATGGATAAATGCTAGCAGGATACATAGGCATTACATATAAAGAATGTAGGGACTGTTCGAAAAGCAGTGGGATTGATAGCTTTGGTCTGGACGATTGTCAGTTGGAGATATGTTGGGAGATGTACATGTGAGTTCAATAGGCCTTTGGGAACTAAATATGAAATTTTAGGAGAGACGGGGGAATAAACATCGTTTACATATAATAGATGAAACCATGGATTTGGCTGGTATTAGCTGAGGGGTAGAATCACAGAGAGCAGCACAACGGAACATCAGAGTGCTTAAGAAGAATAAAATAAGGTGGACAATGGCAGAATGTTAGAAAAGTAAAAGGGCATTTAGAGTAGGCAATGTCTAGAAGTTAAGAAAGAAGAGAATTGGAAGGAGGGTCCCAGCCATTTATTGACTTGTAGCAAACCCGTCCAAAATGTGAGGAGTTAAAACAGCGCCTGTCATTCCACTGTTTCTTTGGTTTCTGTTTGTAGTGGATTTAGGAAGGGCTAGTTGCAGTCATGTGGTGGATGGAGCCATGGCATCTGGTCAAATGTCCTTGCAGCTGTCTCCCTCTCCATTTAGTCTCAAAGCTTCTCCGTGGGATCGCTTCACCTGGGCAATTTGGGCTTCCTTTCCACAAGCCAGCTTCAGAACAGTGGGGCTGCGTGCATGGTGGCCCACGGCTGCTGTTCAAGGGCTCCAACTGATAGCTGCATATATTGCCTTCTAAGACCTAAGCTCAGAAAGCATCCAGTGTCACCTCCACAGTTTATCGCGTGCAGGCTCATGCAGATTAAAGTGAAGAGGTTTAATTTCTTTATGGGGAAATGACAGGATTCTAGAAGAACATATGGGATGGGGGAAAAAAAAAGCTGTCGCTATATTTTGAAAATTCAGCGTGGAACATGAAGAAAGGGACTCAAAATGTTGCATGTTATGGAGATATGAAATGTATAGCAATGACTACAACATACCTAGTAAGTTTAGCCATGGCCAGCGGGCATTGTATAGGCAAGATAAAGGCAAAAACAAGATTTCAGTGACTTTAGAACCGAATAAGACAGTCTAACAATCTTATTTATAAATATTGAAGATAAAATAATAGAGTAGACTAATCTAGTAGGCTGAGCTTTTCAAAGGTTGGCATTTTAATAAGGGAAAGACTTGAGTGTGTTTCTATGCTGAAGAAAAGTGTATAGAACATGGGTTGGCAAGTTATAGCCCTTGGGTCAAATCTGGCCTAGGGCCTATTTCCCTCAATAAAGCTTTATTGGAACACAGCCATATGTTTCGGCTTCAACAACATAATTGAATAGTTGCGACAGAGACGCTTTGGTCTGCATGATCCAAAAACTTACTGTTTACCACTTTATAGAATGATTTTGCTAAACCCTCATCTAGGTAGAAAATGAGTGGAAAAAATGAGGATTCCTTGGTAAAGCAAGATTCTTAAAGAGTTGCAAAACTGGAGGCTCCAAATATTTGGCCAAGTTTTTATTAGCATAGTTGCTAGTTTACAGTAGGCACTGAAAAGTATTTGTTGGAATTATGATTGTATGAGTGAGAACCAAGAGCTTTACTAACAACCCAATCACTCTTTAAAAATGTAAGACAAAAGAATGAGTACTGATCTATGTCTTTTCCAGTGAAGTGTGGTGTAGAAAAAGATAATTAGTATAGAAACGAATGGGTTACTATATTCTGATCCCTATTTTCTGTATTACACAGTATGAGTTATTTATCAGTTTAGTGTGAGTGGAAAATCTAATTTAGTCCTATGATATATGCAACTTGAGGGCCCAATGAAATTAATGAGTTTTCCCAAAACATAGAAGATATAACTTTGTTCACTTAGTGAAATTACCACCAAAGCGAGCAGCCTGCTTCTACCTGGGACATTTAATCTGTAGTTCTTAGTTCTTCCTAAGAACCTGGTCAATGTGGTATTTTATCAAGATTCTTCATCTTACCAGTGTGTTCCCAGAATTAAATGACATCATTTTATAATATGCCCAATAAATGTTAGCTATTGTTTCTGTTTTTGTTGCTTGTTTGCTAGCTTCAGAAATAATTGGTAAGTCAGGTAAAGCAGTGTGATGACTGAAGAGTTTTGACAAGAAACTAGGGGCTCGTGGGTGGTTCAGTCAGTCAAGCATCCGACTTTGACTTAGGTCATGATCTCACGGTCTGTGAGTTCGAGCCCCATGTCGGGCTCTGTGCTGACAGCTAAGAGCCTGGAGCCTGCTTTGGATTCTGTGTCTCCCTCTCTCTCTGCCCCTCCCCCACTTTTGCTCTGTCTCTCAAAAACAAATAAACATTAAAAAATTTAAAAACAAAAGAAACTGAATGAGAATGTTGTCAGCATGAATGAAAAGAGTGACTGATATATTCCAAATAAATAATAAAGAATGATTATGACTTGCCCTATTTAATATAGAAGAGACGGGAGGTGGGGGGAAGTGGAGAAAAAAAGAATTCTAAGTTTGTGAAGATCATGAGAAGGACAAGGTTTGGAAACAACCTGATGTTGAGGAATATGGATTGAAATATACTTGCTCTGACTTGAAACCTTGAAAGCCAACTTATGGGGCACTTATTAAAAATGATGATTCGGTTGCAAATAAGCAAATCACAGTCGCGTTCAAGATCAAAGAGAGTTGAGATCTGGTACGAAAAGTACATCATTTGGCGGAAGTATCACTCCATACTTAACGAAGGTGGCACAGTTTTACTTTTACAGTTTATTATCATCCACATGAAAAGAAACGCTTCTCTGATTTTCCCCCATCCTAGAACCCTGTCCAGCAAGAATGTAGGCTATTCCTGAGACCGTACCACCCGCTGGGATGAAGAGATGGAAAATGTGTGGGACATCTTAATTTTGTCGCAAAGACAAGAGAGTGCTAATGACAGTTAGTGACAGTACTGTGCAGAGGGCCCCCCTGGGCTCAGCCTTCAGGAGCGTGCAGGAGGCATTGGTCTTACAAGTAATTCTCTTCCGGGCTCAGCCCGGGGGTTTGGCAAAGTCCCTTGGAAATCTGCCGGGAAACTGTGAAGAAATCACAGGGAATTAGCAGGGGAGAAAGAAAAGAGGATTAGCTCAACGACCTCTCAGAGAAAGCAGAGGGCCTCTGAGATAACACAGCGAAAGCAGGAGACAGCTAATGAGAAGAAGTCTATGCAGACAAGAGAAAAGCGATGCCTATTTGGAAAACCTGGGCACGGTTGCCAACTCAGACAGTCGTAAGCATTATGATCAAGACTTTGTGGAGCCAACAGTCATCTGTAATAACACGTCCTGTTTACAACTATGTTAAATTTCATCTTTCAGCCTGACTTCGTGTGATGTTTTAGAACCATTCTTCAACCACTAAAGCACTGATTATGCGTGTGAAAAAAAAATACCAAAGAATACTAACCATCCTCCCTTGGGTGGTCCTATACAATAAGAATTACTCAGGGGCGCCTGGGTGGCTCAGTTGGTTGAGAGTCTGACTTCGGCTCAGGTCATGATCTCACAGTTCGTGAGTTCGAGCCCCGTGTTGGGCTCTGTGCTGACAGCTCGGAGCCTGGTGCCTGCTTCTGATTCTGTGTCTCCCTCTCTCTGCCCCTTCCCTACTTGTGCTCTGTCTCTCTCTGTCTCTCAAAAATGAATAAACGTTAAATTTTTTTAAGAATTACTCAGACAAGAGCAATTCTGTCAAAATTATATAGCACCTATAAGTATACACATTAATATAATGCAAAGCTTTCCTTTCAATGAAAAGATGAGCCTAGATTAACTTTGAGGAATATTTTAAAAATCACCATGTAAATTGCAATCTTTCCAAAGAATAAAGATGGTTGTTTTAAAAACTCCTACAAAGACAATAGCATATTTTTAAAATGACAAAGTGTATTAACAAATGCAATTGTCCTAGAGATAGATTTCAACAGAATCTTAATGGCCTGAAAAAAAAATCCTAAAATAATATTAATGCAATGGTTGCTTTTTGAAAAGATGAAATTTCATATTGACTAAATTCTTATGCAGGAAACTGAGATGATTATCTGACTTAAAGATATTTTCTGAGTTAATTCTCTGTCTCTTTAATCTGAATTTGTACCATCTTTTGGGCGATATTTCAGTCCCTGACATTTGAGATTATCATTTTTTTGTTTAATATTTATAAGTCCTGAATATAAAATTATAGTCAAAAGAGAAAAAAAGTAAACAAATTGTTTCTGGAGGCGAGTTTTTACTTTTTGCTTTTCTTCTTTCTTTTTCTCTTCCTCCCCTTCTCCCTTCCTTCCTTCTCTTCTTTTCTGATTCTTTTTTGGTGTGGGTAGGTAGGTATGGATGTGGTCGCAAAGGTGGGGGGTGTGTTTGTGCTTGAGTCTTTTTGCTAGTTTCCTAGCTGATCTTTGACAAAGATACGTAGTATTGTCGGATGTTTTATGAAAACTCATTAAGGTATTTTGAAGAAATCCCATTTAATTCCACTTATTCATAGGCTTCCAAAGCTTTTACCCCTTTAAAAAAAAAACAGTAAATTAAAACAACTGGAAGTTTGGCTATTTAAGATAGCATCATCGGCTGTTACAAAGATACATCATTGGCTGTACACTCCTTGTGTACAAGGAGTAAGATTCTGAAAAGAAAAACCCTGAAACTGAGTAGTCCGTTAACATGATAGTCAAAGCACAGAGATTCTAGGTTAGAGACAAAGCATTCGAGAAAGCTGTTGAGCCATACAGGGCAAATGTCTGTTTTCATTAACAGTGCGTAGAAACAAGACAGGGGTTTTGGCAGACAATGTAGAAGGGCAATTACAGCCTTAAGTTGGAGTAATTAGACCAATTTCTTCCCTGACCAAGCTAGAATGTACAGGCAGGGAGGCACTTAATGCCTTCCCCTTAAAGAAGTCAAAGCCTAGTTAGCCGGCTTTGACACCTGTCTCAAATCAGGAGCTGAGAAAGCAACAAAGATCATTCCTGAGCAAGCTTTCTTCTACCCAAAATCTCATAATGAATGAAAATGAAAGGTTTATCTTTGAGGGATAAGAAAAAAAAAAAACAGGATTCCATTAAAAACTACACCATTTTAGTATCAGTTTATCTCTTAGTGAAACTTTCACTTAAGAAAGAGATTTAAATTTTTTTCTGCTGTCTCTTTCCTTTATTCATTTATTTATTCTTCCAGCATCTACTTATTGAGGCATGTGTTACTTTCAATAATTGTTATAATAAGTTACCCAAAACTTTGAGTCTTAGAACAGCACAAGTACGTTATTTTATAATTCTGCCATGGGTCTTGCCTGATCAAAGTCAATGTGACAGCAAGGGTACATTTCTTCCTTAGGACTCTGAGAGTTAGTGGGTGGGGGTAGGACCTGTTTCATTGCTTATTCAGATTTCTAGAAGAATTCAGCTCCCTGTGGTTGTAGAACTAAAACCTCTGGTTGTTTTCAGTCTGTCAACTGACAGCAATTACTGTCTTCTAGAAGCTGCCCACATGCTTCCTCCATGGCTTGCTTCCTCCCTTCTCTAAGCCTAGGGGACAGGTCTGGTCTTTTCACATTCTGAGTCTCTTCTTCCTCCTTCTAGTGTTTTTTTCCCATCTCTCACACTTCTGTCTTCCTTTTGAACATTTTTTAATTCTTCTTTTCTTAAGTTTATTTATTTTGAGAGAGGGAGAGAGAGAGACGGGGGGGGGGGGGGAGGAGGGAGGGACAGACGGAGAGAGAGAAAGAGAGGAGCAGAGAGAGAATTCCAAACAGATTCACCAATGTTAGCGCAGAGCCCAGCATGGGGCTCAGACCAGGAACCGTGAGATCATGACCTGAGCCGAAGTTAGATGCTTAACCAACTGAGCCACTGAGGACCCCCTCCTCTTGAACTTTTAAGAGCTCATAAAATTAAGTTGAGTCCATCTTGATAATCTGGAATAATCACCTTCTTTTAACGTGTGGAACTTCTATACCATTTGCAAATTGCCTTTGCCACTTACCGTAACACACTTACAAGGTTCCAGGTATTTGGACATGGGCATCTTTGGGAAACCATCATTCTGTCTGATACAAGTCCCTAATTTTTATCAGCTGTTTTGCTACGTATCAAAAATAATATGCACAGTAAAAATTAAGATTGCCTTCGGGTTCATAATTAGTATACGAGGCAGATAATCATTCACATAAATGTGAGATGACACCTGTGATGTGTCATACAAAATAGGCTACATTATGTTTTTGCTGTAATAAACTACCCACAAATATTAGGGGCCTAAAAATAACAAACCCCTCATGCTACATATTGTGATGTGTCAGTGAGAGACTGCTTCCTGAGGTTCTCACTTTGGAATCCATACCAAAATAGGTACCATCTGAGCCTGTTAGGAAGGAAGAGAATTGCATACTGGCCTTTCAAGCTTCTCCCTAAACATGGTATCTTACACTCCTACTACTTGCCTTTTACTGGTTAACCTTGTCACACATTCATACTTAACTTCAACTTGACAGGGAAAATAAAAGTCTACCATGTGCCTGGGAGAAAAACCAGACATATTCGGAGGTTATTGAGAACTATTACTAAATAGGAGCGCCTGAGTGACTTGGTTGGTTAAGCATCCAACTTCGGCTTAGGTCATGATTTCAGGGTCCCTGAGTTCAAGCTCCATATCGGTCTCTCTGCTGTCAGCACAGATTCCACTTTGGATGCTCTGTTCCCTTCTCTCTCAAAAATAAATAAACATTAAAAACAGAGAACTATTACTAAATAGATATGAATGAGTGTTGAAGACGTAAAGCCCATCCATGTTGCTAAGAGAAGACTTTCAAGGGGGAGTTGACTTAATCAGAAATGTCAAAGGAGCTTCCCTGGCAAGTGATTTCTTTGAGTTGGGGCCAAAAAAAGAGTAAGGCTTTTAAGAAGGAAAAGCCTGATTACCATGTAAAATGATTATCATAGGCTGAATGTTTGTGTCCCCACAAAATTCATATGGTAAAATCTATCCCCAGGGTGATGGTGATAAGAGATGAAGCATTTGGGTGGTAATTAAGTCCTGAGAGTGGAGTCTTCGTGAATGGGATTAGTGACCTTCTAAGAAGAGATCAGAGAGCTAGATAGATGGTTCTGTTTCCCCATTGGGAGGCAGGAAAGTGGACAATAGGCAACATAGGGGAGGACCTTCCTGAGAACCCCACCATGCTGGCACCACCCTAATCATGGACTTTCAGCCTCCAGAACTGAGGAATACATTTCTATCGTTTATGAGCCACTCCATCTATGACAATTTGTTACAGGAGCCTTAACTGACTAAGACACAGTGTTCATACTTACATTCATTAAAGTTCTGGCCATAAGCATTATTTTGATTGTCATGAACAGATAGGAGTAAAGATCCAAATACATATTCTTTTAAAGTGAGAGGAAAAAACAAACAAACGCCCCCATACACTACGAATGAGGATTCCCAAGTGGCTTGAATAATTTCAAGAGGAAAGAAAATCGAGTTGTTACCTAACTATGGTTGCATAAGCATAATCTATATAAAAGTCTTTGGTATTTAGATTTGCTTTAGATTTTATATAAAGCAATTTTGTCTCTGCAGAACTTCATCCTTAAATTACATTAACTTGAATTTTATTTGTTTTATAATGGTAGTAACTTATTTTGTCCGATTTTAGATTACAAGACATGTGATAAGCATAATCTGTTTAGACATAGTCTTATATTTGAATATAATTAAATAACACTTAAATAAAAAACTGAAACCAGTTCTCAGACCTATGAGTTATTGCATTTTTCTTTCCTCTTTAAAACAAGTCTGTGAATTATAGCACAAAAGTGTGAAAACGTAGGTCTAGGTCTACCTATTTTGCCTGGTCAAGTCTGGTCCATTTTTAATATCTCCAGCATTTCTTACTCTGAGTTGCTTTCAAGGACCCCACCAGAATGAAATGAAGCTCTTAAATGGAATTATTCCCTGTTGTCAGAGCCAGTAGCTCTGCGCCCTGTAATTACCTGCTTACCAGATTCTATGGCTGCTGAGCATGGTCCCTGTACACTTGCTCCTTGAGATCGATCTCGGTGCTATCTGCCCTGCTCCCTTCCCTGGAATGCTGATGAGGAAGGAAATCAACAGGCTCCCTTTCCCTCATTCTCCAGTTGGATTTGGCCAATAGGAGGGCCCTGTGCAAGAGCAGAAAGGGGGAAGAGGGTGAACTCAAAGTATTTATTTTCTGGCTCTCCTCCTTAAATGTTCACCTGGGGCTGGAAGTGTCTCTTGACCAAAAGGCAGTTCCCCTCTCTAGGCTGCTCATCTCCAGCATTCTCTTCCAGAGTTAAAGTAGAGATCCCTAGAGTAAAGGAGAGATCCCTCTCCTCCTCTCTTTAGCCTAAGGGAGGCAATGCTCTGTAATTACTAGCCTTGCCTAGTTGTGTTTCTGCCATTTGTTCATGACCTTGTGAAAAGAACATTTATTAAACACGTTTATAAAACACAACTCAGATTATCCAAATATTGTTTTGTTAGGGCTCTAATATACTTCATGATGACAGATTGTTCTTTTAAAACCTCGTTTCATTTCTAGCATGGTGTGTGGAATGAATGCACTCAATAGATATTTCTTTGATGGGTAACATAAGCATCATTTAGAAATACTGATTAACTCAAAATTAAAATTCGGATCTAATAAAGGACAATCTACTGGCTACACAATTACTTTAAAAATATCTTTCGGGCTCCTGGGTGGCTCAGTTGGTTAAGCGTAAGACTCTCGATTTTGGCTATGGTCAGCTATCACAGCTCCTGACGTCAAGCCCCATGTCTGGTTCTGAGCCTGCCATTCAGAGCCTGCTTGGGATTCTCTGTCTCCCTCTCTTTCCCCATTGCAAACATGTGCACGTATGCTCTCAAAGTAAATAAACATTTGTGAAGAGATTAAAAAAATAAAAATACCTTTAAGTTTCATTTATTTTAACCTCTAGTTAGCTTATATTATTAAAATTCTGTGGATTGAAATCCAAGCTGCCAAGTTTTGAAGAAATAACTGTGTTTAAATTACTTCTGCATGAATTGTGGGACTCCAGTTTTTGTGTTTTTCATAGAACATGAGCATGCATTAGCAGTTTCTCAAGTATGCCCAGTTTTGGATATGAGGGCGATCTGGCTGTGACATCTGTCATCCTATTGATTGCCAGGGTTGATTTGGCTGATCTGGCGGCCTAGACAGGTGTTCCCTTCCTTCCTTACTGTTCCATGTGTGTCCCTCCCAAAGCCTCAGGCTTGGTCAAAAAGGACGACCTTCCCTGATACAGGAGGACCTTTTTTCAGTCAAGGGTATACGTGTACCTGTGCTCCCCTGTTAGAAACTCCAAACAAGGTAAAATATGCCAAGTAGTTGTTCTACTATTGTTGTAATAACACAGCTGTCCATAGTTGCCTTTTGATGGCACATTAATATTATCCAGGTCCTTCCATATAAAGTTAATGATAACTAATGTTGAATCTTTAAGCATGACAAGTATAATAAATCTCAAATTGAACAAACTATTTTATATGAGAGAATCATTGTCTTCTACATATTTGGGTTAATCAATAGACTTTAAAGGACACCTTGATGAGAGGGAAATGTGCATTTCAAAGATTTTAGATGCATTAGAAAATTTTTGTATCAAAGATGTACTAAAATGTCATTGATGTTTTACGTTTACCTACTATACATATGTTGGAAATTTGGTTTGCTACTCTTTTCAATAGGAATTCATCATATATTATAATTATGCTGGAGTATAATAAATACATGATAAAACATAGAAGACTATTCTACACACATTTGATGTGCTCACAGATCCTATTAGATCTCCATAACTCTCTGTCTCCACCGCTACTGCATTGGATTAAAACGAGTTCCACTGTCTCCTGAGAGTCCATTCTACTACTTTTCAAGTCTCATTGAGTCTTGCCCTGCCACACTTCCTTATCTATGAGGTAGCTAAGATAATACTTCAAAAGAACGTATTTAATCTTCTCACTTTATTGCTTAAAATTATGTAATGTTTCCTGATAGGATATAGTGTCAACTCCTTAATTTTAAATATAATATTTTCTGATTTATAACCCATACTTACCTCTATAACCTATCACCTTCAATCATTGTCAAGACTATTTTGAGTATTACACTGATTAATCATTTTAATGATTAAGTCCTTCCAGTTCTCCTAAAACAATAGATGGTTGATGTTTTGCTGTCACTACCTGGAAGGAAAATGGAGATTAGAAGACACATAGATACCCAGTCATATAAATTTTGAGTTTTGCTTGACATGTATATATTATGTATCTGTATATATATTATGTCTGTATATATATATCCAGGGGTGTGTGTGTGTGTGTATATATATATACACACACACACACACACACACACACACACACACACATATATGTGTGTGTATAGTTTTCTCTTTCATATGAAATAATTATGCATGTATATATGCATGTGTATATAAATACATATAGCATAATTATATTAAATGTATTATATATTTTCTTAAGGGATTAAGTAAGTCAACATATTTTTATTATATGAAATAATTATATGTATCTGTATATATGTACATATGGGCACATTTACATGTATATATATACCTCAGGATTATTTAATATAATAAAAATAGCTCTAAAAATGTCATGCAAATATTTAAAAAAAACATTTAGATGTATTTAGATTTGTGAAATATTTTATTCCTTTGTCATATTTTAATGTAAACCTTTCCAAACTTTGTCATGGGCTTCGAACACTCTATGGATTTATAATTGAGAATCACTGTAAGCATTTTGTACAAACCATTTCCTCTGCCAAATTTTTCTCTTTCCTCAAATTACTACCGCAGTTACATCTAGTATGAAATGTCTTTTCCTTCCATTGGACCATCACATCTCAGTTTCAATTTTATTTCTCCACTAAACTTTCCCTAAACTCTCCAAAGGTGGATGGCTTCTCGGTCAGTTATTATGTTCCACAGCACTCAATCTTACCTCCATTGTGGGTGTGATGTGTTGTGTTGTCTTTTCTCTTTTGTTTCTTTTTCCCAGTTCCCTTATGAGTCTCAAGATCACAACAGGTATCTTCATTACCAAGATAGGCTTACTGCTGCCTACCGTGCCCAGGCCCAGCATGGTTATAAATAAGCTTTGGCTAGATCAGTGAGTACATCACAATTTCAGTTGGTAAATCAAGCTTAAGAAGAGGGTAGGAGGCTGATTTACTGAACCTACTTCAGCTTTCTCTAGTTATGAACAAAGTTACTCACTTGTTTTTCCCTTCTTTGATAGTAGTATCACTGGGCAAGTGTCAGTATGCTTTCCTTGGCTTATTTGGAAAAAATAAAAAGTCTGTCTGTGAAATAAGCACTGTTATAAGAAAGCGATAAACCAGTAATTGTATACCTTCATGGTGTTAGAACTAGATTCTTATCCTGTGAAGATAATTAAATGCAAAACATTTGAGTACATGTATACTTATAACATATTCTGTGTAAAATATTTGTCACTGCACATAGATTTTTTTTTAAGTGCCCTGGAGAGGCCCCTGGGTGGCTTAATCTGGTAAGTGACAGACTCTTGATTCCATCTCAGGTAATGATCTCATGGTTCATTGGTTCGAGCCCCATGTCAGGCTCTGAGCTGACAGTGTGGAGCCTGCTTGGGATTCTGTCTCCTTCTTTCTCTTTCCCTCCCCCCGCTCAAGCTTGTGCATGTGTGCTTTCTCTCTCTCTCTCTCTCTCTCTCTCTCTCTCTCTCTCTCTCAAAAATAAATAAATAAACATTAAGAAAGTACCCTTGAACATATTTCATAAATACACACACTTACATACACATACAGCAAAATATTAGTATTGTAATTGATAGGCTTATTTTCGCTTTATGGAATTACTTTCAGTCAGAAGTGACAGTTACTTAGATGTCTTTTTTATCATGTGCAAAATACAATCAGTAATACCCATATTTACTATCAAATTAAATAATTTTCAAAAATATAGATATTTTGAATTTCAAGCTGGCATTTTTTACAAATAGTAAGTGATACAACATTGCAGATCATTAGTTGCTGGCTTAATTTGAAAAGAAAAATTAATGGCTATACATTTATAAAATTTTAGATTGTCTTTCAGTCATAAAACAAGCATCAAACTGACATGGCCTATTTTTAAATTAATATTTATTTTATAAACATATTTTATAAAATCAATATATTCACACACACACACACGCACATATATATATGTGGTTTATAGTCTATATTCAATACTGCAGTTTTCTTTTTCTTATTTTCTATTTTAGATCAGTTAAAACACAGAATTGGACATAGACCTTAATAAAAGTGTTTGGGATACAAAGAAGTAATATAAATGCTGACCAACAGAGTAAATGTGAGGTCATACACTGAAATTTTACTTAATCTACTTCAATATTTATTCATTATTTTTTGTAGCAGTCATCATCATATTTTACCTAAGAAAATTACATTTTCCTCTTGCATTTTAAACTAGTATGTGAACTGGAATATCCTAATATTAGACAAAGAATGCTACCAAATTTTATTCAAACTTCACAGTTTATAGTGAAATCCTTTGTACATAGGTTTATTCCTTGACCGTGTTGGATTTTATTTTAAGAATCCGGCCTATGTGACTTGGCATTTTATAGGTCATCATATCCCCTTTATCAACCAACCATTTTAAATCTTGCTTTCTGATACAAATCAGGTCAACGAGTATAAGTTCACGATCCTCAAATAGTGCATTTTGATGTATGGTGATTTGTGTTTCTCAGCTTGGATACAGTTGTTTTTTGTTTTTATTTTTCTTATCTTTCATCAGACTCATCTCTATCTTTTGATTGAAGGAAGGCATTTATGGGAATACCAGAGACCCTGGGTTCCATCAAACAAAGGCAAATAACTTCAGAAAACTAGCCAATGAGACCTAATACTTTTCTTCCGGGGGTTTATCAATTTCCAGTTCCCAGTACTAGACATGTGGGTATGCCACTTGCAGGAAGTGGGAGAGTTTGTCTTTTGTTAATTTTGTTGATGTTTCATTTGAGAGAGACAGACTGAAGGTGAGCAGGGGAGGGGCAGAGAGAGAGGGAGACACAGAATCTGAACCAGGCTCCAGGCTCTGCACAGGCTCAGCACAGAGCCCAATGGCGGGGCTCCAACTCGCCAATTGTGAGATCGTGACCTGAGCCTAAGTTGCACGCTTCACCGACTGAGCCACCCAGGTGTCCCATAGGTGGGAGAGTTTAAAAACAAAGTGTTTCCTCAATATTCTTGGTTGAAAAGGCCAATGGCAAATCTTTGTTTTGTTTCCTGTGATGCCATTTTTGGTTTTTAACTCACAGCTTATTTTGCATGTGAGTTCTACCATCTTTTTTAACCTGCTCACACACAATCTTTCCCAACTGTGCTGTGTGCTTGTGAACACTTCTCCAATTTGTAAATGTCTCTTTGAATTAGCATCTCTCTGTTTGTAATACATTTGGCCAGAATCAAATCTGGCAGGACAAAGAGGGAAATAGGTTCAGCAATAAACCTAATCACCTGTGTGCTGAAAAGCCTTGCACATGGTTGATCTTGATCATTGAGATGAAATATATGAATGCATATTTACTGAAAAATCTCAAGAACTCATTTCATAGACCTTTGAAAGAAAAGTATGTTCTATATTCCAAGAACATTTATAGAAAAAAAAGCAAAATAAAAACAAGCTCTCAATATTTGAAGAATAGTTCCTTCTGACAAATCTTGCTATGAACAGGTTTTACGTCCCATTTTTTTGTACTTACTCAACCAGAACACCCATAGCAGAATCATGGCAAACATTTAAAACATAAAATTGAGTTTGTCTGTATACAGTGAGTTGAAGTTAGTCATTATATTTTTTAATTCTGAAGTGATTGATGATAAATGAAACCATGAAGACGAGAAATATAGAAGTAATCAGAGCAAATCACTATTTATACTTTAAAAACTGTTTTCCCCTGCTATCTTTCCTGTGGTTTTCAAAGAATATAAATCTGCATTCAATGCTCTGTATGCCATCCCAGCTTTCTTAGACCTTGACTGAGAGTACAGTGCGTAACTACATGATGCTCATCAAAAAATACTGTGGAGGAGGAAATCATATTTATCAAAGGAACAGAATGTTGAAAACACATGTAATTATTTTTTGAGTTTCATCCTGATGAGTTTATCATTAACTTTCAATTACAATCATATTATTTTTTTGACTATTAGATGCAAGAGCCAACATCTACTTTGCACCTGCACTGGCATTTGCATGTCCCATTTGCCTACTTCTAAGTTTATTTTTTAGTTATTATTTTCTACAGGCTTTTGATTTTTTTAAAACATTTTTTTGCAATTTTCTGTAAGCTGCCTGACTTCATTAGGTAAAAGCAAAGTTGTAAATAAGTTCATTTAAAAATTGGCATTTATCTTGTCATTCTCTGTTGTTCCACTTGACCTGTTAACCCATTTTACCAACAGACCTTTATTAGTTTTCATGATATGCTGTAACGTCTCAAGGATTTACTGTGAAGCTAATATAGCCTGTGTCTAAAACACAGAAAGTGTTTCTAGGTAGGTTGATAAACAATATGGGGAAGTTAGATGACCTTTCAGTCCCAAATGAAACTCAAGGCTCCAAAAGTTTCATAGATTCTTGGACAGTACTGTTAAAATCCTCACTGTCATACTTACAAGTTTCCTACCTTGTTCTGACCTCAAATGCACTTCATTTCTGGTTTTGAACTACCTTCAAGAGAATAGTGTTTAATCCAGTAGAGATTTATCATCTGCCAAGTACCAAATAACACACAACCACACTCCAAGGAGAGTTGATTCCAACTTGGAATCAAGAATGTGAGATGAGAGCTCACTCCATCACCACCGATGTCTGTAATGATTAGAAGCGTTCCTAAAGAACCGAAAATGGGTAAGTCAAGTGCCATATTTTCCACCATCAATTGCTTTCATTGGTATGCATTTGACCAAGGTCATCAGCCCTCATAACTGAGGTTATGATCAGACTGAAATAACTCCAACATTCTGCTGAATGATTTGATGGTTAATTACTGCTAGAAGCAACTCTGGACCTGATTCACGCTGGTGACCTAAATGTCCATAGTGGACAACTGAGGCAGTGTCACATTTAATAGTGCCCCTAGTATGTCAGGTTGGACATAACTGCAACACATTTACAGGGTGTTTTTTCCCCTCTTTTTTCTATCAACCAAATACTTTGTTTTATTTCAAAATATGATTTGTATCTTGGGATAAATATATCAAAAGTGTTGAGCTTGTTTATAATTTCATGACATCATGTATGACATGATAAATATCTCTTAAAACCATGTCTGGTGCAGAGCGTTCAGTAATAAATAACTGTGTTGATGATGATGATGTTTGCATTGGCCCTTACTCAGTTTGTATTGACCTGTAATTATGATTCCCAAGTTTTTCACAATTATTCAAAGCAATGTGAGATTGCAGCACCTGGGTGGCTCAGTTGGTTAAGGCTCAGGTCATGATCTCACAGTTTGTGAGTTCAAGTCCCACTCGGGTTCTGTGATGATAGCTTGGAGCCTGGAACCCATTTGGGATTCTGTGTCTCCTTCTCTCTCTGCCCCTCCCCCACTCACACTCTGTCTCTCATTCTCTCAAAAACAGATAATAAACATTAAGAAAAAAACAATGTGAGATAATACTAAAGCTTAGTGAAATCATATACAATATGGGAGCCAAAACTGACATTAATATAATTAGTTCAGACATTAAAATTTAGACACTGGTCAATTACACAGGTTTTAATTTTATTAAACAAATATTTTGACAGTTTATCCCTTAAAATAGCTAGTTTCATTCTTTCACTTTTGAGTTAAGGAAACAGAGGCTTGTATAGGTTAAGAAACTTGTCTGTACTCACTCAAATTTTGAGGGACAGAGTCAGATCTCCAAGAGATTTTCAAACTAAACTCACTTTTTCTTCCACAACAAATTACTTCACCGTGTGTTTATTATTTTCTAGGGAGTGTGTGTGTGTGTGTATGTGTGTGTGTATGTGTGTGTGTGTGTGTGTGTAGATGGTGGTAGAGAGAAATATTTATTACATAATTTTTAAACTATATTAAGTAACATAAATCTTTTATTTAACCACTGACAGAGTAAAATTCTTTCCTAGGATTTTTGTTTTAAATGTACTTATATCACTTTCCCAAATGTTCAAAAAGCCCTAACCATCAACTTCCATTAACTTCCAATATAAAAACAAAATTTCCATTGCTTTCTTATGGAGAACATATTGTCATAACGTCTTATGAGTCCTCATTTTGACATATAAAGCTCTTTTTAAGTGTTTGGAAGAGACATGATCAATGGCATTTTAGAGCTGCAAGCTAACATTGATTCTACGTAAGTATACAGTAACCTCATGGCTGAGAATATAACGGGACAGCAGAGGGGTTCAAAAAAGGGATCCGTTCTCTCTTTAGTTTCATTACCATCATTTATTTTACATGAGGATAGATTAGGAAATTTTAGTTTCCATCAACTTTCCTCAGATGTCTGTGCCCGAGAACTTTGATTATAAGATCTTGGCAATGTAGATATGTTTTCATTGAATCCCAGCATGGGACCACCACAGGAGTGATGATCAATTTCACACAACGTGCAATTTCAAATTAGCTGACTTATAATATTGTTTCCTTCTCTATTTCCACCAAGAAGCCCAGGAGCTGATTTGAGATTCATTTTACATTCAGTAAACAAAATGAAATCTTTTTCTGCCACTACTCCCATCCTCAAAGAATAGAAGAATGTGGCAAAGATTAATGGTCATGATTAACTCCCTACAGGTTGTGGTTTCATGCCCCAGTGATTATTCTGTCATTATTCTGCATGAGACTCTGCCAGAGCCACATAAGATTTCGGCCACAGAGCTAGACAAGACCAAAAGGTCAGGCTATTTAGTAGCTTGATACTCCCTCATTCTGGCGAGTGTACTCCCGGCAAAATCATTCCAATTACATAATTAAAGTGTTATCATGGGTATATTAGATTATGCAGTTGAGTCTATTCTGAAGAATAATAGGCTGAAATCAAGAGACGAAAGCACCATTTCCTTTTAAAGCATACAGCATATCTGCATGATGAATTCGTTGGACAAGTAGCTTCGATCAATATAATTACGAGTAGTTTTAAAATCAGCTCTCACCCACTGTCTCCTCCCCATTCTTGTTTTAGATCCTTCCGTTCCGTGAATTGTAGATTTTTGAATGTCTGCCCATTTCCTGGAGTCACATCCTTCTGTTCTATGTTGTGGAAGAATGGGACATTTAGTTTATCAGTATATCTACAATTCCCTTTCTGTTGGCGAAGTCCTAATGCTTTTTTATCAATGGGAGAAGACACAGTTTCTGTTGCAAAATAGAATGTTCTTCAAATTCTCTAAAACTCAAAGATTAATTTCTGTTTTCTGCTGGGAAATGTCTACCAATTTAAAATAAGTGGTTCCTAGGGGCACCTGGGTAGCTCCATTGGTTGAGTGTCCAACTTCGGCTCAGGTCATGATCTCACTGTTTGTGAGTTCGAGTCCCAAGTTAGGCTCTGTGCTGACAGCTCAGAGCTCAGAGCCTGGAGCCTGCTTCGGATTCTGTGCCTCCCTCTCTTTGCCCCTCCCCTACTTGCACTCTGTCCCTGTCTCAAAAGTAAACATTAAAGATTTTTAAATAAGTGGTTCCTAAACTTCTCCAAATTCCTCATTTTTTTTTTTTTTTTTTTTTACTAAATATTACTTATATTCCTTAGATGTTGGGATATGGTCGGCCTAGGGTGCCATCACTTTAAGTTGCACAGGCAAAGATAGTCAGATGTTGATGCCAGAGAAAACCATATAAGTATTTCACAAAGGTAGAACTTTGAATAAACTTTCCTCTATGCTTTCATTCTTCAAAAAATTATATTTTGTCTAAAGTCTTCTCCATACCCTGAAAAGAGCATTTGGCACTGGTTACATTTTAACTATTAGCTTTGGTGCCAATTTACTTCGAGATGTTCAGTATTTGACTTATAAGGCAATTAAGTTTTCATGACTTATAGCTATTATATCTTTTTTTAAGCTTATTTATTTTGAGAGAGAGAGAGAGAGAGAGCGCAAGCATGAGCACGAGAGGGGCAGAGAGAGAGGGAGAGAGAATTCCAAGCAGCCTCTGTAATGTCAGCACAGAGCTCCACGCGGGGCTCAAACCCACAAACTGTGAGGTCATGACATGAGCTGAAACAATAATTAGATGTTCAGGCAACGGAGCCACGCCGGCGCCCCTGGATATAGTATCTTTTACACCCTAAGGGATTAGGCCTCCATTTTGCACCAGTGAGTTTTCTGTTTCCTCCAGTTGTCCTTAATTAGTGTTGGGATAAATAATATTTAATAGGGACATCTATTTCATCTATTTTTAAATGTGCCAAAGTACACATTCATTTGAGACAGTAGGTAATATGGTTTTATTATATGTATAAAATTTAAATATTGAATGGAATTCAATACTTTCCCAATTAAAAAAAAAAGTTTTTCTTTAAGTTTATTTACTTATTTTGAAAGAGAGTCAGAGTCGGGCAGAGGCTCCCAGCAGGCTCCACTCTGTCGGGTAAGAGCCTGACGCGGGGCTCCAACTCATCAACCATGAAATCATGACCTGAGCTGAATCCAAGAATCCAATATTTAACTGACACTCACCCTAATAAATAAAGACCAAAAAAAAAGTTTTTAAAGGGATATTAGCAGTTTTGGAAGCATTAATAACATGGAAATCTAACTGTTCTATAGCCATTATTATATTGTAATCATAAATATTTTGTTGCAATTTAATATGAATGCATACATTTGTGGGAACATAAGTAACATTATTTAATTTCCTTTTTATCTTATTTTAAAATTTTCTGGTAATAAAGAGAAACAGGAACTGAGACCCAGAATGGTAACGTTTTGCAGGTGAATCATTACTTCTTATTCTAAGGGAGGTGTTACGTTCAGAGTTTCTTTTTCTTTCTTTTTTTTTTTTTTTTGTTATTAACGTTTATTTATTTTTGAGACAGAGAGAGACAGAGCATGAACGGGGGAGAGTCAGAGAGAAGGAGACACAGAATCTGAAACAGGCTCCAGGCTCTGAGCTGTCAGCACAGAGCCCGACCTGGGGCTCGAACTCACGGACCGTGAGATCATGACCTGAGCTGAAGTCAGACGCCCAACCGACTGAGCCACCCAGGCGCCCCCAGAGTTTCGATGAAAAGTCAAACTGGCATTTACTGAGAAGTTTCAGAATCTGAATATTTGGAGATGATTTAACAGTATAATTCCTAAGCTATTCAAGGTACCATAGATTTGGTTACAAATATAATCTAAAGGGTTATTCCATAGGGTTCCCCAATTCGACCTGGGCATTAGGTAAATGGTGGGCTAGGACCTTTGCATATACTGCTGTCTGATCCCAGAAATGGACCCACCGTGAGGCTGATTTTTAAAAATAGACATAGGCAGGCTAGTGGGTGGGTCCTTAGCTAAATGATCAGCAAGAAACCATCTAGGCATTCCAATGCACCACATTAGCTGGCGACATGGAAAATGAAACCTGACATCATCTTGTTCTTCTGTGAGAATGCGCACTTATGACACAAAATAAGTGTGTAGGAAAATTAGACATTTCTGAGCAAAACTGTACTTGTAAATTTACCATACTGTTATGGTTCACTATAAAATATTACGAGAAAGAGAAATCTAGGTGATGAGCTAAAACCTGGTGGGGCACAGCAGGTTCTGAAAACCCAGTGGCAGTCAAAGGACTAGAGGGCGGATGGCAAGCCCATCTTTCCACATAGAGGTTACTTGCAGATTTAGACTCATTTAGACCCCCCCAAGGCTCCAACAGGCTGTTTTTATACAGAAGAAAGCTTTCCTGCCTTCATGTCCCTCCCCAACATCTTCTCTAGCCCCCACAATCAAAAAGACCATCTTCATTGGAAGCAGAAGAAAGCCAGAACTGCCAAAGACTCCCCCTTGAGTTTTCTGAACTGTTAAATTATAACAATCTGAGTTACTCTCTTACACTTTGATTGTTCTGCCCTGCCAACTGCCTCCAAGTTGAAAGCCGCCTCTGAAGCATGTTACATGCAGTAATAACTTGCGGTGGCATAGGCTAACTCCGTTTTACCAGAGTCCTCCCAGAATTTGCATTACACCTTTCCCTGACTGCCCAGAAGCTCTTTGCAGACCCAGGACTCATTCCGAGGAGTTGCTGAGAACTACACAATCGGAGGCATTAGGAAAGTTTATTCTTGCCAAGACACTTCTCTCGCTGTTTTCTTTTAGCTGTTTCCTTGTTAGTATTCACTGAATTCCGAACTCCCCGGGGAACCATGGATATGTTCATTACATATTCAATAAATAGATAGAAGGATTTTTCTGGCAACAAGTAAATCTGAAGGAGAGCAGGGAACTAACTGGTGGTATGTTCTTCATCCTGGGAATGGTTAGACTGCCGACAGTTTTATTTATTCTTTAGCAGAGGAAAAGAAAAAGTAGGAATTTGTCAATGAGTTTACAACTGAAAAATATAATTATCTGCGGGTGATTTTTATTTTTTTAAATTTTTTTGGTGATTTGATTTATTTATCTTTTGTACTCATTGAAATTAAAGCCTAAGAGAAGTTGGTAATAGTGTATCCAAGAAGTAACATTTACATTTAAATGTAAATGATTTAAATTTTATTGTGTCTTTTAATGAAAAG
Source organism: Panthera tigris (assembly GCF_018350195.1). Lineage (NCBI taxonomy): Eukaryota > Metazoa > Chordata > Mammalia > Carnivora > Felidae > Panthera > Panthera tigris. Next base: position 221,708,975 of record NC_056660.1, read on the forward strand.
GAAAGCATGTATGTCAAACAGATGCTCTTCAAAGAAAGTCACATATGTATTACTTTATAAAATGATAGAAAATAAATCTAGATAGTGTTCATGGTCTCTGCAAAACAATCAAACTGGTTCTTTAAACAAAGCCACAAAAACTGTGAAGTAAACAGTCTGAGCTATATATGGGTAACTGAAACTTACATAGATATTTAGGCTTGGGGATACTAATTTACTTGGCTATTTACTTAACTCCAATTCCCTTCCACTCAAGAAGTGGTTTATAATAGGGGGCATATGTTTGTATCATGCAGGAAGTGTTTTATTTATGCATTTGCATTGCTTATTCTAATTAGATTGGGAATTAGGAACTTTTTAAGATTTGCAGGTGTTTTTAATATACTAGCGGGACAAGAAATTGTGTTAGAAGTAAGGCAGTCTCTTCATGAATGATTCAGAAAGAAAACACCTTTCTGCAAGAAATTCATAGCCAGCTTTATTCCTCCAATTATGAATGATACCTGTGATAATCCCTCCATGTTCTAGTGCTTAGGGAAAAATGTGAAAATGAATTAATTATACCCTCCATCATGATTATTAATATTTGGCCATACAAAATCCATCCTGAACATGAAGTATGCCCATCTTGATAGAGGACATAAGATATGTCCTCTTTGAAATACAGCCTATTAACCTATAAAAGGATAGTGGTTCTCCAGAAAAATCATGTGTTATCAAAAATCCTCTTATTAATGATGATGTTTCACCACTAGAAAAAAAATGTGTGTGCCTAGGGATTATGTACTAGATAACTTCAAACTCATATTATACATATTTTTTTTGTCCTAGAAGAGTTTCAATTAAAAAGGATTTTCCAAGCTACAAATACATAGTTTAAAATGTAAACATCACTGTGAAAATCCAATATTTGAGCAAATATTGCCTTTATTCAAAACTGTGGTGGGTTTTTATTTTTTCTCACTGCTATTTCAGGTTTTTGACATAATTCTGTATCGACACGCTCACCACCTATTTTTATGAAAACAGTGGAATGTCACTCAAAGTAGGAGCTATTTTTGCCCAAGCATCATTTTTTTATATCAAAATTCAAGCTTTTCCCTAGGCCTTTAGATTTTATGATCAATTAAAACAATTCGGGCTAATATAAATCACATTCTCCAACTAACCTATTCTTATTACATTATAGAAAATGTAGCATGGAAATTGCTGTAGGAAAACTTGTTTTAATCAGCATATATTGAAGGGCTTCCATTTTTGTTCCTAAAGATTAACTGCTACAAAAATTGTCCTCAGGCAGTAAATAAAATACCAAAAATGGTGACAAGACATATGAAATGATAGTTTTAAACATTATACAATAAAGAGCACAGAACTGAGGAAAGGAAAACAAATGAGGTGAGGTATTTTCTAGGGTGCAGTGTAGGAAGCAGAGAGCAAAATATGGCTCCTTCTTCAGGCTGAGTTCAGAGAGACAAAGATTAGAATTTGGAGAGGTAAACAAGGCTAACATTTATGGGACAGACTTCTGGAGAAAGCCATTGCACAGAGACCTCTAGAAATACTTTCTCTTGAAGGAGAGGAAACGCCTGAAGGGTGAGGAAACAATTAGAAATGAATAGGCAAACCATTTCCCAGAGCTGGGAAAAGTTTATGATAGCAGCAGTCAGAAGAAGAAATTTCACTTACACGGAACAAAGCAGAAACTCTCCTCATAAGAGCACACTAAAGCCCTCCTTCCCCACAAATCTAATCACACATCTTAATCCCTGGTGTTGAGTGTGTTACAGGGCAATAGGCCTTTACAGGCAGGATTAAAATTACAGACTTTAAAATAGGGAGACCGGACTGGATTATACAAATGGACTAAATGTAATCACGTGAGTTTTTAAAAGTGGAAGAAGAAGGCAGATTGGTCAGAAGAGATAGGGCAGCAGAAGAAAAAGCTGGAGAGATTTTAAGCATGAGAGGCTTTGACCTGCCATTGTTGGCTTTGAAGATGAAGCAAACGGACAAAAGCATGAGTCAAGGAATAAAACTGGCTTCTTAAAAGCTAGAAAACTCCTCATCTTACAGTCAGTACATGAACCAGAAATTCAGTCCTACATCCTTAAGGAATTGAACTTTGCCAGCAAAATGAATGAATAAGAAAATGGTTTCTGGTATATTTGTTGAGATCTGGTAATACATCTGAGTGGTTGCTATTGAAGATGATTTCCTTAGTCCATGTATTTTTGGAGCGTATATTTTTAAAAATTTTTCACCCTTAGTGAAAAAGACAGAGTGAGAAAGTGAAATTTTATCAGGAAGTTCTGACCATTCAAAGGCAGGCTGTGGTTATAGCAAAGTACAAGGTTAACAACAATATGCTCAAAAAGTGTCTGTTGTATTTACAGTAAATAAATACAAGGAGCTCAGCATATTGATGATGAGCTAAATTTGCTATTTGGGTTTTATTAATACATTTTTAGAAGAAAAAGGAAAAGAAGCATAACATGTAATAATGAAAGGCCTGTAAGATAAGACATAGGGTTAAAAACATCTGGGCTACTTAGTTATATAAAGAAAGACCAATGACTAATTTAAATAAATATCTTAAAGGTTAGACTACTTTTCTTTATTCCTTCTTCCATTCCTGCTTTCTCTTCCTCTTTCCCTTTCTTCTTCTTTTTTTTTTTTTTTCCTACTAAGGGGAATGTGAGAATTCATTCTAATGCTCTATAGTAGATGAAGACGTTACTGAGAGTAATGGTGCTGAAGGTGACCAGATGTAGAACAAAGGGAATAAAATTTTAAGAGCAGATCTGTTTAAATCCAAGTAATCATGACTTGTTGAACAATTTAGTTTTCAGTTATGGAAAAAAACTTTGGATTTTTAAAAGGAAATAGACAAAAACATCACCTTTACTCACAAATGGTTTAAGTATTGCCTTCATGTATATTGATAAAGACCTATCTATAGTCTACATTAGTGTATAGATAAATATATACACTCTATTTATCTCAAAAATGTGTATGATTTCATTATTATTTATTTATTCTCCTTCTGTGATATTAAGATACTAAATTTAGTATCTTTACCTATCAGGCTATATTTAACCAAATAATATTTTTTAAACTAAAGAAACCCTCTTATATTGCAATTTTATACATATACTATAGGAGAACCATATCATGAATCAGCTAATATCAACTCAAAAATAATTCAGATTGTGAAGTTTTGAAATTATTCTTCTTTGCATTTTTTATTTACAAGGTTAGGTGCTATAATTTTGGCAACCAATGGGGAATGGATTAATTGATGTGATGCCTTAACCTCTAATGTATTTCACACATTGAAGATGCTTTTCTTAATAAAAATGTTGAAATATTAATAAGGAGTTAACATTAAATGTGTGTGTGTCACATGGATAAAATCATTACAGATGTTAAACTATATTTAGGATCTCTAAACTTTTTTTATTAGATATGGATATCTGTGACATTTTAAGGCAAAATATGGGTACTTCAAGTCTCTAAAGATATTGGTAACATCAGCAAAACAAAAGTTTGATTAAGCACTATTTATTACATCAATTCTTACAAGGATAGTGCTTTGAAAAATTTTATAGAATAAAAAATAAAAGATGAGGCCATTATACAAAACAAAATGGCATTCCTATTTACATGAAGAAAATAAGATATTTGTATCAAATTTTGCAAAGTTAAAGATAGTAAGTAAAATACCCTAGTAAAAGGGATGCATTTAACTTGTAAATATCATAAAAAAATAAAATAACGATTATGATGAATTTATAACCAGAAATAGGAGGTGACACACTTATTTAGACTTCGTTTCAGTGTAGCAAATATTTTGTTCCCTTTAGCCACTTGATTTATAAATCTAAAATCAGAAAGTTGTATGCTGTGTATTTATTTAAATAAAATACAATGCTAAGCTTACTTGACTACTTAAATGGGGGAAAACAAGCTTCCTGCTTGCCGTGGGTAAACAGCAGAGTTTTCAGACTGTAGTATGAGAGGTGTTTTCCTCTCTTGAAGGGTGTTATTGGTTTGCTAGAACTGTTATAGTCTGCCCACTGGGTGGCTTAAACAGCAGAATTGTATTGGCTCATATTTCTGGAGTGTAGACGTCCAAGGTTAAGGACTGGCAGAGCTGGTTTCTTTTGAGGGCTATGAGAGAATTTGTTCCTGGCTCTCTCTTAGTTTTCAGTTGTTTGCTGGCAATCTCAAGAGTTCTTGGCTTGTAGAAGCATCCTAGTCATTTTCTTCCCATGGATTTCTCCCTGTGTGCCTGTTTCCAGACTTTCCCCTTATACAAGGATATTAGTTATACTGGATTATGGCCCAACCTAATGACCTCATTTGAACTTGATTTACCTCTATAAGCACCATATCTCTAAATGAGTTTACATTCTGAAATGCTGGGGTTAGCACTTCAACATATGAATTTGGAAAGACCCAATTTAATTCACAAGAGGGAGTTTCAAGTCTCTGATAGAAAACATCATTTATAAAACAGCATTACATTACTACAAACTTGTATGACTGTGCACAATATAGAACAAATTGAATAATATGAATGAGATGATTTATTGATAACTAAGCAGAGAAATATTGTAAAATCTATTAGAAAACTTTCTAGAAATCTTGAACTTCTTAATTGTTGAAGGATGTAATGGTAATGAATTGTCAAAAAATGTACTGGTAAAAAAAGACTTAGAAATATTGTGGACGTACTGAAACATTCTGAGGAAAGAAACACCAAGAAGCAAGATAAAAAAAATGCAAATCACCTTGGGCTTCTGACCACATTTGTCTTTGAAAATAATGTTGCAGGTTATAGAATTTAGAGGCAGGGGGCGCCTGGGTGGCTCAGTCGGTTGAGGGGCTGACTTCCGCTCAGGTCATGATCTCACGGTCCGTGAGTTCGAGCCCCGCGTCGGGCTCTGCTGACCGCTCAGAGCCTGGAGCCTGTTTCTGATTCTGTGTCTCCCTCTCTCTCTGACCCTCCCCCATTCATGTTCTGTCTCTCTCTGTCTCAAAAATAAACGTTAAAAAAAAATTAAAAATTGAAAATAATGTTGCAGGTTATAGAATTTAGAGGCAGACTGGCCAATGGAGGTCATGAGCTTGGGAATTTTGATTTAAATACTGTAATGTAAGAAGCCTCTTGAGTTGGAGAGCAATAGGATAAAAATATTTGTGGAAAATTATTGTAGCCTTAGGTTCAGAAAAAAAGAGAAATTCAGAAATGTTAGACAAATGTAGCAATGAAAACATCTTGGTGACTGCTTTAGTAAGCCTAAGAAAGCAAATAATGGCTATAGATACAATGTCAATAATGTACAATAAGCAAGACTTAAAATCTAAAGCCTGCAGAGGAAATGGAGGTGGGATGGTTATTTGTATGTATATGTAAATACGCACACACACACACACACGTGCACACACACACACACACAAACACACACACACACAAGTATTAAATACAGTACAGAAATCATGCTACTTTAGGTAGAATATTTACTCTTTTTTTTCTTTTCATTTTTTTACTTTAATGTTTATTCATTTTGAGAAAGAGAGAGACAGAGACAGAGACAGAGACAGTGCACCTGCTAAAGCAGAAGCGGAGGTAGGACAGAGAGAGAGGCAGAGAGAGCATCCCAGACAGGTTCTATGCTATCAGTGCAGAGCCCTAGGCAGGGAAGACTCATGGACCGACCCATGAGATTGTGACCTGAGCCAAAATCAAGAGCTAGGTGATTGGGGCACCTGGGTGACTCAGTCGGTTAAGCATTCAACTTTGGCTCAGGTCATGGTTTCGCAATTTGTGAGTTCAAGTCCCCCATCGGGCTCTGTGCTGACAGCTCAGAGCCTGGAGACTGCTTTGGATTCTACGTCTCCCTTGCTCTCTGCCTCTTTCCTGCTGGCACTCTGTCTCTGTCTCTCAAAAATAAGTAAACTGACTGAGCCACCCAGGCACCACTCTCTCTCTCTCTTTTTTTCTAAGTTAATTATTGGTGAGGAAGTAAGAAGTAGTACTCATATCTTTGTCTTTTAATTTTTCCATTAAACTTCCAGTATCAAATTTTACACATACAAACACAAACATGTATTTGAGTAGGAGAGTTGTGTAAATTAGACCCTGAAAGAAATACCTGAGTTATAACATTCTTAACAGACAAATAATTGCCTTTTGCCATTCTAACAAGAGACTCCTTCCCCTTACTTTAAGGAGAAAGATAAGTTCTGGGTTTGAAAACTTCTGAGTCATAAAATATTGTCTATATGTGAGTGACTGAATGAATAACTTAACATCTTACCTCAGTATGTACTCGTGTGTGTGCCTGTGTGTGTGTGTGCGTGTGTGTGTGTGTGTGTAGAGTGGGGTATATATAATAACTGAGGTACAGATTTATTTCATATCTTACCTTAGAAGATAAATGCAATTATTTTACCTTTTGTTGATCTGGTTTTCTTCAAAAAATCCACTTCTTGTTTAGTTGGAAAAATAATTTCATCAAAAGGACCCATCCAATTTAAGTTTGTAAGATAAGCTAATTTAAAATGTCCTCTTTGGTTATAATAGAGACAAGAAAGACAAGAAACTCTATCTCCCAGGTTGTAGCCTGCCCACCCTCATCCGGCTCCTTCCCTCCTTCATCATTTTTTCTGTGAATTGCAGGAGGGTAGAGAGAGAGCGGCATACTTATATGTAGTAGCTGGGAACAGTGGGGGTCCTGGAGCATGATGTCATCTGCCCCCACTAGTCATTAGATTGTCCCTCTTCTGCCTACAGATCTTTGTGGCCAAATATTGTGATCAGTATAAGTCCCCCGTGGACAGATCTACCGGAATTCTAACCGGAATTAAACTCCCTTCAGCAGTTGCTGACATTGTAAAACCCTAAAGATTTGGCTCTATTGACCATTAGACCCGTAACATTATGATTCACTTAGCATTCCCTAAAAATACATCTCACTCCTATAGTGAAAGTTCCCTAGACATAAATAATTTTGGGTCTTTCTGAGATTTCTCCCAGAATAAAGAGTGTTTTATGACATTGCATATCAGAGTTAAAACCACAAAGTTTCAGTCTGACCATCTATGTCATTAGTTTTCTTGCTTCTCACTTTGCTGCCTTTCAAATTCCAAATGGAGAGAGAATAGGTTCATGAGACACTACCAACCTTCAGGATCACTTCAATCAGCTAATGAACCTCCCCTTCTTCTCCCTAGGCAAGAGCCTAGAGAAGAAAAATATACTCTTAGTTCTTCTGGCGATTTTAGTGTCTCCTTTTCCTCTTCTTCCCATGATTCTCTGGGCCTTATTTATTTATTTATTTATTTATTTATTTATAATATGAAATTTATTGTCAAATTGTTTTCCATACAATACCCAGTGGTCATCCCAACAGGTGCCCTCCTCAAAGCCCACCACCCACTTTCCCCTCCCTCCCACCCCCCATCAACCCTCAGTTTTTTCTCAGTTTTGAAGAGTCTCTTATGGTTTGGCTCCCTCCCTCTGTAACTTTTTTTTTCTCCTTCCCATCCCCCATGGTCTCCTGTTAAATTTCTCAGGATCCACATAAGAGTGAACACATATGGTATCTGTCTTTCTCTGTAGGGCTTATTTCACTTAGCATCACACTCTCCAGGCCTCCTTTCGACTTGAAATGGCAGGCCATTGCTGATTCACACAGAGCTCCAGGTTCTACATGAAGAGACATACAGACCTCCAACCTCCAAGCCGTTTTGTTGAAGGCCCAAAGGCTGACAAAGGAACCTGGAAAATCGTGTCTTCCAACAGTACTGGTTTCTCCCGTCTTGCTGTCATATCCCACTTTTCATGTGTTAAAGCTGAGTTTTCCCAGCCATTTATTCTCGGGAGCTCTTCCCAAACACTGCAGGTCACCATTAAACTCAGCCACCTGAGGTGCAGATGGATAGTTCCGTGCTGTGGAAGAAGGAAAGCAAATTCATCAAAAAATTTTGTAGCATCGACATAAAATACTGTGCATACAAAGTTAAAACTTACCGAAATACTCAGTATCCAAAAATAACGTTGTTCAGAATTCTGGACCACTATGTAGATTAGTGAAACTCCTATTTCTCAAGGTGGTCTAACCAGTCACAAAGCACACACATGTCAAGTTAGAGAGCTTAAATTATGTCTGGTTGATCATACATTTAAGTCAAGGAGTCTCAAATAAACACTAGGCAATTATGTTCTTCTTCCCCAACTCCAAGAAAAACAGAATTTTAGCCAGTCCTTTTTTTTTTTTTTTTATTTCATGAGAACTAAAGTTCTCAAAAGTACAAACGAGCAAATTGAGAGTTTAGAGTAATCGACATATTCTGAAAGCCACAAAACATGATATAGGGACATGATTTGGCTAGATACAGATATGGCTATGGATATTCAGTTTTTGTTCCAATAATCTTTCTTTGTAATATTAGTTTAGGAATTTTTGGGCTTACAAATGAAGCTTCTATTCTTCACCTGCTGGTATTAATTTTGCATTTGCTCAGAGCCTTGACTCAATTGCTTGATTACCAGTTTATCTTTGAAGGTCTTATGGTCTGAAAAATTATTCAATATTCAGGTAGTGTGGAATGATGACAGTGTATAAGAAGATGACAAAAAGAGGAATGACTGACAATTTAGGCAACCCTGTGCTTGGTAACTTAATAACTATCTTATCGAATGTGGTATTTAACTCACTGAACTTTTTCTTCATTTCTCATCTATGAAATGGGTACTGTTAAGATTGCTAGCTCCCGTCTCCTTCAGAATAGCCATTAGAAAATGAGAGCAATATGGTTATTAATGAAGCCATTCTACTCTTTCAAGAACAAATACATAAAAAGGATGTGTTGATGTTTGAAGACAGGCATTCAGACAGTTAGCTATGAAAATTAATAGCCACTCATAAGTAATTTTAAATTATTATTTCAAATATGTTTGTTTTTAATTTAGGGGAAATCTCTTTGAGAATGCTATTTAATTTGAAAAATATAGAAAACTACTTTTTGATAATGAAGGGACTATTAGTCAACATTTCAAAGTGCACTATAAGATATGCTGATAGATCCCAAGTTTTTGAAAGTTGACCACTCTCTCCCTCTCCCTGTCTTGCTCATCTCCTCCCCAAATCTGTCCACCCAAATTAACAGCCACTTCCCGAAACAAGCACTCTTTAAAATGCTATTTGTTGTTTATATACACAATGGAATAGTACATGGCAATGAGAAACAATGAAATATGGCCTTTTGTAGCAACATGGATGGAACTGGAGGATATTATGCTAAGTGAAATAAGTCATACAGAGAAAGACAGATACCATATGTTTTCACTCTTATGTGGATCCTGAGAAACTTAACAGGAACCCATGGGGGAGAGGAAGGGAAAAAAAAAAAGAGGTTAGAGTGGGAGTGAGCCAAAGCATAAGAGACTCTTAAAAACTGAGAACAAACTGAGGGTTGATGGGGGGTGGGAGGGAGGGGAGGGTGGGTGATGGGCATTGAAGAGGGCATCTTTTGGGATGAGCACAGGGAGACTCTCAGTAAAGGTATAGAAAATATATGAAAATACCAAACAGAAGTCATGAAGCTGAAGAATATAATAACTGAAAATTACACTAGAGAGGTTCAACAGCAGACTAGACAAAGCAAAAGGAAAGATCGGTGACCTGGAAGACAGGGCAGTGGAACTCACCCAAACAGAGCAGCAAAAAGAAAATAAATAACTTAAAGAAGAGAAGATGGCTTAAAGGACCTGTAGGATAACGTCAAACAGAAAAAAGAAAAAAAACAAAAACAACAACAACAACAACAAAAAAAACATTTGCACAATAGGGGCCCAGAAGTTGAAAAGAGAGAGAAAGGAATAGCAAACATATTTGAAGAAAAAAAAATGGCTGAAAATTTCCCTAACCTGAGGAAGGAAGAAGACATATGAGTCCAAAAAGCCCAGAGTTCCAAAATAAATGCTAATAAATAAACATTTGTATCAAGATGGATTATTATTAGAGTGTTAAAATGTAAATATAAACACAGAATCATAAAAGCAGCAAGAGAAAAATAACTTGTTATGTATGACAGATTCCCTGTAACACTATGCAGGTTTCTCAGCAGAAACTTTGCATACCAGAGGGAGTGACATGATATGTTAAAAATGGTAAAAGCATAAACTTCCAACCAGGAATATTCTATTGGGCAATGTCATCATTCAGAATTGAAGGAGAAATAAAATTTCCAAGCAAGCAAAATCTGAAGAAGTTCACCACCACTAAGCAGGCCTTATAAGAAATGTTAAAGAGACTTCTTTAAACTGAAAAAAAAAAAAGGCACTAATTAATAACAAGAAAACGTAGGAAAGTTAAAATCTCACTGGCAAAAGTAAATATACAGTAAAGGTAAAGAAGTAATCACTTATACAGCTAGCAAGAAGGTCATAAGACCAAAGTAGTAAAATTTAACTACAGCAATTAGTTAAGGGGTACACACAATAAAAATATGTAAAATGTGACACTGAAAACAAAAATTGTGGAGTGGAGGAGTAAAAAGGAGGTAGTGTTTTAGAATGTGTTCAAATTTACCTGATTGTCAACTGAAATTAGACTTAGACTAGTATATATAAAGACTGGTACATGTAAGCTTCCTCGTAACCACAATGCAAAATTTTATAGTAGAGCAATTAGAGATAATGGAAATGGAATCTAAACATAAAGAAAGGCATCAGACTATAAGGAAAGAGCAAGAGAAAATGAAAGGAAGAGAGTATAACTAGAAAACAACTAGAAAACAACACAAAGACAATAAAGACATAAGTACTTACCTATTTATAATTACTTTATATGTAAATAGACTAAGTTCTCCAATCAAAAGATATAGTGTGGCTGAATTAATAATAAAAAAAAGACTCATCTATCTGTTGCCTAAAAGAGACTTACCTGACATATAAGGACTCATCCAGAATGGAAGTGAAGGGATGAAAACAAGTGTGTCATAAATGGAAACCAAAAGAAAGCTGGTGTAACTATACTTATATCAGACAAAGTAAACTTTAAAATGAAGACTATAATAAAACGCAAATCTGGGCATAAGTAATGATAAAGGGGTATATTCTTCAGGAAGATAAAATATTTGTAAATATATTTATACCTGGCATGAGAACACTTAAATATGTAAAGGGAATGTTAACAGACATAATAGGAGACATAGACATGAAGACAATGACAGTAGGAGGCTTTCATACCCCACTTATATCAATGGATAGATAACCCAGACAGAAAATCAATAAGGAAACATAGGCTTTACACAACACATTAGACTGTATGAACTTAATAGTTAAATACAGAACACTCCACCCAAAGCAGCGAAAGACACATTCTTCTCAGTGCACATAAAACATTCTCTAGGATAGATCATATGCTAGGCCACAAAACAAGTCTACACAAATCATCTCGAGCATCCTTTCAGAGCAAAACAGTATGAAACAGAAAATCTGTCACAGAAAGAAGACCGAAAGTTCACAAGTATGTAGAGATTGAACAACATACTACTATGAAGCCAATGGGTTAATGAAGAAATTAAATGGGGAAAAAATAGCTGAAGACATTTTCACCAATTTACATTGCCAGAACAATTAAGCCAGAAAAGGAAATAAAAGGCTTTCAAATTGGAAAGGAAGAATTTGCAGATGACATGATATTATATATTGAAAATCCTGATGACTCCACAAAAAACAAAACCAAACAAACAAACAAAAACCCTAATAAAATCAGCAGTTAGATCAAATAGAACTAATAAAAATAGAACTAATAAAATCAGCAAAGTTACAGGATTTATAATCACTTACAAAGATCCGTTGCATTAATAATGATGTAGCAGAAACAGAAATTAAAAAAAAAATAACAATTGCATCACAAAGAATAAAATACCTAGGAATAAATTTAGCCAAGGAGGTGAAAGACCTGTATACTGAAAACTCTAAGACACTGATGAAAGATATTGACAAAGAAACAAATACATGAAAAGATACTCTGTGCTCGTGGATTTGTAGCACTGATATTGTTTACCCAAAGCAATCTGTAGATTCAATGCAAGCCTAATCAAAATTTCAAGGGTGTTCTTCACAGAAATAAAACAAATAATCCTAAATGTTGTATGGAATCACAAAATATCCTGAATAACCAAATCAATCTTGTTAAGGAAGAACAAAGCTGGAGGCATCACACTTTCTGATTTCAATTTTTTTTAACGTTCATTTACTATTGAGAGACAGAGAGAGACCGAGCATGAGCAAGGGAGGGGCAGAGAGAGGGGGAGACAAAGAACCCAAAGCAGGGTCCAGGCTCTGAGGTGTCAGCACAGAACCCGAGGCGGGGCTGGAACTCACAAGCCGCAAGATCATGATGTGAGCCAAAGTCAGATGCTTAACCAACTGAGCCACGCAGGTGCCCCTGATTTCAATTATATTACAAACCTGTAGTATTCAATACAGTATAGAATTGGTCTAAAAAGATCAATGGACAAGAATAGAGAGCCAGAGATAAACTCACACATATATGGTGCATTAATTTACTACGAAGGAGGCAAAAATATTCACGTGGGAAAGGACATTTTTCAGTAAGTGATGTTGGGAAAACCGGACAGCTACATGCCAAACAGTCAATCTCAACTGCTATCTCCCCATACACAAGATTTTACTGAAAATGGATTAGAGACTTCTAAAACTCCTCGAAGAAAACATGGGAAGTAAGATCAGTGACCTTTCACTTGCTGATGAGATATATATTTGAATCTGACTCCAAAGGCAATGGCTAAAATAAATAAGTGGGACTACTTCAACCTGAAAGGCTTCTGCACGTGGGTGCCTGGGTGGCTCCGTTGGTTAGACATCCGACTTTGGATATTGGCTCAGGTGACGATCTTGCGGTCCTGAGATGGAGCCCACTGAGTGTGGAGACTGCTTGGGATTCTCTCCCTCTCTCTTACCCCTTCCCCACACATGCTCTCTCTCTCTTTCTCTCAAAATAAATACATTAACATTTTCTTTTAAATAAAAAAAAAATAGGCTCACCTTGGTGGCTCAGTCAGTTAAGCTACCGCCATCAGCTCAGGTCATGATCTCAGGCTGGTGGTTTGAGCCCCACATCAGGCTCTGTGCTGGCAACTCAGAGCCTGGAGCCTGCTTTGGATTCCGTGTCCCCCTCGGTCTCTCTCTGCCCCTCCCCAACTCGTGCTCTGTCTCAGTCTCTCAAAAATAAATAATGGAAACAACATATTTTAGTAAAAAAAATTTAGTGGCCCCTGCGTGGCTCAGTCACTTAATCATCTGACTTTGGCTCAAGTTATGATCTTGACTTTGTGAGTTCGAGCCCTGTGTCAGGCTCTGTGCTGACAGCTCGGAGCCTGGAGACTGCTTCAGATTCTGTGTCTCCCTCTCTCTGCCCCTACCCCACTCACACTCTGTCTCTGTTTCTCAGAAAGAAATAAACATTAAAAAAAAATTGTAAAAAAACTTAAAAAATAAAAAAAAAAATTAAAAAGCTTCTGCACAATGAAGGAAACTGTCAACAAAATAAAAAGTCAACCTACTGAATAGAAGAACATATTTGCATATTCTATATCCAATAAGGGGCTAATGTCCAAAATAGGTAAAAACAAAAACAAAACAACACTCATTAACTCAATAAAAACAATCAACAATCCAATTAAAAAAAATGGGCAGAGAATCTAAATAGACATTTTCCAGGGGCACCCGGGTGGCTCAGTCGATTAAGAGTCCAACTGTTGTTTTTGGCTCATGGTTTCACGGTTCATGGGTTTGAGCCCTGCTTGAGGCTCTGTGCTGACAGTGCGGAGCCTAGCTGAGATTCTCTCTCTCTCCCCCTCTGTTTCTCTCCCTCTACCCCTTCCCTGCTTGTGCGCACTCTTTCTCTCAAAACAAGTAAATGCATTTAAAACATAAGAAAATGAACATTTTTCAAATAAAACATGCAGATGGGCAACAGGCACATGGAAAGATGCTCAGCGTTTCTAATCATAAGGGAGGTGCATAGCAAAATGGCGATGAGATGTCATACCTGTCAGAATAGCTATTATCAAAAAAAACAAGAAATGTTAAGTGTTGGTGAGAATGTGGAGTAAAGGGAGCCTTCCTGCGCCTTTGGTGAACATGTAAATGGATATAGCCACTGTGGAAAACAGTATGGATGTTCCTTAAAACACTAAGAATACAACTACCACATGATCCAGCAATTCCACATCTGAATATTTATCCAGAGTAAATGAAAACGCTACTTCTTAAAGTCATTTGCACGTCCGTGTTCATTCTAGTATTATTTACAATAGTCAAGATAATAAAACAACCGTAGTGTCTTTTGATAGATGAATGGATAAAGATGATATGGTATGCATTTACAATGGAATACTACTCAGCCATAAAAAGGAATTAAATCTTGCCATTTGTGACAATATGGGTGTACCTAGAGGACATTACAGTAACTGAAATTAAAAAAAAAAAATGTAACATAGAGAAAGACAAATAAAGTATGATTTAACTTGTGCGGAATCTATAAAACAAATGAACAAACAGCAAAACCAGACTTACTGGTGTATAAAACAGACTGGTGGTTGCCAGATGGGAGAGAGGTCAGAGGGTGGGCAAAATGGGAACAGATAGAAGTCATGGGGATGTAACATACTGCATGATGACTACAGTCAATAATATTGTATTATGTATTATGTAATATATATATATATATATATATATATATATATATACACACACACAAATTGGGAAATCATACTTGTGGCAAACATTTCACAATACATGGGGATATTGAATCATTATATTGTACACCTGCAATTTATATAATGTTATGTCAATTGTATCCTGGTTTTAAAAGAATTACATTTATTAAATAGTACATTTAGTTACAAGTGGTTATTGTTCAGCCTATGAATATGTACCTGAATCTGAGAGAACTATTGGTAACCTATTTATTATGTAGAGAACTGAATTTGGAATGAGTTGTATCCCTTTCTTAACCAACGTTTTTATAACTATACCAAAGAAGCAAATCACAAATCATCACTACTATACTGTAGCAAAGAATCACACTTTAGTGAGGTTAAAATGAATTTTCTACGAGCCTCGGTAACATTGGTTATATCAGATTTTTTTCAAGTGCATTGGCTAGATAAGAAAGGTTTATTTTATATAGGTGGAATACCGTAATAATTTATAAAATTTCGATACAAAGAAGATGAATTTTAACTAAAACCATATAAATTTACCACAACTTAGCCTGTCCATACACACCGACGTGGTTTCTCTCCCTCTTTCCTTTTCTTCCTCTTCTCCCTGTCTCTGTCATGCACAGGCAAACACACACTTTTTTTTTTTTTAAGAATAGGAATATACAGCATTTAAGGGTTAGAATACTTGCCCATGTTTCCATTGTAATATTCTAAGATGAATTATTTGATATGAATTAATTTCCCTGTTTAGAGTACATTGAATGGTCAACTGCAGCCCAGTTCATCTCTATAATAATTATAATGCAAAGGATCCGAACATGGGTTGAGCTAAACTCAGAATTACAGAGGGTCAGCGCACAGCCAGTGACCAGAGGGAAAGAAGTGCCTGAGAACATGCTGATTTCTCAGCCAGCATTCTTCACAGGTTTATAGACCGATACAAATGTCAATTCAGCTGATGGCAAAGAACAAGAAGACATTTGCAAAAGGAATGCATGAGGAAACTTGCTTTCAGCAAACATTTTTTCTCAAATTAGTAAAAATGAAAGTTTTCAGCAACATACCCCTTGAAAAGTGGTTGGAATGAGATTACAAAGGCAGTGGCTCTCTTGCACAAGACGTGCCACGTTAAGGAACTGCAGAGAATTGAACGTCAGTATATTAAAATGGGGAATTTTGAAGATGTTCTTAAATTCTTACATCTTGTGCTTTCATGCCTAGCCTGAAAACAAGGCAAATGGCTACTTCAAAGAAGGTAAAACATAAAAAGATTGATTCATTGGCAGCATATTAATCACTATTGAGTTAGAGGTCATACTCAACAGAGTTATTGATATGGCTGTGAGGGCCTTCATTTTTATTCCTCAACACGCTTTACACGAGAGTTACGAGTGTGTGCACATTAATTAGAAATAAGACTCTTTTAAATCATGAATCATGTCTGTAATGAAAAACACTTCATGAAAGGTTTGAGCCTTATCCTAGAACATCTGTTCAGAAACAGACTTTTTTTAACATTAATTTATTGGTCCCGAAAGGTTCTGGAAATGGAAAATAAGGTGCTTTCTAGCCTTAAGGGAAGGATAAAACATTTCAGATTCATCTTGTGCTGCCTCACATTAATATTATTCAACTTTCAAATGCAAAAAAAAAGAAAAAAAACTCCATCTGGTTCCCTTTGGATAATCCATATATTATCTTCACTAGTACAAATATGTAAAGGCTTTGTTGCTTAAGAAATGTATTCAGACGCAGTGAACTATAATTAAAGACAAGGCATATAACCCACAGTTGAACCGGTCCTTCTTATCTTTATCACTTAAATCGTATCAATATATATTTATTGACCTTTGATAGTAACTGCTGGGCAGAGCACAAAGGAGAGGAACACCCAGTTATTGATGGCAAATGGCTTATGAGCTTTATTGGTTTGCTAGGGCTGTTCTAACAAGATACTATAGATGGGCTCGCTTAGGCAACACAAATGTGTTTTCTCACAGCTCTGGAGGGTGGAAGTCTAAGTTCAAGCTGTTGGACACTTTGGTACCTCCTTAGGTGTCTCTCCTTGGCTTACAGATGGTTGACTGCTCCCCGTGTCTTCACAAGCTTCGCCTTCAGTCTTTGCATGCTTCTGGTGTCTCTTCCTGTGTCAGAATTTCTACCTCTTATAAGAACTTGAATCACACTGGATTAGGAACCACTCTGAAGACATCATTTAATTTATTCACCTCTTTTAAGATCTTGTCTCCTAATATGGCTAAATGCTGACGTCCTGAGGGATTAGGACTCCAACATGTGGATTTTGAGGGGCCACAGTTCATCGTGTAACACATCTTGATTGTTTATAGGAGTCAACCACACTGAGTAGAATTGTTGATTCAAAGAGGTTTCTTTCCAGGTTTTATTAATTAGTTCCATTGTCAAAAATTAAATTGTATGAACATTAAAAAGAAGTAAGCATGACATTTCTGTAACTTGTGCAAATTCTCATCTGCCCTTGCCAATATAAGGACCTTGTTCCAGAAATCATCTTCCCTCTCTGGTTCCCTGATGTGTTTCCAACCAGACTGCCAACTTCTTAGGTCTTAC
This sequence comes from Panthera tigris, assembly GCF_018350195.1. Lineage (NCBI taxonomy): Eukaryota > Metazoa > Chordata > Mammalia > Carnivora > Felidae > Panthera > Panthera tigris. The sequence continues at coordinate 221,726,339 of NC_056660.1, forward strand.
TGTTAGAGAATTGAGATATTTACATTTTGTACATGTAATACTTTCCTAAAAACTGTGTGAAGTTTATAAGAGCCTTAGAAGCATGGGTTATACCTTAAATATTTTAGACTCAGGATGAATTCAAAGTCAGTAAAATACAGGAGACCATCGTTTATTGAATATTTACCAATATCCAGACTTTCAGATTTAAATTTTTTGCCTGCTTTGCATTTGAAATCACTTGGTAATAATTATTGGTCAAGGGAATCAGTGATGTTTTTACTGAAAATCATGTTGTTTTATCTGGAATATTAATATACTCACTAAAATGCTCATTAAGTAGATGCATGATAACTTCTACATCTAGGAACAAAATCCATTTGTAGATGCTGTTTGATTATTCACTGGACCCTTTTATATCTTATGTCATCATGACCTCTTATGGAAAGGAAAATACATATAAACAAATAATTTTTATAGTTTTATGCTTTCTCTCTATCTATTCATGTCAAATTAGTAGTTTTATAATAAACTATTATTAGTAAATGAAATACATAATAGAATATAATGCTAGTTAATTCAGTTGGTTGTATTCTAGTCCCCAATCATGTAGCAATCATCAAAGAGTAAACATTAATCATAATCAGGATTATTTGACATAATTCCTAGAATTAGTGAATGATATATGTAATTTTTCTTTCTCACAATCAAAGAATAGAAATGTGCTTTAAAGTTCATAGATTTGTGTTAAATTCCTACACTGCGCGACATTATCTGCTAAGCATTGAACTATGGTATCGATGAACTTTGTAGAGAAAGGATAATTAATCACACTCGAATTATTTTCATTTGAAAATAAACAGTTGCTCAACACCTTTTGGAATAAATGCAATTTCAAATTCTGTTTTCTGTCTCTACAGAGTTCAGAAATCTTGATGGTAAACTGAAAAGAAAGCAAGAGAATGCATCAGTATATGATAATTATTATAAATATTCATAGAAACCATAGTCCTATTCATTCCATATCTGCTTCTGATTTTATAACAGGCTAATGTGAAAACAAAAAAAAAAAAATTAAGATGTAGAAAAAAATACATGACCTAACCTCCAGTTCGTTAAATCTCTCTACTCTCTCCCTGCTGCCTTCTTAGCCCCAGCACCCCCTATACATTCTTTCTATTTCCCAATGAATGACAACTGCTTAATTTGAAAAGTGGGGCCAAGTTATTTTTATGGAAATCATTTTCCTTAGTACCTCTCTTCTACCCTATATTTGTTTACATTCCCTCAGAACCTGATGTATTGTTTCCAGTAAATTATGTCACGCATGTATTTTCCATTTCATTCTTAGATGTTTACTCTGTTTAGGTTTTATAAGATTATAAAAGTCTTTCCAAACTAGTTTTTCAACACTCCATGGTTTTTCCAAGCCCGTTGAATTCCTGTGCATATAGAAAATCACTAAAGAAATGAAAATGTGTTAATGTAAAGTTGTCAATGGTGAACTTCTCCACAGCTAATCCTACTTTTCATTAGTGTTCCACAAAATGCAAGAACTCCAAATTCTAATGGAGCCATCATTATAAGTATTGCAAGCCTCTTAAAATTATCACTCACTGTTAAATATTTAATTTTATGATGATATTAATACTGATATCCCATATGTCAAAAATTTTGAAAACAATAACTTTGAGTTCTGTTGAACCCGTTACGTTAAAGGCCTAATGACAAATTAACTGAAATGAACATGCCAGTCGTTAAAGTCACTCAGTGGCTATCAATCTGGATCTTAATATGTTTAATTATGTTAATGCCAGTCAATTAGTCAAGCGGCTTAGCTCCATCTATTTCCTGGCTCTGCTGATGTTAGTATTGTAAATGTTTATATATGAGAAAGTGAGAAGTCTGCCAGTAGCCATCAAAGGAAAACATAGAACTATCATTGGCTTGAAAGATTTTTTATGTACTTTGGGAAAACTGCTAACTTCAGCATTAAAGAAGTGAATTAGTAGTCATTCTCCAAGCTATATATGAAAAGAAGTTCAAAGATAGGCATTCTTTAACACACTGCTGGCCAACATTTTCTAGATGTATCTGATTAGCTAAATAATCCTAGTGTGAAAGGTTAGATTTGTTTGGAGTTAAAAAACAAAAGCTGTAAAACGGGAGTCATTGGGTTTTATTCGATAGAATAAAGTATATCAATAGCAGACAGTCATGAGTACATGAGTGCAATTTAAATGTTATGTTTCTACAGGAAAGAGGGATGGAAATGGAAGCTTAGAAAACAAATTAGTGGACAGATGACCAAGAGAAGTGTCAAGTTTGCTTCCTTGGCACAAGACTAATGTATTCCTTGAATAGTTCCTCTCAGCAGCATATAGGAGTAAGTGATCACGACTCTGGTTTTCTTTTTCTCTTATTTAGTTTTTTATTGGTTACTTGCTCCTTTCCATCTTCTTCCCCTGTCAAACACTGCCACTGGGAAGATTTAGATTCTAGGTCAGACTGAATACAATTGCACAGATGTGCAATTCAGACTCATTCATTCGTTCACATTTTTCAACAAGTATCTATTCATTTCATCTTTGGCTTCTGTTAATGTTCCTTCAAAAAGTCCTTATTGGGCGTGTATATATGCTACATAGTATGTTAGACCCAAAGATTTCCTACTTTTACATTGCTGCTTCTTTTCCCTATTTATAAATGTTGCTATTTTCCTAGATCCCCCCCCTCACTTCCCAACTTGAATATTATTGCTTCTTTGGCACTTAGTCATCTCCAAGGAAATTATTCAGGATGAAATATCCATGAAGTATGAGAGAGTGCATGAAGACAATGCCCAGCTAATTCCAAATCACCAAAGAAAAACTTTACAGTGTATAGAATAGCCAGCTATTTATAGTGAATAAGACACCTGAAAACACAATTAAAATACTAAAAATCTTTTATTCTTTTCACTTGTCATTTTGACGTTCCCTGATGTTTACTAATTCTGTGTTTTATTGAACAATGTACCATCTTCCTGGGTCAACACAAGTCCAAGGATGTTATATGGTAGAGCCTAAGAGTGCAATAAACTTGTGCTAATCACACACACACACACACACACACACACACACACACACACACACAGACAGGATTTATGTAGTCAACACTTAAATATATCACTTACATACAAAATAATCCTTGTCAAGCATCATCAAAACAAATGCCAAAGTCGCTGCTCTCTAAACTTCATACTGGACCCAAGGGATAAGATTTTGACTTTTTTTTTTAATTATAATGATGGTACATGATATTGGTATTATAGCAATAAGGAAGATAAACCAGCAAAACTGATCTTAGATACTGATGCTTTATCCATGCTGATTTATTATAACAGTTCTATTACTTTATGTGTGATATTGGGCATGCAATTTACCTCTGTCAGCCTGTTTGGTTATGTGAGTCATCCTGTTAAGAAATATTCTGAGAAAACACTAGTCAAACATGATGGAAAATTATGAGAATACACAGGTTGAGCCTTTTGCAAATGAAGACGATGAAATATATTGAAAAGTAGCTAAAAAATACATTGAGGGTGTGGGAAGAATTTATTGAGATTGGAGAGGCTTGGGCATGTCTATATACATTTGAAAAGAAAACAATAAAGGGGAATAATTTAAACCCGAAATTTCCCATTCTACCTACCTTTTAGTACTTTACCATTAGAGAAAATGCATCCAATAGCATTATATAAATACCTAAAACACCATGTAAATACCATGATAAATTTTATCATTATTATCACCATGATGAATTCCCCCAGTATATATTTGTGTATTGAATGACTATGTTTACAGTATTCTGATTGAATTCCAGATAAGCTTTTGAATTTCTCTTTTTCTTTTCTTTCTTTTTTTTTTTTTTTTTTTTTTTTTTTTGGTACAGAAGTATTAGGGGTTTAAAATACACCAATTTGTTGCACCAACTTTTTTTTTAATTTTTTTTAACGTTTATTTATTTTTGAGACAGAGAGAGACAGAGCATGAACAGGGGAGGGGCAGAGAGAGAGAGGGAAACACAGAATCAGAAGCAGGCTCCAGGCTCTGAGCCATCAGCCCAGAGCCCGACGTGGGGCTCAAACTCACGGACCGTGAGATCGTGACCTGAGCTGAAGTCGGACGCCCAACCGACTGAGCCACCCAGGCGCCCCTGTTGCACCAACTTTTAAAAGAGATAAAGAGCATCGAAGTTAAGTTTGCAAATCCTTCTACACATCTAAAAGAGAGAAAAAAAAAAGATTTGTGTGCTTCCTACTAGAGGTTTATTGTGACAGTGATATGAATTTTAGGCCAAAGAATCTTACAAAAATATTGTACTTGTCTATACATGCATTAACAGTACTTTTGAGACCTTTATTTGATCAATGTGGACATTTCTGCCTACTTGCAAGGTACATTTACACCAATAGTAATACAGTTATTTGAATATTTCTGCATTGGCTACATTGTTTATCATTCTTACAGTTGACTTAATTCATAATTTGGCCATTGGTCAAACTTTGTTCTCCAATTGTCCCCATGGGAATATAAATGGGTCTATGAGATCATTTACTGAGATGATTTCCAAAATGGCATTTCCATAGAAACTGTAATTTCCTTGTAATCATCTTTAATTAAGAAACTGACTGAATACTTTTTATTTTCTTGGAATTTCCTATGTATCCTTTTGTTGTAATTGAAACTTCTCCTGCTACCTTAGACCACCCATGAAATAAAACAGAAGATATTTATAGCCCTGAGACTCCTCATATTTAACAAGCACTATGGAATTTCTAGATTCTTTCAATTTTATTGGCATTTTTGAGCTTTCTTCTTAATGTCTAAAATATTTGTTTTGCTATTTGTGGCATTCATTTTTTATTAAGTCTATTAAGTAATTGAGGAAATCTATGCAGAATTGAGCATAATTCAAGAAATAAAATTAAGAAACTGATAGAGATGTTTAACATCCATGGATTTTTTGGGGGGGAGGTAAGATCCTTTGTGAGTAGACGAGTAGTTACAGAAACAGACTAAGCCAAGGCTCCTTAGAGAGACACCTCTGAGTTATGTCACTTTGTAAGTTTTTAGAACACCTTTTTTGCAAGTTATAGGAAGATGGAATGAGAGAATACAAAGATTAATTAAAATAGAACATGAGTTTTACTTTTTTTTGCTTCATTCTTTTTTTAAAATTTTATTTATTTATTTTTTAATTTACATCCAGGTTAGTTAGCATATAGTGCAACAGTGATTTCAGGAGTAGATTCCTTATTGCCCCTTACCCATTTAGCCCATCCCCCCCCACACCCCCTCCAATAACCCTCTGTCCTAATATGAGTGAAGTCAAATGATATTTGTCTTTCTCTGACTGACTAATTTCACTTAGCTATTTACCCTCTAGTTCTATCCACGTAGTTGAGAATTGCAAGATTTCATTCTTTTTGATTGCCGAGTTATACTCCATTGTATGTATACGGACACACGCAAACACACACACACACACACACACACACACACACACACACCACATCTTCTTTATCCATTCATCCATCGATGGACATTTGGGCTCTTTCCATATTTTGGCTATTGTTGATAGTGCTGCTATAAACATTGAGGTGCATGTGTCCCTTTGAAACAGCACACCTGTATCCCTTGGATAAATACCTAGCAGTGCAATTGCTGGGACATAGGGTAGTTCTATTTTTAATTTTTTGAGTAATCTCCATAGTGTTTTCCAAAGTGGTTGCACCAGTTTGCATTCCCACCAGCAGTGCAGAAGAGATCTGCTTTCTCTGCATCCTCGCCAACATCTGTTGTTGCCTCAGTTGTTAATGTGAGCCATTCTGACAGGTGTGAGGTGGTGTCTCATTGGGGTTTTGATTTGTATTTCCCTGATGATGAGTGATGTTGAGTATTTTTTCATGTGTCAGTTGGCCATCTGTATGGATGTCTATAAAGAAATTATCAAACTCAATACCTAAAAAACAAATAATCCAGTGAAGAAATGGGCAAACGACATGAGTTTTACTTTTAAATAACTTAGAGCCATATGGAATGCGTCACATTAATAAATGGTTGTAACATCAGTATTATATTTTTTAATATCTGAAAGAAAAAAACACAGGCCAAATTCCATCACAAATACAGACACAAAAATCCTAAATAAAATGTGAATAAATATCGGTCAACAACAAATTGAAGCTATTTTAAGCATGAAAAATTATATTAATAAATCTAAATCATCAAAATAATTAAAAATAGATTCACAAAAACAATAGATAATGTCTTTAATGTATAAACTATCCAGTAATAAATCCAGTAATAAATAATCCAGTAATAAAAATAAACAAACTTACCAACAAACAAAAAGTCTAAAGTATCCTCTAAAGTCTAAAGCAAAAAGTCTAATGTATCTTCTTTAAATCAAGAATAAGGCATGGACTGGGCCATCATCACCTCTATTCAGTCTTATATGGGAAATTCTAGTTGGAACAGACAAACTGAAAATATTTATGAAAAATAAGTATAAGAATATTAAATAAATATTATATATGCAGATGGTATGATTATATTTAATAACATTTAGCAAGCTTGGGAATTATAAAATGAATAGAGTTCCATTCGCCATTTGTAGGAGTGACACCATTTTTAGACTCCATCAGAGGTATGCATTTGCCTTTCCTCCTGTAGTTTAGATAACAGAATATTTTGTCAAACTTTTTTATTTCTCCCCTGGGCACTGTAGTTTAAAAGAAAAAAAAATTGGCAGGGCACCTGGATGGCTCAGTCAGTTGAGCGTTCAACTTGGGCTCAGGTCATGATCTCACAGTTAGTGAGTTTCAACTCGCATCAGGCTCTGTGCTGGCAGCCCAGAGCCTGGAGCCTGCTTCAGATTCTGTGTCTCCCTCTCTCTCTGACTCTTCCCTGCTCATGTGCTTTCTCAATCAAGAATAAATAAACAATATATATATTTTTAAATTGGCTTCTCTGGGAGTAATTTATTAACATTCTTTGTTATTTTTTTTTAAATTAATGTTTATTATTTTTGAGAGAGAGAGAGAGAGAGAGAGAGCAAGCAGAATAGGGGTGAGAGAGAGGGAGACACAAAATCAGAAGCAGGCTCCAGGCACTGAGCAGTCAGCACAGAGCTCGTTGCAGGGCTCGAATTCACAGACCTGTAGACCATGATCTGAGCTGAAGTCAACAGCTTAAAAGACAGCCACCCAGATGCCCCCCCTCCTTTATTATGAAAAAATGTTGACTTTCTTTGTTAACTTTACATAGAGTTTGCATTTATTTTCTGGCTATACATTTGTCCACTTATGGGTTCTTAGTATTTTTTCTACTTTAGCAGTTCTTTCTATCTAATGCCTGTTGACTCTTGGCTGTCATATAAATATAATATAACATGAAAGTATTTTATCCTTTTTTATTTATTACCATTTAATTGTTGTATTTTCCATTTAACCCAACTATACAGTTTAATCTTTTCTTCTGAGTTTTGAGTTATACCTGAAATTTACCTTCTTCAAATTTAGAATCCATTTCATTTTCAATTTATACTGGTGTATGGTATTAAGGTAGATTCACATTTCTATCTTTTTCCACATGGCTGTCCCACTAATCCCAAGGCAGTCCTATTAGTGCAGTCCTATTCATTTGAGATATCATTTTTAAATGTCCCACTAAATTCCCGTATGTACTTGTTTATATTTTTAGATATTCTATTTTATTCCACTGGATTATCTGTTCATTCATCTGTTCGCTGTCTTTTTTAATATCTTCAGTTGCTCCCCATGACCTTTCCATGACTTCTCTTTTACAAATTTCCTGGCTATTTCTGCTTGTCTAACCTTCTAGAGAAGCGTAAATTTATAGTCAAGTTCTATAGCTCTAGGAAATAAATTTGATAGTGTTTTTATTGAAATTGCATTCAATTTATAAATTAATGTAGGGAGAATTACTGCTGTTATGACTTTGGGCTTTCCTATACAAGAACATGGTATGATCTGCAACTGTTAGAAAGAAAGAAAGAAAGAAAGAAAGAAAGAAAGAAAGAAAGAAAGAAAGAAAGAAAGAAAGAAAGAAAGAAAAAAAAAGAAAACATTTGTGCAAAGATTTAAATTAATAAAGTGAAGATTATTGGAGCCAATTTCCCAAAACTGTAAGAGATTGCAAACAATTAAAACCACTTAGTGGAAATATGTGACTTTATTTTTTTATTATTTTAGTGGTTAACTTTCTATGACTCATGCAGAAGTAGAATAATGCAGTAACTGGGATGATAATTATGAGGATTCATATGCTACATTTTAGTTTATAAACACCGTATTCAGAATGACCTTCTTTAATTATCAAAGTAATTTGATTTTACTGAGAAAGAAATTGAGACTTATAGAAAATAACTTATTTCTCTCTAGAATCAGAGTAGTTGTATAGAATAAGCTTTTTTATACCTACAAATATCATGCTCTTGCCACAGGATCTTGCTAATAAGTTAATTTTGAATTTTAAAGTCCTTCTTGCCTGGAGTCTTATTCTCCAAAACGTGTACCAGAGAACATTATTTCCTAATATGGTTAAAAAGTGTCCTTCAATTAAAGTCAATTCAAACCATAGTCAAAATATTTGGGACATGCTGGGTTAGACTGGTTTCATTACTGTAGGACTTCCCAGAGCATATAATATACTGATATAATTTAATAGCAAAAGTTCCCCAGATAAAATAAGTACAAGCATATTCAAAAACTGCATAAGGTTTAGATATCAAATTTAGAGCCTTGCATCCTAAATTGGTAGCATGCTCTAGGAAAAGTTTTATTATCCTCAGAGGGATGGAGATACATGTAAATGGACCACATAAAAATAAATAAATGCAATTTGCTAAAGAATTTTATAGAATATTGTGATCCCCTCTGTCCCTCTCCAACCTCACCACTATTTTACGAAACCTGATAATAATCCTTATAGTGATTACCTTATTTAATCTTCTTTTTCCTCGATACATCAGTCGGTTAAGTGTCCAACTTCAACTCAGGTAATGATCTCAAAGACCCTCGCATTGGGCTCTGTGCTGACAGTTCAGAGCCTGGACCCTGCTTCAGATTCTGTGTCCCTCTCTCTCTGACCCTCCTCCATTTGCACTCTGTCTCTCTCTCTCTTTCGAAAATAAGTAAACATTAAAAAAAAATTTAGAAGATACATAAAATGTGGGGCACCTGGGTGTCTCAGTTGGTTAAGCGTCTGACTTTGGCTAAGGTCATGATCTTGAGGTTTGTGAGCTGGAGCCCCATGTTGGGTTCTGTGCTGAGAGCTCAGAGCTTGGAGCCTGCTTAGGATTCTGTGTCTCTATCTCTGCCCCTCCCCAGATCGCTCTCTCTCTCTCCCTCTCTCTCTCTCTCTCAAACAATTAAAAAATTAAAAAAAAAATTAACAATTAAAACATAAAATTAAAAAAAATTAAAGTAAATAAAAAGATGCATGAAATGTTTAAGCTAATAATTTAAAATTGTATAGTTGACTAAAATCATCTAAAGTAATATGCTCAAAAAATTCCTTTACGAAAAATTAAGCTGCAGTAAACATTAAGTACAAGGTGAATAATCCATTTCCTTTTCAAATACTGTTATATATTCCTCAGCTGGAGTTTGAAAGTGTGATAATAAAAAACATATTCTTTAAAAATGAACATGGGGGTGCCTGGGTGGCTCTCTCTGTCTCAGAGAGAGAGAGAGAGAAAGGCAGGGGCAGAGAGAAAGGGAGACAAAGGATCCAAAGGGGGCTCGGTGCTGACAGCAGTGAGCCCTCTGGGGGCTTGAAGTCACAAACTGAATCCTGAGACCATGGCCTGAGTGCAAGTGGGATGCTTAACCTACTGAGCCACCCAGGTGCCCCCATAACAAATAGGATTTAGCTGAGAATCCAGGACCTCGACAAGCTCTTAAACTTGTGACTCTATTTTGCTTGAGCCAAAATGAAATAAACCCGTAGCATCATTTTCTCTTCTTTCTCTCTCTTCACTGTTATCTGTCAATTGCCACAGCCTCTTGATTATTTCTATAAATCATAGATTGCATTTTAAAGGCCAACAGAGCCAGGCAGGGGACATACGCTCATATGGCGGCCTAAATCTTAAGTATTAGGCCACAAGGAATAATAGGGTCTTTCTAATGGAAGAGTATACCGCTACTATGGAGTGAGTATACAATCTAAAGATCCAGGGACTGCTTCCATCGGAAGTAGGGGCTTGGTATCACCAGACAACCCGCTGTTCAAAAGAGAAGCAGGATTTCTTTATTTTCATGGCAAGTTTTGAAATGTTTGTGAGGCAATATGACTCTTCAGGCCAGATGTGAGGATTTCACCCCCAACTTAAAGTATCTCTCAAACATGGGGCTCCTGGGTGGCTCACTTGCTTAAGTGTCCATCTTGGGCTCAGGTCATGATCTCAAAGTTCATGGTTTTGAGCCCTCCCATCAGGCTCCATGCTGACAGTGCAGACCTGAGCCCGCTTTGAGTTCTGTCTCCCTCTCTCTCTGCCCCTCCCCTGCTCATGCTCTGTCTCTCTCTCAAAAATAAATAAACATTTAAAAAAAATTAAAAAAATAAAGTATCTCTCAAACGTATATCATCATTACGTCTTTATATGTTCTCTTTGTGAAGTATACGTGTGTATGAAAAAAATACTAATTTTAAAACAGTTGTGAATATAACATGTAAGGTGGTGAACACTACTCCAAATGGATGAAAATGTGTTAGTAAGCGTGCATGTGGAAATTTAGAATTATGTAATATCTGAAATTATGAAACAGTTTTTAATTAGATATGACATGGTGCTATTGGAAAAATGCTGCCACAAAAAGAGTGAGACTGACCTTTGATGAAACATACATCATCTCAAACTGCTGCAGAGAAAATGTTAAATTGGACAATATGGTGATCTCTAACATGCTTGAAGATTCCTCAGAAAAATCTCTCTAGTAATTCTCCAACCTGTTTAACAGCACTTCCAAAATCAAGTCTAATTATATCCTTTCTTTGTTTCCAAACTTTATATTACCTCCCCACCAAAAAATTTCTCCTTATAATATTAAAGTCTATCAGCAGGTAACTTGTCTTCTAGACAATCTGATATTTCCCTCATAATCTGGATTTACATTTTTTGCTGCTGCCTTGCTTAAAATCCCTTTACCTGTTCAGCTGTCTACCAGCCAAATCTCCATTTTTTAACCTATCGATTTGAAAAACGATATATTTCACATGAAGGGTATTCATAATCCCCTTCACAGATTTCACCCTCCCTCCCACCGACATCCCCTTTGGCACCCACCAGTGTGTTCTTTGTGTTTGAGTCTGCTTTTTGCTTGTCTCTTTTTGTTTTCTTTTTTCATTTGTTTTATGTCTTAAATCCCACATCTGAGTAAAATCGTATGGTATTTGTCTTTCTCGGACGTATTTCACTTAGAATTATACCCTCTAGCTCCATCCATGTTGTTTACAAATGGCAAAATTTCATTTATTTTTTGTGGATGAGTAATATTCTGTTGTATTTATATACCACATCTTTGTCCATTCGTCTCTTGAAGGACAGTTGGGTTGTTTCCATGTCTTGGCTATTGTAATTAGTACTGCAATAAACACAGGGGTGTATATATCCTCTCAAATTAGTGTTTTTCTTTTCTTTGGGTAAATACCCATATTGGAATTACTGGATCATCATGCTATATCTCTTTTTAATTTTTTGAGGAACCTCCATATTGTTTTCCATAGTGCCTGCACCAATTTGCCTTCTGACTAACGGTGTTTTATTTAAAAAGATTTTGTTTTTTTAACGTTTATTTATTTTTGAGACAGAGAGAGACAGAGCATGAATGGGGGAGGGGCAGAGAGAGAGGGAGACACAGAATCGGAAGCAGGCTCCAGGCTCTGAGCCATCAGCCCAGAGCCCGACGCGGGGCTGGAACTCACGGACTGTGAGATCGTGACCTGGGCCAAAGTCGGACGCGTAACCGACTGAGCCACCCAGGTGCTCCCCCTTTTTTTTTTTTTTAATTTTTTTTAACGTTTATTTATTTTTGAGACAGAGAGAGACTAATGGTGTTTTAATGTTCCTTTTACTCCCCACATTCTCACCAAAACTTGTTATTTCGTGTCTCTTTGGTTTTAGTCATTCATTTCTTTTTTTTTTTTTCAAAAAACATTTTTGGGGCGCCTGGGTGGCTCAGTCGGTTAGACGTCCGACTTCGGCCCAGGTCACGATCTCACGGTCCGTGAGTTCGAGCCCGCTTCGGCCTCTGGGCTGATGGCTCAGAGACTGGAGCCTGCTTCTGATTCTGTGTCTCCCTCTCTCTCTGCCCCTCCCCTGTTCATGCTCTGTCTCTCTCTGTCTCAAAAATAAATAAACATTAAAAAAAAAAAAAAAACATTTTTTAACCTTTTTTTTGAAGGAGAGAGAGACAGAGCATGAGTGGGGGAGGGGCAGAGAGAGGGAGACACAGAATCCAAAGCAGGCTCCAGGCTCTGAGATGTCAGCACAAACCCCAATGTGGGGCTCAAACTCACCAACTATGAGATCATGACCTGGGCTGAAGTCAGACACTTAACCTACTGAGCCACCCAGGTGCCCCTTAGTTTTAGTCATTCTGACAAATGTAAGGCAATATCTCACTGTGGTTTTAATTTGCATTTGCCTAACGATTAGTGATGGCGAGCATCTTTTTATGTGTCTGTTGGCTATTTATACATCTTTTTTGGAAACAGTATTCAGGTTCTCTGCCCATTTTTTTTCTTTTTTTTTTAAATTTAAATTGAAGTTAGTTAGCATACAGTGTAGTATTGGTTTCAGGAGTGTAATTTAGTGATTCATCACTTACATATAACACCTAGTGCTCATCCCAAGTGCCCTTTAATGCCCATCACCCATTTAGCCAGTACCCCCATCCACCTCCCCTCCAGGAACACTCAGTTTGTTCTCTGTATTTAAGAGTCTCTTATGGGTTGCTGCCCTCTGTTTTTATCTTATTTTATTTTTCCTTCCCTTCCCCTATGTTCATGTTTTTTGTTTCTTGATTTTCACATGAGTGAAATCATATGGTATTTGTCTTTCTCTGACTAACTTATTTCACTGAGCATAATACACTTTAGTTCCATCCATATTGTTGGAAATTGCAAGATTTAATTCTTTTTTATTGCCAAGTAATATCCCATTATATATATATATATATATATATATATATATATATATACACACATATATATACACACACACACACACACACACATATATATACACACACACACATACCATTGTATATACATGCATATATATATAGAGACACCACATCTTCTTTATTTTTTAATTGAATTCTTTTTTAATTGGATTCTTTGCAGTTTCAGTCTTGAGATGCATAATTTTTTTATATGTTTTAGATATTAACCATTTTTAAGTTACATCATTTGCGAATATCTTCTTCCATTCATAGGTTGCCTTTTTATTTGTTGATGGTTTCCTTCACTGTACAAAAGATTTTCATTTTGGTTTAGTCCCAGTAGTTAAATTTTGCTTTTGCTTTTCTTGCTGAGAGAGAAATATGTAGAAAGATGGTCCTATGATCAATGTCAAAAAATTACTTCCTATGTTTTCTTGTAGAAGTTTCATGGTTTTCAATCTCACACATAGGTCTTTAAACCATTCTGAGCTTATTTTTGTGTATGGTATAAGAAAATGGTCTTGTTTTATTCTTTTGCATGTAGTTTTCCAGTTTTTCCAACTCCATTTGTGGGAAGAGACTGGCTTTTCCTCATTTTATATTTTTGTTTCACCTGTCATAGATTAGTTGACCATGGGAGCATAAGTTTATCTCTGAGCTTTCTATTCTGTTCCATTGATCTATGTGTCTATTTTTGTGCCAGTATTATACTATTTTTATTACTACAATTTTGTACTATATCTTGAAATCTGGGATTGTGTTACCTTCACCTTTGTTCTTTTTTATCAAGTTCACTTTGGTTATTGTGGGCCTTTTTTTTTTTTTTTTTTTTTTTTTAATTTTTTTTTTTAACGTTTATTTATTTTTGAGACAGAGAGAGACAGAGCATGAACTGGGGAGGGGCAGAGAGAGAGGGAGACACAGAATCAGAAGCAGGCTCCAGGCTCTGAGCCATCAGCCCAGAGCCCGACGCGCAGCTCGAACTCACAGACCGTGAGATCGTGACCTGAGCTGAAGTTGGATGCTTAACCGACTGAGCCACCCAGGCGCCCCATGGTTATTGTGGGCCTTTTGTAGCCCCATACCAATTTTATTATTATTTGCTCTACTGTGTAAAATGTTGTTGTTGTTTTATTAGAGATTACATTAAATTCATAGAATGCTTTATAGTATGGACATTTTAACAATATTGATTCTTCAAATCCATGAGCATGGACTAGCTTTCCATTTGTTTGTCATTGAAGTCTCCAAATTTAAATTCAATTTAACTGTTTCACCTTTTCTATTAACCCTTCTTCCTTCTCCTCAAATTATTTTGATTTTTGTTTCTACTAAAGCTTAATTGCACTTTATTTTTAAAAAATTTTTAATGCTTATTTATTTTTGAGAGAAAGAGAGCACAACCAGGGGAGGGGCAGAGAGAGAGGGAGACACAAAATCTGAAGGAGGCTTCAGGCTCTGAGCCATCAGCACAGAGCCATCTGCACAGAGCCTGACATGGAGCTCAAACCCACAAACCGTAAGATTATGGCCTGAACCAAAGTCAGATACTTAACTGACTAAGCCACCCAGATGTCCCACTTAATTGCACTTTTAGTCTCGTAATAATCAATTTCATATTATACTGTGTATTAGTGATATAGTTTCTATATCTCTAGATTATAAGTTATGTGAGAAAAAACTTTCTGATTTCAGTCTTTTTCAAAATTCTTATTCTAGGTAAGTACTCAAAATATCTGTATAATTTTATTTATCACAGAGTCATTTTTAGCTATGTTATTCAGTATTATAGTATACACAAACGTGCCCCAATATGACTTTATGAAATGTGACATAAACAATATCTCCATATGATTTTCATGTGGCCATTTTTTAACTGATTAAAAAACCACAGACATAAACAAGAAATCAAAAGTTGAAACTTTTCGTGACACTTCCAGGAAATAAATGGAATCCAATATTTTCTTCTTGCTACCTGAGTACAACAGTAATTTGACCTAGCATGTCTCATGTGTGTAAAATGAAATAATCATATTATACATCCAATAGTGTTAGTGTAAAGATTCAAAGTTTATTACATATTTGGAGCTCAGTACATGTTAACCCTTATTATTAATCTGAAGGTAAATGAATAATGGAACAAACATTGAAATACACATGAAAGTGTCTTAACCATTTAGTTTTGGACTTGGTTTTCACTTATGTATAATATGAAGGTTTTTAAGTGGCATTGTGTCATTGGTGAGAAAAATATGAATAAATGATATGAAGATACAGGTTTTACATGTTTAGAATCCCGAAGTTCCTTTTAATTCATGTGGTTTATCTATGAGATTATAGATATTATTAAACTGTACTTCCTCATCATTCAAATTTGAATTAATATGAAAGTAGTAGCTGAGAAAGCTGATAAAAAAACCTCTCTTTGCAGAACTACATTAACTTTAGTTCTCTAATTGGCTTTCATTGTGTGTGTGAGTTCCTTTTTTTTTCCCCCCTAAGATCAGGCTAGCATTGACCTTTTTCTCATAAAAGGAGAATTTATTCTCATTAAGTTTAATTGTGTAGTTAATGTTTTCATTGAGGTGCCTATTAAGCTCCTCTCTGACATTTCTAGAATCACTTAAGGTTCTGAACTTGTCATGGAAAAATGTCAACCCATCAAAATGCCCAATTCTAGTTTATATATGTACTAGCCCTGACTGAATCTATTTCTTTTTGGTATTTGGTGAAACTTGTTCCATAGATCTGCTTTAGTCATTTCTCAAGAATTTTCCAAGCATCTCTTTGCTTTAGTGTGTATACCTTGTTTGTCCCACAAAGTCATGACCATGTTTGTTATTGAAATTCAAACACATCACAACTTTTTGTTTATTAGGTTAGCACTTGAAGGAATACATGTTTACAAAACCGGCTCATCCATGCTTGAAAAGAAAGAAAGGAAGAAAGAAAGAAAGAAGAGGGAGGGAGGAGGGAGGGAGGGAGGGAGGAACGAAGAAAGAAAGAAAGAAAGAAAGAAAGAAAGAAAGAAAGAAAGAAAGAAAGAAAGAAAAAATGTCCATAGGAAGGAAGTATTTATACTAATTTTTCCCAGCTAATTATTCCTTGTCCAATTTCACTAATCTACCCATTAGCACTAACTCGTCGAAGAAACATGGACAATGACTCTAGTTCGGTCGTCCTTGGCAGCACTAGGTTTCCTTTAGGCATTAACTATGGGTCAATAAGAGTAAAACTCAGAGGCAGTTTTTGGTTGCTGCTCATAAACCTTGATCTCTACCCATGTGTTATTCTTTTCCTCTCACAGTTTCACTTTGTCATGCATATTCACCTAAGGCATCCATCTTCTTGATTTCGAGAAAAAAGTAATCCAATATACAATGAAACTAGTCATGCTAGGCATAGTTCTTAGGACTATGTGAAGTACAGAAGGCAAATCTTCATTTTTTAAACATTCTGTCTTTTTCCAGATAAGCAGTCTAAAATGCAGGTAAATTGAGTAATATTTGGGGTAACTTGACAAGGACATTACTGAGCAACAATGTCAGAAATGCTTTTCCTAAATTATATACCCTCTGTTTTTTTTTTTTTTTCTCCGCCTAGTTTATTTGGCTTTCTGATTAATAGCAAGTATTATTATTTAATGCTACAATTTAACCCACTTTTTTTTTTGGTTGTGGTCCTTGAAATAATAAGACATATATGTGCGTGTATAAAGATACATTTTTAAAAATATCAACCTCATGATTGATTGATTAATTCAAGAAATATTCAACCTGAGTGTTCCTTAATCCTTCAAAAATATAGACAGATACTATTAGGCTACTCTTATTTAATCTTTAAAGGCTTATATATCACATAAATCCTAAAGGTTTTAAGGTTTGGTTATGCCTGAGGATAGTTATAGAAATAGTTGACTATTTAGTTATATACACCAAAGGCAGTACCTGTATAGTGTAATAATTTTCCATTAATATGACAGGTAATATGAATACATGTGAACATTTACTTTTAACGCTTCGATTATATTTAATAATTGTACATATTTGTAATGCTGGAGAATATTTTAAAATAATATTTAATTCCATAGCTAAAATATAAAGAAACTCATTAGGGAAATGACTCAAGATCCCTTAACCAGTTATTGGCAGAATTGACAATTTTTCTCCATAATGTAATTCTCACAGTTGAGAAGAGTGAATAAAATTGCACAAAACCTTTGCAATTTTTGTGTCCTTATGGTTGGACTATTACTCAAGGGCCAATTGAGCTTAGTGATATTAAATTTGGACCAGAGCATCATTCTTCTTAAATTAAAACCATATAAACTCTTTATTTTTTTAAGTTTTTATTGAAGCTCCAGTTAGTTAACATACAGTGTAATATTAATTTCAGGTGTACAATGTAGTACAATATAGTGTTGATTCAACGCCCGGTGCTCATCACAAGTCGCCCTCCTTAGTCCCCATCACCAATTTAACCTATCCCAATACAAAGTATTCCTTAGCCTACATCTTGCTGATTAAATATCAGATATGACTTTGTAGTATCAACATTAATATTTAAATCATACATAATGAAACTCCATAATGATGATTTGGGTTTATGTTGTAGACACTTAGCCTATGGATGCCATTGGAATAATGTCTCCAAATTTCCTCTTGGAACCTTCCCTCTACCAGTATTTTGACACATATGCACAGCAGTAGCATCTTCCACTTCATGGCAGTTATTTTTATGTGGTCAATTTTCCTAACTGTGATAAAATATTTGCCTAATGAGGCTTTAAGTCCATTCACGGCATGCCTTCTGAAGGAGCGACACTTGTTCAAAACTTGTCTAAGCTTCACAGTTGAAAATGAATCACAAGTTTATGCTCGAGACCAGATGGAGGCCATTATATTTTTTTCCCAGGTGCTAAAGGTAATTTAGAGGAGAGATGAGGTGCCCCTTTCCCCAGCTGCCCCTGGCTCATTCACTCCCATAATTACTGTTACAGTCCAGGGATATTTGGTATATTAGAGATTAGAATGTGTTTCCTTGAAACTCAGTATCTGTTGGGAGAATGTGCCAGTGAGATAGCAAGCCATTGTTAGCCAAGCATTTGCACACAAGCATCAAAAAACAAGTTCTATTTTCCTAAAGCTCCTTATCTACTTAATAGATGCTACCACATTTCTAACAAGCCAAAGCAGTTCAATAGGAATGATGATACGTAAACCACAAACAAGAAAAAACAGTTATTTAAATGTGGTTTTCTAGAAAATATCATCAACATTTTAATTGAGTGAAGATAGCAATGTAGAAAAGAATACTCATAAGCATTTTCCAGGCTTTGATAGCCAAGTGTTTATTTTCTACATTAAATAGTCACAGTGATTATTTTTCAAAATTTCTTATAAAAAGTACACTATATCATATGGGTGTAAGGTCAGTATAAGTTCAGAAAATACATACCTATATCCATATGTTTATAATCTAACTGGTGTGACAACTTAAAACTCCATATCTTAGAAGAGTGACATGAGGGACAAACTTAAATTATTCTGCTCAGATTTCTCCATACCTCTAGGCATCGATAATTTGCTATATGCATAAGATTCCATTCATGCATTCGTTTAAAAAATTGTATTTGCATTTGTTGACCATGGACATTTAGAGGCCTACTATAATATCTGCTTGGGCAAAGCTAAATATGTTAGATTTTTCGTGGTAAGGAAGAG
The DNA here is from genome assembly GCF_018350195.1 of Panthera tigris. NCBI lineage: Eukaryota > Metazoa > Chordata > Mammalia > Carnivora > Felidae > Panthera > Panthera tigris. The sequence goes on from NC_056660.1 coordinate 221,745,278, forward strand.
TACCACTGTGAAGGTTGAGTAGCACGATGAAATGAGGCATTCAGGAAGGATAGAGTTTGAGGATTCATGGGACTCTGATATGAATCCTTCAACTCAGGTACAGACTGGGTTTGGGTAGATATTATCACACGGTAAGGGATTGGTAGGAACTGTGAGGCCAGGGCCTCAAAGCGAGTCCTCATAAGCAACTATTAGTTTGTATAAGTAAATTATTCAGCTTCTTCACAGGTTTATCTTTGAGGAGCTGTTGTTTCATAAAGCAAGCATACAGAAGGATTACACACAGTCTGAAATGCATTTCTCAACCGGGAACCTAGAGTATGTAATTAAATTCAGAAACCAAACTCATGTTCAGGTCAAAAGCCCTAGGTTTCAAAACCATTTTATACATAAAAATAAGAAAAGAGAATTTAGTTAACTTATTTTTTAAAGTTTATTTATTTTGACAGAGAGAGAACACACAAGCAGGGGAGAGACAGAGCGAGAGAGGAAGAGAGCTAATCCCAAGAGAGAAATCTCTGTGGAGCCTGATGCGGGGCTCAATCCCACAAACTGTGAGATCATGTCCTGAGCAGAATTCAGAGTCGATGCTCAATGGACTGAGTCCCTCAGGAGCCCCAAGGAAAATTTAATTTAAAACTATGCTTAGTGACTATTATTTTTAATAGTTTCTTATTTTGAAAGTGTCCGAGTATCCAAATTATTTATTAACTTGATTTAATATTGGCCCAGTCTTAAAGTTGACTAAAGATCTACAAATTCAATTTTAGTATAGCATTTAAAATATCCACACTATTAAACACTTTAGAAGGTATCCATTATTACAAATTTATTCCATTAAACCTAATTGGATAGTTTTGTAATAACCAGTGGAAATAATGTTAACTTACCATAGAGCTGGAATAATTTAAAAATATCAATCACAAGAAGTTGAATAAAAATTTTCTATTAACTAAAATATTATGATAACACTTACTTGGTGATAAAATGAATAGAAAATCAGAGTTAATTTAAAGCTAACATCACTCTTTGGGGCACCTGGGTGGCTCAGTCAGTTAAGTGATCGACTTTGGCTCAGCTCATAATCTCGCAGTTTGTGAGTTCAAGCCCCGTGTGGGGCTCTGTGCTGACAGCTCAGAACCTGGAGCCTCTGCTTCGGATTCTGTGTCTCCCTCTCTCTCAGCCCCTCTCCCAATCTCTCTGTCTCTGTCTCTGTCTCTTTCTCTCTCAAAAACAAATAAACATTAAAAAAATTAAAGTTACTATCACTCTAATCTTTCCAGAGTCAACTATTTATTAAAGATAAAATATGATTTTTTAAAAAAATAAGACATCTATTCATATATCAAAAATAATCGTCAAATAATCTCCAAAATTTCCCGAGATTAGACATATGAAGGAAATGAATGGCAGTAGATGTGAGAGGGACCTCAGGCAGATAGGACATATTTTCACTGCATACAGTTAATCTTCCTTCTATAAGGAGGAGAGATAGCTTGGATGCTGGAAAAGCACATTTTGCCATGAACATATGCTGGAGAGAGAGTCACTATAATAACTGCCACAAAAATAATTTATGGCCTTCACAGTTCCATCAAGGAATATGAGTATAAAGTTAAGATTTATTTTTTTTTAAACATTTATTCATTTATGAGAGACAGAGAGCACAAGCAGGGTAGAGGCAGAGAGAGAGAGGGAGACACAGAAATGAAGCAGGCTCCAGGCTGCGAGCTGTCAGCACACAGCCCGACGCGGGGCTCAAACTCACAAGCTGTGAGATCATGACCTGAGCCGAAGTCAGACACCCACCCAACCGACTGAGCCACCCAGGCGCCCCTAAAGCTAGGATTTATTAATCTATACAGGATGGTAATAAATAATAAAAATTCCCTACATTTAAATAAATGATTTTAAGACAGACTACTTACTTATGAGGGGTTTTTTCTTTTATTATTTTAAGCATTATTTCTTTAAAAAAATTTTTTTTACATTTATTTATTTTTGAGACACAGAGTGAGACAAAGTGTGAGCGGGGGAGGGGCAGAGAGAGAGAGGGAGACACAGAATCTGAAGCAGTCTCCAGGCTCTGAGCAGACGGTCAGCAAAGAGCCTGATGTGGGGCTTGAACCCACAAACTGTGAGATCATGACCTGAGCCGAAGTCAGACGCTCAACCAACTGAGCCACCCAGGTGCCCCAAGCATTATTTCTTAAAACATCTACCTTCATACGGGAGGTAGTGGTGTGTGAAAAATCAAAAACAAAACAATGTTTCTAATTTTCTACTATTTTAAATTTGCTTAGTATTAACTGAATCCCCATCAAGAAAGATGAGATAAAGTCAAAGCTCTACAATGGCATGTTTATAAGGGTCAAAATACCCTGAGTCACTGCTAATTCACTAAGCCCTCCTTTACTAATTCCCTCTTGTTTACTCTACAGCAGCCTTGTTTTGGCCTGTATTCCTTTAATTCAAACATGAGCACCTGTTTTTGCCTTGGCCATCTTTTTGACATTTACTTTCCCTCCCAATTTCTGAATGGTTTATGCTCTTCATTGTCATTAATGTCTTTGTTCAACCATGACATTCTCCTGAGACCATCCAGAAAAATCGCGTAACTCCTACCTACTCACCATCACCTCCTATGATCCTTTTCTGCCTTTTATTATTTTGCTTTGTAAAATGTGTCACTTGTAACATACCAGAAGATTTGTCATCCTTATTGTTTTTATCAACTCTGTCATCTCCACCCCACCCACAGAAGAGTGAAAGCTACGTAAGGTCAATAACATCAATTTTATTCCCTGGAGAATAGTATCGGCAGGGCAGTAGGTACTAATTAACTTTATTAAATTAATGGATTGAAGAACACACTTAGAATTCTTCCCATGCTACACAAGTATGTTAGGAGCATGTTTATAATTCATTCCCTATTACTGTAAAATTGTTTTGAAATAATCCCACAAGTTTTTGTCATTTGTATACTTGAGAAAATGGACTAGTAACCACAATTTTCATCAACTGTATACTTAAAAGGATTATATATCTAAACATATATTTGAAATAAATATTCTGGACTCTGGAATTCTTTGTTTGTTGGATAGTAGAATTTACTGCATTAGTTTTTCTCCTAAAAAAAATGTCATGAGTATTTTATCCACTCATTTTTTTCATGTTTTGGAAAGACAATATCGTTATATCAAAAAAAAAAACAATCTAATTAAAAATGGGCAAAAGATATGAACAGACATTTCTGCAAAGAAGACATACAGATATCCACAGATACATACAAAAATGCTTGATGTCACTAATCATCAGGGCAATGCAAATCAAAACCACAATGAGATATCACCTCACACCCATCAGAATAACTAAAATCAAAAACACAAGAAACCAGGAGTGTTGGCAAGAATATAGAGAGAAACGAACCTTAGTACACTGTTGGTGGAAATGCAAGCTGGTACCGATACTCTGGAAGACAGTCTGAAGTTTCGTCAAAAAATTAAAAATAGAATTACCATATGACCCATTACTGGGTATTCACCCAAAGAAGATGAAAATATTAATTTCAAAAAATACATACATCCTGTGCTTCTTGCAGCATTTTTTACAATGCCCAGATTATGGAAGAAGACCAAATATCCATCAATAGATGAATGGATAAACAGGATATGCACACGCACACACACACACACACACACACACACACAATGGAATAGTAGTCATAAAAAAGAATAAATTTTGTCCTTTGCAACAACATAGATGGATGTAGAGGGTATAATGCTAAATGAAATAAGTCAGAGAGAAAGACAAATAACCTGATGTCACTCATATGTGGAATTTAAAAGGTGAACAAAGGAAAAAAAGAGAGAAGAGAGAGATAGACCAAAAAAAAAAAAAAAAAAATCCAGACTCTTAACTATAGCAAACAGACGCTTACCAGATGAGATGTGAGTGAGGGAGGTGGGTAAAACAGGTGAAAAGGACTAAGAGTGCAACAACCTCAATGAGCACAGAGAAATGTATACAATTGTTGAATCACTAGACTGAACTAACAAATATATCATTAGATAGAATTACTAGAATTGAAAGAAAAAATAATTACTACAAAAGAAGAAAGAAAGACAACATGATTAGATATAAAACTTTGTAGTCACACACTCTATAAGAAAACAGTATGGTTATATGTCCAATATACACCAATAAAATATAAAAATAAATGCAAAATTATGTATGAACATGGCAGCATTGTCTCTTAGCGTTTTTCATTGCAGTTATTCATGTAGAAACCTGAGAACACACGGTTTTCCTTTTTCACTAATTCACTTTTTCTTCCCAGATACTTTGCATCTCTGCTTCATCTTTACATGTACCAATACCATGAGGAAAATTCTTGGTGTTAATTGTTCTACATTAATTTTTCTTAGACCAATGTGGGCCCTTTCAATCTCCAGACACAGATCTATTTTAGAATCATTTACTTTTATTATTTAACTTTCTTTTCCTGCTTCATTTCTTTTTTAAAAAAATAATATTTATTTTTGAGAGAGGGAAACAGAGCAAGAGCAGGAGAGGGGCAGAGAGAGAGGGAGACACAGAATCTGAAGCAGGCTCCAGGCGCTGAGCTGTCAGCACAGAGCCTGACGCGGGGCTCAAACCGACAGGCCATGAGATCATGACTTGAGCCAAAGTCGGACGCTCAACCAGCTATGCCACCCAGATGCCCCTCTGCTTCATTTCTTTTTCTCTCATCTCAATATATTTATGCATGTTTGGATCTTCGTTCTTTGTCACATTTATCATTTTATCCACTATTGATTTTATTTCTTTGTCCTTTTCTTTTTATGAATTTATATTTTGTGACTTGTTCAAGTTACTTTTTCATGTATTCCACACTCCCTAAACATTTCAGCTACACTAGTAATTACATGATGACTGTTTTTCTAACATGCTTAACTTCTATGTTTTATTTCCCATCATTTTATATTATTTTCTAGATTCTGCAAGCTCAATTTTTAATTATTTTCATGTCTTATTTATTTTTGAGACAGAGAGAGAGAGCATGAGTGGGGAACGGGCAGAGAGAGAGGGAGACACAGAATCTGAGGCAAGCTTTAGGCTCTGAGCTGTCAGCACAAAGCTGGACGTGGGGCTTGAACCCAAGAACTACGAGATCATGACCTGAGCCTATGTCAGAAGCTTAACTCACTGAGCCACCCAGGTGCCCCGTGCAAGCTCAATTTTTACTTCATATGTTTCACAGTTTTTATTTTAAGCACTTTCACCTTTTTTTTTTTTTTTGAGATCTCTTTTACTGAAGAGAAATTATGTCAACAGTAACTTTGTGACCACTGTGGTGAACTGTTAGTAGAAATATTTCCTTTGTTTCCTGGATAATTTTTCCAGTGATGTTACTTTCTCCTTCTTTCTGTAGGTGGGTGTTTTGATGAGAAAATTCTTCAGGTTGAAAAATGTACAATCAGAGATAGGAATGAGGAAAATGAACGATTTGGGTCATTAACCTCATTGGGGCTGGTTGTTGCAGAGTCTACATTATTGCAATCCTACCTTATATTATTTTTTCCTGCAGCAGAATCAAGATGATCCCAACCCAGGGCTCCTTCAATCATTTTCTTGTTGCTCCCACCTGCTATTCCTTTGGACCAATTACATTTGTTGCCTCAAGAGATGTGTGAATACAGTCAAAGGCAATTTAAATGTGTAGAATACCACTGAATTTAAAGTAATCTCCTAAGTGTAAGAGAGAAGAGGACAGTGGGAGAGAACCCTGGTGTTGACTGAGGAATTTCCCCCAAAGAGGCTTTCAAACTGGGAGAGACTAAGTTGCCAGAGTTTTTGAGTGGCTACTTATCACACTATGCAGGAAAGGAGGTGAACATCAAGGCCAAGTGTTGTTCCGTTACAGAGAAATGAAGGAAATGACCATGTTACAAAGTTTTGGCCTCTAATATTTTATATCTTGTCTTACTTCCACTTTTCCTCATACTTACCTGCATTCATGAGTTGCGTGGTACGTTAACAGAAACTTTAAATCTGAGAAGCTGTCATGATGCACCATCATTCACCCAAGCCCCTCACCGCAGGCTTCTTTGGGCAAGCCTTGGGGCTGTGGATTCATTAAAATATTCTGTCATTCTGCTTTCTCTTCTGTTCCCAGTGTCGGCCATTCCTTGGTGATGATTCAGTTTTTGTGGAGACATTCTCCCTCCACCAGCTCCACCCATGCCTCTGGACTTCATTCCTCTCAAAATACTGGCCATAGAAAGGCCATTCAGATCATAAACCATGGCCTATTTGAGGAGGGAAATCTAGGAACTTTGATTTCTCCCCGGGTTTAACAAGGACTTGATAATTTGACAAGTATGCTTTAATGGTACAGTTTAAATTATGGCCAGTTTGCTTTTACATCAATAATTGATTATTTTCTTCTCTATTTGTCAATGTTCTTATAGGTTTCTTTAGATAATTTTGAGGAAGAATAATAAGGAAAAAATACAGCGCCGTCTTGAAAATGGATATCTGTAAAATGATATAGAGCCTCTTCTTGAACTCTTATGTTTTCGGATGACCTTTTTTAACTTAAATTTTATGGTCATTTGGAGTACTCCCTCTGGTGATAGTTGCTTCTGCAACTTCTCTCACTTCCTTTCTGTTTTCACCTTCTTCTTTTATATTACTAATGTCTATACTTAGTTTGCATTATTTTAAGTTTTGTGTCATGATTGTACTTTATCTTCATTTTATGGTCTTTTTCCTTCCCTTCATGTTGGGAGTTCATTAGAATCATTTATTTATCTTTTTTTTTTTTAATTTTTTTTAACGTTCATTTATTTTTGAGACAGAGCATGAGCGGGGTGTGGGGGGTCAGAGAGAGAGAGAGGGAGACACAGAATCTGAAGCAGGCTCCAGGCTCTGAACTGTCAGCACAGAGCCTGACGTGGGGCTCGAACTCACGGACCTCGAGATCGTGACCTGAGCCGAAGTCGGCTGCTTAACCGACTGAGCCACCCAGGCGCCCCTATTTGTCTTTCAAGAAACAATTCTGTTTGGGCGAAATAATAGTATCACTAGTTTCCCATCAGTTGTAATATGAGACAGTGAATATACAAATGGATAATCGCTAGACCAAGTTTGACAGTAGAACCCTGACCCTCCAACCCCTGTAGATGCCAACCTGGAAAACCAAACCACAGACCACAGCACTTGCCCCGGAACAGTCAGGACCTGGTCAATGCCTGCCAGACTCCCAGATTTTTTCTCCTGCTTCTAACTCAGGGCCAACCAGAGAGGGTCAGATATGTTCCAAACTGATCATACAAGATATCCCCCTTCTAGTTTGCCCCCTTCAGCATCCTGTTTCAACACCTCCCATTCAGAGCACTCCAGACGCCTTCCCTTTTATTCCCTTCCCATTTATTTCATTGGAAAGCTCTTAAACTCCCCTGCCTGCCTTTGAGTCTCTGCCCAAAGTAGATGATGGTAACTGGCCATTGCAAACTCTGAAGAAATAGCCCCTGTTTTGTTGTCATTTAGGTGACATTTATTTTTCCAATAGAAAACACAATGGAAAACAGAACAAAATACAACCCGTACATTTCATATACTTTCTTGACATTGAAGAATTACAATGAGAACATGACATAGAAGTCCTGTTTTTAACTCTTTATTGTCTACTGACGTGGATTTCAACTCTCTTTGGTGAAATACTCTCTTATCTTCTTGCAAGCTGTCATTGCATTTCTATTCTTTTCAAAGTTTAGTCCTCTAGATAAATAAGGCTCACCAGTGGGTACAAGACTCATCGAGGCAGTTATGAACTATGAGAATACTCTTGAAAGTATTATTAATGATATTGCTAAGAACAAAATGAAGAATTGAGATATTAAATGTTTTTTAAATGCAGTTTAATATTCCTTTTTATATCCCAATATTATTAATTCATGTTATTATTTATATAGCTACAGTTACTTGAAGCATATTAATACAACATAAATTTTTCGGATTCTGCCACTTATTTACACAGAACTTTGCCAAGAACAAACTTCCCATCAAATTTGAAGACAAAATACTATTTATTTTATTCTTGCAAAAGAAACCTAAAATTCAACTTTATAAATGTTATTTCATATGCATAACATTTAAGATATCAGCATGCAAAAAACAATATTTTTTTTCATGTACATCCATGAGTTTTATGCTCCTTTTAACCTTTCCACGATTTTTCTAGCAGAGATTCAAGAAATATAAAATACCTTAGTGGCAAAACATGTTACTTTAGATTACAATAGTTAGGCAACTAAAATCAATGCTAATTTTGTATGCTAAAGTTGTCTATATTCAGTCACTTTTCAATGATCTTTCCTAATGGAAGTCAAGGTGACATCGAAAACCAAAGTACCCTATAATTAACCACTTAAAATGGACTTTTGGAATGTATATTAGTGTGTAATATATATAACTCACTTTTATTGCAGCTTTATTTAGGCAAAAATTAAAGCTACTATTTTTTTTAAAATTTTTTTTTTCAACGTTTTTTATTTATTTTTGGGACAGAGAGAGACAGAGCATGAACGGGGGAGGGGCAGAGAGAGAGGGAGACACAGAATCGGAAACAGGCTCCAGGCTCCGAGCCATCAGCCCAGAGCCTGACGCGGGGCTCGAACTCACGGACCATGAGATCGTGACCTGGCTGAAGTCGGAGGCTTAACCGACTGTGCCACCCAGGCGCCCCTAAAGCTACTATTTAATATGACTTATAATATAAGACTATAAGACTATACTTATAATACTATTTAATATGACTTGTAAGACTGTATGACTTATAAGCCTACACTTATAAGACCTCCAAAGGGAGGTGCTGTATGACTCATAGAATATACAAATGATTTGTTTATCAAAATATCAGGTACATATGCTCAGGTTTTTCTTTTTTCTTTAAGGTTTATTTATTTATTTTGAGGGAGAGAGAAAGATAGAGAGTGCAAGTAGGGCAGAGAGACAATCCCAAACAGGCACTGCACTGTCAACAGAGAACTGGACACGGGGCTGGAACTCACAAACCATGAGATCATGACCTGAGCCGAAATCAGTAGTCGGTCATTCAACCTACTGAGCCACCCAGATGCCCCCATTCTCAAGTTTTTTCTATGAGAAGAAGAAAATCCAACCTGGAATAAGACAAAAATAGGATATGACTACTCTATTAATAAAATGAAATGAAATGAAATGAAATGAAATGAAATGAAATGAAATGAAATGAAATGAAAAATATATGATGAGCTCGGCAGAAATTACATTAGAAAAAATAGGGAGATTGGTGGGTATTATGAAAACTGAAGTCCAATATTTACGTAAAGACCCAGATTTTATTACAGAGAAGAGTCCCCTTGCCTGAAATTTTCCTGTGCAAAAGTTAGGAATTGCTAAACTAATCACATCATTATATCATTTTCCTGGATTCCTGGCAGAAATATCAATTGGCAGCTCAAGAAATCAATATGAACAATAGTGAAAATTTTTGATAATACTGTTTACTAAAATCTGTTTGGACAAATTAGTCAACCACAGAATGTACCTAAACATCACAGGAAAAAAAATCATAGAAGTTTTAGAATGTTAATTTTTTGTAGAGTCCTGATTTGCAGAAAATTTTGAAAAACTCAAACTGTTATGTAGACCCTCAGTTTACATTATAATTCCATGTATATTTAAATGGCTGTGCCATGTAAACAAAGCACATGTTACTTTGAAGTCCTTTGATAATTTTGTAAGAGGATTTACTTGTTTTCCATTAAAATACCTCAAAATGTAAGACTACTTCATCACTTAGTGCACTTAGAGCATTTGTGCTCCCACAATCATTCCTAGTGGAGAGGAGAGCATGAGAACCGCTGAAATGTATTGAGTGTTCAGTAGACACAAGGGATTAAACTGTGTCTCTGTCATGTTTCCATTTTTTTACTTACATGAATTCTGTGTGGTTAGAAATGTGAAGTGACTATGGGAATGAAAAACTGCATAGTAGAGAATAAAGTAATTTGGCCAAAGCCAAGCAAGTACTGAATTGCAAATGCGGAAATTAACCTCAAACTATGTTGTTAATCAATCAGTAAGTAAGCTGCAGCCTCCAGATACGTACTTACCTTCTTCTTGAACTAATATTCAGATTTCTATATGGCTAGTCCACCATAGCTTTACTCTCTCTACTTAGAGTTTAAGGTATTTGCATGATCATATCATGATTTTCCCTGCGTCTTCATTATTTGGTTATTTACCTAAAGTGTTTCCAGCTCTTTCTACTAAAGCTGAATGGTGAAGCTAAAACATGTGTGCGCTTTGAGTCAGGAGAACTAAACCATAGAATTCTCTGGGTCTCTCACTCTGGAGAGTGATATAGTCTTGCTGGTATAACTTATAGAAAAGGGAAATAGTTCAAATTTATTACTTTTGAGGTCCATGAGCATGCCATGGTTTCTAGAAATGGCATACCGTGATGATTGCCATTGACTTATATGTCTTTTGATCATTAAAAAAAAAAAAAAAAAAATGGCCCAGAAGGGTGTGTGCATAGGAGCCCAACTATGATCTATCAAAGTTATGATCTTTAACAGGAATCCATTTTGATCTTTAAAAGTTTTAGTGCTTAACAGGAATCGATTATTATCACTATTTTAAACTCTCTTAGATAGGCTGGAGCATATAGAAAAAAATCTTTTCAGTTTGTATATGAAAACAATATTCCTGTATTTTGTCTAGACATTTTAGTAAAGTTGAATCTATTTGTTCAGAAGATAACATGAATGTTACAGTACAAACAAGACCCATCTAAGCATGAAAGAAAATCTAAATAAAAGTTAACATTTTCAATTTCCACCACAAACTGTGGTTTATTTTGTCTTTCATGCTTTTTTGTTACTTACATAATTTCACATTGATTCAAAAAAAATTGCCATGAAATTTCAACCCAGAGTTCTAGAACTTCAGTTAACTTTGAGAAAAAAATGTGATTTATTTTTTTTTTCTAATTTAAGGCATATCTACTAGTAAAAATATAAGAATGACAATCAAGAAGCACCTAGTTGGCTCAGTCAGTTAAGCATCTGACTTCGGCTTAGGTCATGATCTTGTGGTTCATTGGTTTGAGCCCTGCATTGGGCTCTGTGCCTACAGCTCAAGGCCTGGAGACTGCTTCAGATTCTGTGTCTACCTCTCTGTCTGCCCCTCCCCTACTCGTACTCTGTCTCTCAAAAATAAATAAACATTTTTTTAAGTGGCAATCAGAAGGATCTCGAAAGATATATATGTTTGATCTTGAACTAGGATACAATTAGTATTACAGATGTATTCCAAACTATTTGTGAATTACAATTAACTAACAGGTCACAGAATCTCAGATATCCAAACTTCTGAACTCTTACAAAGGAGTATTTTTTTCAGGGAAAACATTCTGATTGATTACATTATCCACCTAAAAGATTTAAATAGAAATCACTTCGTTATTAGGATTTGGAAGTTTTGCCAGTTCACTTGTCAAAATATGCAATACCCACTACTAGCTGTATGATCGTGGCCAATTTGCTAAAATCGGCCATCACATCATCTTTAAAAATAAATATAACCTCTTTTAGAATCATTTGCTTTCCTTTCAAACTGGGCACGCAATCCTATTAGCTAAAAGGGGGAGGGAACTTATTAACCACATCTAGGTGGGACATATTGAGACAGTATTCAGGAACTTGAATTCACTGTTGAAGAGGTAATGTTGAAATGTAAATGCCTACAGCACAATTTGCCATTAAAATTAACACATACAAATTTAAACCACATTTTCTTTGTTACCTTATTTTGGCACCTGCTTGCCATTTAATAAACATTTTCTATGAGAAAGCATGTTTTTAGGCATCTTCCTCTTTTTGTAGCATCCTATATTTCAATGACTGTGACTTTTATGTAGAAATTAAGAACAGCTCCTTGTATTATTTCCTCTTCAAGTAATACTTTTAATTTGTTAACCAAGCGTATCATCATACATGTGTATATAGAATCGTATACATATATTTTCGTACAAACACACACGTGGGGGTTGCCTATATCTTGTACGCCAAAAGAGCAACAAAAATCTTATTACTTAAGTTCTAAATACAGTAGACATGTGGTTTGTTTTGAGTACTTTTGTAAAGACATCATTTAAAAAGATGAAAAGCCATCCAAAAGCTCTCTTCTGGTTTTTAAAATCATCACTTGCTCTAAATATTGAAAGCTCCGTTTATGAAGTAAGATTCAAGGGATTCAAATTCCCTGCATGTCACAGCACGCTGAACACGGTGAAAGACTGGCTCACCTAGTCTGTCAGAAGAAATGTCTTAGAAGGATACATGAAAATGCTTCCAGATCTCCTTCTTGAACCAAAGCATTTTTAACATGAATGTACTGTTATGTATGTGTATGTACAGACCAAGTTGAAATGCTATTAGAGACTGCAACATTGTGATACCTAAGTATTTAAAAATATGGACAAAAGTATCTCCAATGACTATCAAACATTTAGAATTCCATTCTTACATTTTATAGCTCTGGGATAGATCTTTTGAAATTACACTAGCGTGTTGAAATTTGAAAAGGATCAAAATATCCTTTTTCACTGAAACAAGATGCATGACATTTTCAGAAGTGCAAGGTATAAAAAAGAAATGGCATCCGTGGAAATGACAGGTAGGACAGCCAATCAACCCACGAGAGATATGCCATTGTTGAAGGCAACTCCAAATGCACTGAACAGCTTGAGTAGGCTTTTATAGTATCTCATGCTCAGGTTTGACATTAGAATCTTGAATGGGGTTAGAAGACATCTTAAGAAAACTAAACATGTTTTTAATCTTCATGCTATTAAAAGCTAAAATATTGTGGTGTTGTCTAGAACACTGTCATGTGATTTCAAGTGTTCTGTAATATTTAATAAAATAGTACATATGTGAATAAACAATTTTATGTTCGTAAATACCTAACACATAAATGAGGAAGTTAAATAATGAAAACATTGAGAAATTTCCCTTAGGATATATATTCCCATACTTTGAAGCAACATTAGCTTTTGGAAATACTGTAGCTATATAGGGATACTATGGTGTAGTGAACTTACAAATTCTGAAATCTGTTGTTTTATGAACATGTCGTTAGTTGACCTTAAAATTTAATAACAGGGGCACCTGAGTGGCTCAGTTGGTTAAGCATCTGACTTCACCTCAGGTCATGATCTCGCGGTTCATGAGTTCAAGCCCCATGTAGGGCTCTGTGCTGACAGCTCAGAGCCTGGAACCTGCTTTGAATTCTCTGTCTCCCTCTCTGTCTCTGCTCCTCCCATACTTGTGTTCTCATTCTCTCTCTCTCTCTCTCTCTCTCTCTGTCTCTCTCTCTCTCAGAAATAAATAAGTAAACATTTTTAAAAATTTTAATAAAAGTTAAAATTACTTGAAGTGGAAATAATAAAATTAACTGTTTTTTAATTTCTAATTGAAAGTCATATTTATGTAAATCTAAGACATTAGGGAAAGAGGGAGTTGCCTGAAGACATACCTTCTCATAGAAAATATTTATTAGGGGCGCCTGGGTGGCTCAGTCGGTTGAGCGTCTGACTTCGGCTCAGGTCTCGATCTCGCGGTCCGTGGGTTCGAGCCCGGCGTCGGGCTCTGTGCTGACAGCTCGGAGCCTGGAGCCTGTTTTGGATTCTGTGTCTCCCTCTTTCTCTGACCCTCCCCTGTTCATGCTCTCTCTCTCTCTGTCTCAAAAATAAATAAAATGTTAAAAAAAATTAAAAAAAGCAAATATTTATTAAATGGCAACGATGTATACATGTACTACACATATAGATTATATATATATTATATACAATCTATATATATGTAGATTAAAAACATAACAATAAAATATATATGTACATAATTTATATATCTGTATATTATACAGATAGATATTAAAAACAAGTACATTTCTTATCACTTATAAAACAATAAATAATAAAATGCTATTGATCTAGTCCTATGAAACCAATACTTTTCCTTGAGAAATAAAGAATCCTGAATCCTATTGGTAAACGGTTAAAAATATTTATATGAATCAGAATTCAGTATAGGAAGGAGAAAACTCTGGGTTTTAAGATCGAATACACAAGAAATTAGGTACATCAACACCCTTGAAGGATTAGAGGGGACAGCTCAAGAACACGACAGGGCATTTTGTCTCAAGGCCCTGCTTCCATGGTGATGATTCCGAAGTCTAGAAAATTGCAGTCTTTGAAGCCAGTGGCACCTCTCTCCTAGCTGCCTGCCACTCACAAACTGTTGCCCATTCGGACAAGGTTCTTGTCCTACAAACTCTCCTGTCTCTTGTTCCTCTATGTCCCGGCCATCATTGCAAATTTCCTGTCAATCCATCTCATCGACAAAACCATATCTTGTCTAGAATCTGAGTAACAGGATCCTGCTTCCAGCTTCTGAGATTCTGAAGTTAACAGAGAAGGTATGAAAAATGTTGCCAAAATCTGGTAGACAACATCTAGTAAAATTCATCTCTTCACTCCTGAACATTAATTCACACCACTTTTACGTATATTTAAATGTGAAAACAGCAGAAGGAAAAACCACATGCTCCCGTCTAATGCCGTGAAGACTCCTTCATGTTCCTGAAACATGCTAGCTCTTTGTCAAAAAAAAAGGAGATCCAAAACCCATCAGTTCTGTTCCTTTTCTTTTCTTTTCTTTTTTGAGAGAGTGTGTGTACACATGTGTGTATGGGTGGTGGGGGGCAGAGGGTCAGAGGAAGAAAGAGAATCTTAAGCAGGCTCCATACTCAGCTCGGAGCCAGACCCTGGGATCATAACCCTGAGCTAAAATCAAGAGTCAGAACCCCAAACAACTGAGCCACCCAGGTGCCCCGGTCGGTTCTGTTTCTTTCTCTTGGTAATATCCATTCTCAATTTAATTTGATCACATTTCTATTTCCATATCCAGAACCCTGCACATTAAATCATAAAGATGAACATCATCAATGAAAGGTTTAGAAAATTGAGTCATATGAGATAGAGTAAAATTTATATAATACAAATATAAGTGTACCGACAGAATGTATTATTTAATATGAAATGTTTATGTAATAAATGTAGCATATGCTATTCAATTATCTTTACCTTAGCCATGTTTATAAGACTAGACTTATTACTTCACCTTTCCATATCATATTGGTATAGCAACATACTTTCACCTTCATAATCAGTATCAATCAGTCAGTGAAAAAGACAAACCCCTTTTTGATTCATTCAATGGCAAGAAGATTCCCAAATCACCCATGGGAGCCCATGACATCGTTTCTTTTGTTTAAGCTCTCTAATATGTGTTTCCAATAAAACATAAGATACGGTAATTTAAAGGGGCGCCAGAGTGGCTCAGTCGGTTAAGGGTCTGACTTTGGCTCAGGTCATGATCTCACAGTTGGTGGGTTTGAGCCCCGCATCCGGCTCTGTGCTGACCGCTCAGAGCCTGGAGCCTGCTTCAGGTTCTGTGTCTCCCTCTCTCTCTGCCCCTCCCCTGCTCATGCTCTGTCTCTCTCTGTCTCTCATTAATAAACATTAAAAACATTTAAAAAGATACAGTAGTTTAAATATTATAATTCTACACATTCAACATATGCTATGAAATTATTTCATTTCCCATATTAACAATGACATCTCTTTCCTACAAGATATTCCATTTTTGTTTCCACTATTTATCTTCAAATTAATCTTTGAAAACATAAAGAGGTGTGTTGAAAGAGGAAGCAAACCCAAATTTTCCAGCTCAAAAATCAGGATAAATGAAGTATGGTATCACATTAGTTCTGTACATAGATATTGATGAAAGAAATGAGAGAAGAGATATATGAAGAAAAAATATGGGAAGTTGAATTGATTTGAAGTAGAAGGCAATGAATTGGCTACATGTTATTTTGTTTATAATGACATACTTGCATATAGATGCATATATTTGTAATGCACAGGAAGTATACACACATACACCAATTAACATATGCAACTTTTCACAATCCTATAAAAGAATTTGGATGTTCACATATCATATTTTTATAAACATGGTAAGTTACATTATTTATGTCATGTTACTTTGTATTACGTTATTTCAAATAATTCATTGTACTTGTATTTACCGCTACAGTAAATTTAAGATGCATTATTTAAACAGTTAACTTAAATATATAATATGGGTAGATGCCTATTTATTGGCATTTAGCGTACTAACCAACACTTAAAATACAAATTATAATCTATAATGTTTGAATACCCGTTCCACAAATTGTCAGTATTAATCATTAGAGTAATAAATTTCAGGTCATATATGAGTGGTGTTTGTGATTATATATGTAAGTTTGAAAGAAAAGTTAGTTGTTTCTTTTGACTATGATTACAATAGAATAAGAAAATACAAGCATTAGGTACTAACAAAAAAATGAAGACTTAAAATATGATTAAACCTTTTAATTTATATGATCTCAAATTGAGCAATAAAGAAATTAGACTAACATGAAACATCCACATCTTTCAAAAATATTAGCCATGTGTACCCAAAGTCATAATGTGCATTTATGATGTAATACATTCGATGAGATAATTTACAGAATGTTAAGAGGAAGAAATAAGCAAGTACATTAGCAAGAACAGCTTTTTCAATGATATAATTATTCTCTCAAAATTCTCGAGAACAGATTTCAAAACTACATATGCTGAGCATGTACTAGGAATGTGCTGTGTGTGAGTTAGAAGGATGTAAAGAAAATAAAACCATGGACATTTCAGTGAAAAAAAAAATTACAGTACTCATATTTTTGAATTTGCTATACTTTAAAAGATCTTCTGATAATGAGCAATGATGCTTGTACTTTAATTTTTAAAACTTCTTTTAAAATCTAAAAGTACTAATATCCCATTATAATACTTTGGAAGCCGTGATGCCAGACAGCTGTTGGAATTTCCTAATAACTTATGTGGAGATAATTGGCTCTGAGATATGACAAAGACTGGATATAGTTTTTCAAAACCCATAATTATTTTCTATATGTTGGGAATACTAAAATTATAAATTGGGTTGTATGGCACAAATATGTGATATATACATTTTATCAATTAGCTAGGTTGTTCTTAGCCATGATTTGATTTGGTGATTTTCACACTGAAATTGTGAACTTCTGCATTTTACTCCAGAAGTAGCTATGATTTATTAGTGAAAAGTGGAAAATTAGAAAGACATTTAGGACATAATTGGGGCAATTATATATACCTAGCTATTGAGTCTCTCAGTGAGGTACGTAACTGAAATTCCTTTTTTTAGGGGAAGATGAAGTAAATCCTCAAATAGATAAAAATCAAGAGCCAATATATTTTTTTTTAATTTTTTTAACGTTTATTTATTTTTGAGACAGAGAGAGACAGAGCATGAACGGGGGAGGGGCAGAGAGAGAGGGAGACACAGAATCGGAAGCAGGCTCCAGGCTCTGAGCCATCAGCCCAGAGCCCGATACGGGGCTTGAACTCACGGACCAGGAGATCGTGACCTGAGCTGAAGTCGGATGCTTAACCAACTGAGCCACCCAGGCGCCCTAGCCAATATATTTTTAATTAAATATAAATAATCAATATCACTGACTTGGTTTTTCATTTAAATGTATTTGAATATGAAAATATGCAATTTTTTAATGTTTAACATCAGCATTCTTTGACACCCAATGTCTTTGATTCGCTATCAATGTCTTTGATTTGACACCCGATGTCTATGGTGCGCCATATTGGCCTTTATTCTTGGTTCCACACAATATCAAACCTATATTCCTGTCCATATTGGGGTTTAAGCCACACGCGTTGTCATATTCAGGAAAGATAACTGGCCTTTTGTCTTTTTTGTTGGAAATGAGTTAATTCTTTGGATAACCAGCAACCATTACACACACATCATCTTGAATGGAGACTCCACAGAATGAAAAGTTTTCACCAACTCAAGCCACCAGTCAACCTTAAAACACCGGTATAGTAATAGTGACAGAATGAGAAGAGACATGTCAGGAGAGAGAAAATAACAGAGAGAAAAAATAACAGCTAGAGTCACAAAGTGCCTGAGGCTTGAAATAAAGGAGAGAATGAGACAGACCAGATACTGCTAATAAGGGAGTGAAAGGACTCATTTCCTTCCAGCCACCCGCTTAGCTTCCAGTAGATTGTTGCCATGTGACAGAATCACACCTTAGCAACAGTCTCCTATTTGACATCTGTCTATCATGTGATCGTTTCAAAGATGTAAATTTCCCCATTGTTTCCTAATAAGGGAAATAGCTAAGGAAGAAAGAGTAAACAGGTTTTCCTTACCATTCTCATTGAATATCATTCCCTACACATTCTAACTAATCTCCTTCTATAAAATAATCCACTAGACATCATAAAGGAAAAACTATTATAACATCCCTAAGATCCTGTAATCCAAAAAAATTAAAAACTCAGCCAAAGAAACCCAAGGAGTGTTCAGTAAGCTAATATATCTGAAAACCTCTATCAGTAGAACAGTATGAATTTCAAAAATAAATTCTGTAATAAATAGAAAATTTGAACAAAATGATAACCCTGTAATATAATTTAAAATTTCTGAAGAATCTCCCTGCAAACAGTTCTCTGGTAATAGGATTAAGTTAAAGTTATTTTAATTTAAAAAATCCTAATCAATAGAAGATTTTAAACAGAGAAGAGTTAAAGAACTTTATAATTTATGCTCCATTATTGTTTTAACATCATGTGAAACTTGAAAAAGGGACTAAGAAGTATTCTTGCAGAAATCCTAATTAAAATAATAGAAAGTCAAGTGTTTTTTAAAAACATAATATAAAAAGGCATTTAATAGGTATAATGGGATTATTTCAGTGGAAATGAACAAACCCAAGTCAACTGGCTTAAGCAAAATTGGATAATAATTGGGAAATTGAGCTCTAAACAGTTCTATTTCTGAAAGCAAAGTGTTCAAAAATGCCTTTAAAATCTGCCTTTTGCCAGCTTTTTGTTCTGTTTGCTTTATGTTGGTTTTCTATTCAGGCTTTTTTTTTCCCCCATGTGGTGACAATGATGGCTGATATCAGTCTGAGAATTATTTTCTGTTAAGTGAATCACTCCAGTGAACATAGTACATCTCAATAAATTCTATAGGATAGGGAATAACTGGCCTGACCTAGTAATATGATGCAATCTCAACCAATCACTGTAGCCAGCAGAATGCAGAACTTTTTAAGGCTAGTCATGGATAACAACATCCTTATTTCTAGAAACAGGACTTGAGGTTTGGAGTATATTTAAATTTCATGGATTTAAAGTAAGTCAAGAATTACTTCCCAAGACAAATTTAGAATTCTGTTACCAGAAGGTAGATGAGATAAATAGTTGGTACTTTTCATGGTATTCTTCTAAGGGGTTCTCTTGAGAAACATGTAATTTAGTTTTGCAGACAACTGGAATCATTGTGACAACTTTCATGACTCAGGGCACATCTAAATTCTTAATGGTCAATCTTCAGCAGTTCCAATGGTAGTATCAGCTCCTAATACTTCTATTAAAGATCTTTTTCCTTGAAATACCCATTTCCATAATCTTTATTCCTGACTGAACAAATGATGACCTAACGTAATGGGCAAAAATAAGAGATACCATGTGTATATATATATATATATATATATATATATATATATATATATATACACACACACAATGTTATTATGTACATTTATATCTATATACATTGTTATCCACCCAGACTATCCAACTGAAAAACTTTTAGAAGTTGTGATTACTACAAATAAATGACACACATACCTTTCAAAATCAACCAGCTGAAATCCTAATACCAAAACAAAGCTACCATAATATAAATGTCCATGAATATACCTTATGCAAAGTTGATCATGTTACTTCTGGACTTAAAGCCTATGAATGACTCATCATTCTTGTCATTAACACTGAAATACTTAATTTGACCTACGATGGATGGAATAATGTATTTTCTATCTTTTTCTCCAAGTGAGCTATTTCTTTGTCCAGTATTTTCACTCCCTCCCAGATAGCAACTCTCTGGGTCTAGAAGGATGTCGATCCTGTTCATGACTCTATCCAGCCAAGGTCTGGAACATCACAAGAATTAAGTAAATGTTTGTTGAATTATTGATGAAACAAGCATGGATCCTTACAATGAAAAACGAAAATCTTGTACAGAAACATGTGTTTCTTTTGTATACAAAATTAAATATTGTAAAAAAATGCAATACTACTGAATTAGTTTACACATTGAATTCAAATATAATCAGAATTTTAATAGATGTTTTAATCTGGCAACAAGATGGATTAGTATTCAAGGTCTTCCTGACTAATAGACAAATTTAAGAGGTGTCCACTAGAAGAGGGGAAAACTAAAAAGATATATATTATATGCATGAATATATATTCATAAAAATGGAAAAATGTGATAACTTATCCTGCCTGTTATTCAAATGTATGAGGGACTTATGCTACTTAAACCAATGAGGTTCTTCTGTAAGAATAATCAAGAGTACAAGAAATGAGAAACAAATTCAAGAAATACACTTTTGTACAAATGATTGAATTTTAATCCGAGGTTATTTGGTTGCAAAGAAAATAATCTACATTGTCAACGTAAGTGAAAAAGTGGAGTTTGTTGGAACGACAAAATTATACCTCTCAGCAAACACTGCCTACCCTCCTCTCAATAAATATACTGGAAATCTACCAGGGGCCATAGCAGCTACCTTCCCTGATTTACTTTTTCTCCTTGAGATCTATCACAACTTATTTTAGACATTTATTTTATTATTTAATTTCTCTCCCTGTAGGTCAAAGTTTTCATGTGGAAGGTGGTTTCTCAAGCTCTGTGTTTTTTACCTGGTTTTCTCTATGGTAGCCAACACTAAATATGTTGGCTACAGTCTCTAAGAGCCAGTTCCAACGTTTTAACAGTGAGAACTGATTGACATATGCCCAGTACTGGGCCCCATATGCACTTCCCTCTCATCGATCAAAGACAACTACATCTCTGAGAATTAAGTAATCAAGAGAGAGTGCCAACTTACAAAAAGTGATTGGAATTCTTAGTGGACTAAAATCTACAATAAAGAGCAAAAATTATTAATGACTGGAGCTGAAAGAATTACTTAAATCCACTTAGAAAGAAAGTATGAGCTTCTGGTCTAATACTTCAAGGGTGAATAAACGTCAGTTGGATTAAAGAAGTAAAGCTAAAAGAAGGCTAGAAAAAATATGATTATTTCAATCTTCCTTAGAATTAACAAGATCTTTCTAAACACTAAAATAAGACACCAAGGAGATATGGCTACCTAAAAATTGTGTTCTCTATTTCACAAAACAACATAACTGATAATGAAAGCACAGTGATGCTTTCATAAACTTTTAGGGAAAAAAAAAGATTCACAAATTATGTGGCACACACAAAGACAGTGTTCATACTATTAGACTGCACTGCCAAATCAATAAGGTGAAGTTTGAGGCAGATGAAGGGAAAACATGAATAGCACATTAAAAAGGCACAAAATAACATGGATGACATGTATTTTTTTAATCTTATTTATTTTGAAAGAGAGGGAGCGTGAGGGAGGGAGGGGCAGAGAGAGAGGAAGAGAGAGAATCCCAAGCAGGTTCTGCACTGTATGTGTAGAACCTGGCATGGAACTTGATCTCACCAACTGTGAGATCATGATCTGAGCCGAAGCCAAGAGTCAGATGCTTAACTGGCTGAGCCAGCCCGGCGCCCCAATAGATGACATATATTATAAACAATGTTTCTTCTTACTGTTAATCTGAAACAAGTAGGTTTATCAGATACTGAGATGTTATTATCAATATTATCAAACATAAACAAAAACAACTCCAATAAAAATATAATAATAATTTCTGGTTTTGAACAATTATAACAACTAAGAAATGTGCTGTTGTTGAAACTTGTAATTGATATACTTTAAGAGACATAGGAATTTATTTGGAAATCCATAGAAACTATACAATGTTAATAGTATAATTTCATTCTAAAAACATGATAAATGCAAGTGAAGTAAACAAAGTTATGAGTACAAGGAAAGATAATTATCACAACATTATTTATAATATTATTATAATATTAAAACAGGGAGCAATGCCAAAATAGGGGATTAGTGAAGCTGTCACACATCCATACAATGGAATGAGATTATTTATATATGAGTCACTTGATGCTTTAATGCTTTTATTTTACTGTAAAATTATAATATTTATGCCTACTCCTATGTTTTGGGTGGATTATTCTGTGGATTTGATGAAATAATATGCTGATTACAATGCTTATAATATAGCAAGTGTTTAACACTTGATATCACTAATGTAATATATACATTACTTAAAAATAAACTTCAAAAGATGGTGCAGATAAATTTGTGTATCAAAAAACATCCCACATTATGTAATTGGTGCAAAATAATGCTGACCATTGATATGTTTTAAAAACAATGAAGGTGAGATTTGAGTGAAGACTTGAAGGAGGTGAGGGATAAATTTTGGAAATATCTTGGGTAACAGAAGCCAAGGTAGAGAACAGAATATTATTAACCTGTGATAGGAGTTCAGAGTTAACAAGTCTGAGAGAAAGAAACTTAGATCGAGAGGTCATGGAGCTACCGATTCCTTTTGACAATTGTAGGTAAAAACCGCTTTTACTCTGAATGAAATGGGAAAACAGTTAGGGTTGAATAGAAGAGTAACCTAGTCAATGTGTAAATTAAAAGCATTAACATGATTTTTGATGAGTACCCTTGAAGGGTGGCCTTGATGGGAACGGGGAGACCAGGTAAGCAGCTATTGCCATAATTCAAGTTAGGTTTGATCGTGGTTTGGACCACTGTGGGATAATGGCCATGAAAAGAAGTGAGGAGGGATTGGATCAAACAGAGTAGTATTTGTGAAGCTGAGTTTACAGGAAGAGAGGATGATCAACAGTGTCAAAATACACACGTCTGAGAACGTCTTTGCCTTTCTCAGTAGAGAACACTGATGGCTTCACCAAATATAGTTTCAGTGGAGTAGAGGAAGAGAATGGGCACTGGGAGTGCATTGTAGAGAGATGGGGAAAAGCAGAGTTGCAAAGATATAAATACTTAGTATTTATATAAAATAAATATAAATAAATAGATATACTCTTAGAATAATTTTAGGTGTAATCAGAAAATTATAAGCTGGAAGAAAGAGGTGGGCCAAAAGAGATTATTTTTTTTAGGATTGAATAAATAACAGCATGATAAAAATGATGCAGTAGGGACAAGAAATTGATGGCACTGTGAGATAGAGTACAGAATTGCTAAAGTGATGTTTTTGAGCAGTAAGAGACAGGTCCCCTGCTTAGAATCGTGTTATGCATAGTGCATAGACGTACTGAATCTGGGGACAAATGGGAGTGGTAGTCTAGCTCAAGCTTACCAGCATTTGGATCCTAGCAAAGGGCTGAGTCCTTCAGAAGAAAAGCTTTTTTTTTTTTTTTTTTTTTTTTTTTTTTTGCCAAAAATATTTTCTAGAGATCAAGACCCTGGCAAGAGGGCTTTGGCAACAATAACCAAGTGGAGTGGAGGAATTGCCCTTTGACCTACTAGCAGGCGTGAAGGCAGAGTATGCAGTATAGTTTTATACATGTTAACAGGTACGTTGATGTAAGGACAGGTGATTGGACTTCATTTCTTGGAGAATTCACAGGCAAGGTTGTCAGCTAAATGTGAGTATGAAGGGAGAGATGGGTATTTGAAGACCCTGAAAAAGGTACAGAAGACTCACTTAAGAGAGGGGAAGAGAAAGGAAAAGAAGAATAAAGTTCCTTACTGTTGAGAGAATATAGACAGAAAATGTAAAATAAGATCAGGCATCATGGTCATGTGTTTTTCTCCAGTTATGCCAGTGCTCAGATTCAGGACTGGATTAGTAAAGAGTTACTTAACTAGGGTTAGGGAAGAAGCAAGTTGTATGACAAAATAAAGAAAGATGATATAGTTGAGGGTAGATACAAGGGAGTCATTAAAACAACTGACCGTGGGATTTCAGCTTGGTTCTGATGTAAGAGGAAAATAGAAGGTTGATGAGGGAAGGTGAAAATATTGTAGGATCAATAAATATACATCCCCCTGGCATGATGGCTTATCAGAGTGGGTTTGCCGGAGGCAGTGAGTACAAGCAAGAAGTCAGGAAGTCGAACTGACAGAGTGTGATGCATGAAATTGAGATCACGGAGGAGGTGTTATTACAGGTAATGACGAGGTCTGGGTCACGACTGGAACTGAGTGGCTTGGGAGTATGCAAGACAAGTTTACAGGACTTTGAGGAACTGAGAAGCCAAAGTCTGGATAGGATTTCTGTCCATTCTGAGAATTGAGCTCATCAAAAATTCTGATGGGCAGAGTGATATTGACGTGGGAGCTAAGGCCATCAAGAATTGGGGGAGACCGGGGTCTCAGTAGATGATACATTAATGAGAGATCCAGAAGGATAATATAACATGGGATCAAATTGTCTCTGTAAGGTGGAGAATAGACTAGAAAAAGCAATGGGGGGACAAGTAACATACAAGCCCCACCTTACTCACAGGGTTGTAAGAGAATTACAAAAGAACAAAAATTCTCTACCACTTGGAACGCTATGGGGGCAGTTCAGCAGTGTCCTCAAGAGAGACCCAAGCATTCATTAGAGCAAATTTGTAAAGAACGCTTTCAGTGGGAAGGTGGAAGAGAGAGGGAGTTTTACTTCGTAAAGGCGTAGCTCACTTGAGCAACCTCTAGGGAATTGAGAAAAGATGAAGTGTACATGAGAGTTCTAATATCTCCTTCAATTAAGTGTTTTATTTCTGAAATAACCCTTTTAGTTTTAATGTTTTAAAAAATGTATTGTACACACAAAAATGAATAGAGTAAGTGAGCTTTCTCAGAAAACCTGAGCAGAGTAACGATGCCTGTGATCTATGATAATGTGGACTAGTCACAACGTACAATTCAACCTTGGTATCCTGCAAGGCCCCTTGAATCTTTCTCATCACGCTTTTATCATCTTTTCCTTTTCATTTGGTGGGAAAAAATCATTATTGTCCGCTTCCTGCTGCCGTTCTGTTGCCACTGGTGCCGATACACTCTGTGTTGTAAAGAGGTTGGAAAACGGTAGTGCTGGGCTGGCTTTTGCAAAGAAATAGGCATTGGGGAACGATAATGTCTTCTTTGGATTGATTTCTAACACTAGAAAGTTCTTGGTCTAGTATTTCCGTACAAGTTTTAATGCTTCTTGATTAGCATGTTTTACATTTACTTCTTTGATTTTATCACCTTGACATGTATCTTTTTACCAGTTTTAGTGTATTTTGCTATGAGCCCCATGTAACACAGCCATTCAACAACATCTTTGGTATATAGGGATAGTAAATTCAGTGGTCTCTGGATTCTGTCACTCATCTACCTCTGACACAGTCAATCAGTTTAAAGAACCGTTATCTCATGAAATCGTAATGTGACAAAGGTTTGTAATTATATTCATGAAGGTTGTTAAAATATTTTACAGGAAAGAAAATTGACCAGTTGTTACTGGGCAACAGAGCAAGAGCTCTTTAGAGAAAATAGGGAGACAGTGAAAATATGTAGATGTTTATTATATGGAAATGACTCTAAAAGAGTAGAAGATAGTTAAACATCAAAAGGGGGTACCAACGGATGCCGGGTTATTGGCATCTTTTTTTTCTTTGTTTGTATATATTTGTTTCTAAAATTGAAATATATTTCACCTATGGCATTGTATAAATTTAAGGCATATAATGTCAATTTGATTAATTTATATATTGTAATATGACTGCCTTTGTAGTGATAATTATCACCTCCACCATGTTACATAATTATCCTTTCTTTTTAGTAGTTGGAATAGTTGAATTGTAGCCTCTTCACAAGTTTAATTATTGTAATACACTTGTCTATATTCTATACTCCACTGTGCATTAGATCACTAAGGCTTTTATTGTTCATTGCAAGTTTGTACCTTTAGGGTCTGTTTGTCCCTCAACTTCCATCCCCTGGTTTACTCTCTGTTTTTATGAGTTGGGCTTTTTTAGATTCCACATATCATACAGTACTTGTTTTTCTTTTTCTGATTTATCTCACTTAGAGTGATGTACCCAATGTCCATCTGTATTGTCAAATGGCAGGATGTTTTTCTGTCTCATGGCGAAATAATATTCCATTAGATGGATGGATAGATAGATAGATAGATCTTCTTTATGCATTTATCTATTGATGGACACTTAGGTTGTTTCCTTATTTCCTTATCTTGGCCATTGTGAATAATGCTACAATAGACATAGGATCATAGGATCTCTCTTTGATATCCTGTTTTCATTTCCTTTGGGTATGTATGTGGAAGTGGAATTGCTGAATTCTATGGTAGATCTATTTTTAACCTTTTGAGAAAACTCCAAATAGTTTTCCATAGTAATTGAACCAATTGACCTTCCACCAACTATGTACAGTGTTTCCTTTTTTATCCACATCCTCACCGGTACCCGTTACCTCTTTTCTTCCTGATCAGAACCATTCTAACAGGTGTGAGGTGCTTTTTCATTTTGGTTTTGATTTGCATTTTTTTAATGATTAGTAATATTGATCATCTTTTCACATACCTATTGGCCATTTGGATGTCTTCTTCGGGAAAATGTCTATTTGGTTCCTCTGCCCATGTTTTAATGGAATTATTATTATTTTTTGTTATTGAGTTGTCTGAGAGATTTAGATAGATATTTGGGTATTAATCCCTTATCCCATATATGGTTTATGAAACTTTTCTCCCATTCTGTAGCTTGTGTTTTTATTTGAATTGTTTCCTTTGCTGTGCAGAAGTTTTTGAGTTTAATGTATTTGCATCTTTTCATGTCAACGATAGCAATGTGCTTTGATCTTATTTGTGTTAAATAATAATTAAAATTAAAATGTGAAAATTAAAATTAAAATAATAATCTAAAGTTAAAATGGGAATATTAACAGCCAAAGGATAGGACATTAAATAAGGAAGAGTAATACTAGAACATTTAGACATCACCCTCACCTCATGGCAAACTTCTGTTGTTCTCTGTCTTAGTAAATCATACTAACTATAGATAATTACTCAAGCCAGAAATTTTTCCTCCTTCTTTCTCTTCCCTTGTCATTTCCATCCATTCTAGCACCTTATTATATAATCATTGATTTATTTATGTATGCATTCATTAAGTAAGTAAGTAAGCAAGTATGCTAGCCAATGTTCTTGGTATAGTGGTGAAAAAGACCTTGCATGCAACTAAATGCCAGTTTTATCTCCTAGACATTTCCACCTCTTTCTATCCTGATGCCACAGCCAAGCCACTGAGTTTTCTCAGCCGAGCAACTGTCATAATCCCTTGGTAGCTGGTTGGCCTACAACTCTTGCCACTTTCCTTTTTATAGCCAGATCCTAAATGTTTAACTTCTAAATCCTTAGTTTAGCTTCCAGAACTTCTAAAATCTAGGTGAGCTATTACATTTCCCTCCTTTGAGAAGAGGAGTCTTCTCAAACTTGTATGGAAAAAGTACAGTTTTTATCATACATAGACCTAATTTTTATGATTACCATTTTATTTTTTAAGTAGAGGTAGCCATTTTTGCTATTTTTTTAATGTCTATTTTTTTTTTTAATTTTTGAGAAAGAGACAGAGCACAGGTGGGGGAGTGCAGAGAGAGAGGGACACACAGGTGGGGGAGTGCAGAGAGAGAGAGAGAGAGGGAGTGCAGAGAGAGAGAAGCAGGCTCCAGGCTCTGAGCTGTCGGCACAGAGCCCAACACAGGGCTCAAACTCACAGACAGTGAGATCATGACTTGAGCTGAAGTCAGACACTCAACTGCCTGACCCACTCAGGTGCCCCCATTTATGCTACTATTTATAAGTTTATTTATTTATTTTGAGAGAGACAGAGACAGCATGAGTGGGGGTGGGGTAGAAGGAGAGGGAGAGAGAGAATCCCAAGAAGGCTCTGTGCTGCCAGCCCAGAACCCAACATGGGGCTCAAACTCATGAAAACGTAAGATCATGACCTGAACTGAAAAGCAAGAGTGGGATCCTTAACAAACCGAAGCACCCAGGTGCCCCCTATTTTTGCTATTTTTGACCTTTAAGAATCATAGTAGATTATAAATACTGATATGTTGAATGAAAGTTGGCTCTGGAATCGGAGATAGAAAAGGTTGGTTACCAGTAAATTGTGCACAGTAGCCGAATTGACTTACGTAGCCACTGAATCAAATAATCTTTAGTTCAAATAATTTCATTTGTATGTATTTTGATGAACAACACCCATGTTTTTTTAAGACTTTTGAGTCATAGGACTTTGCCAGGCTATCTTTAATTCTGCCATCATCCATTTCATACTCTCCTTCTCTTTTTCTTGCACAAAGACAAAATTACCTTTATTCACCAACCATAATTTCAGAATATTTATTAAGATATTTACTGATCATTTTACGAGAGCTAGGAAAGTAGAACACATTCCTCTGCCCAATTTACTGTTAAGATGTTAGATCTGCTAAAATAACAAGCCTGTTTTGTGATCTATGAGGACAGGCATGATGAAAGAGCCAAGCAAAGATGTGCCTTTCCCTAAAAGACTAAAAGTCCATGTCCCACATAAGGAAAATAATCCTATTGAGATTAGAGTCACTTATGACGCATTTCTTCTTGTAGTGAAAAGACAACTTGTAACAACCAGATTGCCTGTGCATAGCTAGGACTAGGAAAAGGTAAAATGTGGCTGTATTACTCATATTCTCCACTGAGAGCTTAATGCAAAAATAATTTCGGTGACTGGGGGAACAATGAAATTCTGAAATGCGCTGTAATTATTAATCCTTATTCTGTATTTATTTAAACTAGGTAAAATTTATGTGTTGGCTATAAACATTATCTGAAATGTAAACTTATGATAGCTGATACATAATTTATATAGCAACAGAGAACTCAAATTCAAATAGCACAGCAAGTCTGCAAGATTTTATTGATTTTCTGATAAAGAACGTCCCAATCTCATATAACAAAATCATGCACTGAACACTGTATTCTTGTGTTATAAGTCATAGCCTGATAAATCAGTTTACTTTCAGTAATTACCTGGAAATGATCTCCCTAGCCCTGACGTTCATTAGTCAGTGGAAATGAAAATGGCAGAGAAACCAATAGCGTCTAATTTGGAAAGTATTTAAATGCTTATAGATTTCTAAGCATGATTAGAAATTGGGAAACCTGCTTCCCCTTCCAGACGATCAATACAGACACATATTAGAAACCAGAAAGTTGGACTTCTCAAGGGCAATGATTTAATACCCCTGCAAATGTGAATGAACCACTGCTTTCCTATGTCTTTATTAGCAGATGTGGAACCTCAATTACAGATTTAAAATTAGAAGTGCATAATAAAATCATAAATCTACCGATCTGCATAATTTGTCACCTTAATTAACAATTGATATTTTAAATTACTCTTTCATGCTTTAATTCCTCGAGTACATTGTATTCTGCGTTTTATTGATTGTGGAGAGTAGTGAAGACTGTATTTGAAATTACGTTAATGCAAAGTTCGAATTAAAATATGATTGGAGACATTAAAAATCTTAACATAGTTTCTCAGAAAAATAATTACAATTAGAATACCAATGTATGTTTACTCAGACTGCATAAACAGAACAATATCCATAATTTGGCATGTTGGCCAGAAGGACAAATTGACATTTTATTAAAATAAGTTTAAAGAAAGAGGCTTTCACAACATCTCATTCAGCTATAAGAGTTTATAAAACTATTTCTAAAAATCATACTCAATAAATATTATCTATTTATTGCTTTATACATATTTAAGACAGGTATAAACATAAAATTTTAAAACTATAACTTGGAAAATATCATTTGCTTTTTAAAATTTCAGTTTAACAACAGAGGTCTGTGATGATACAATATTCTGGAATAAAATATATTTGTGTTATTACCCATATTTGCAGCTTTCTACAAAGAAAAGAAAAAGGAACAAAAGACTTACTTTTTGGTAGTGGTGGTTTGCAAATGCCATTCTTGATGTTGATGATCCTGTTATAGGATCAGCAGCTGTACGACTTCCTACTGAATTCTTACTGCAATCGTGTCCCATCTCCAAAATGTACTAATCGCCCGTTCTTTGTTTTATCTTCAGTCTTCCCTGCGCTGATTCTCCCCTTTATACCCCAAAGCATCCTCGACTCATTCCTGTAAAATGCGGTACCACATACACGTTGCCTGGGCTAGCTCACACCATCATAGCATTCACACACTTTGGAAAACGTAGTCACGCTCAGTGCCTCTCCTCCTTCTGGTCTATTCTCTCATCGCCATGTGAGCATCCAGGACTGCCCTGTTCTGTACCCCTCCCCTGGCACTGCTCCCAAAAGTTCACCAATACCCAACTAACTGGCAAATTTAGTGTCTTCTCACCCCTTCTTATCTTACTCATACTCTCTGTAGTATTTGACGCCTGGCTTTTTGTCTCTGAGTTTTACCAACTTTAACTCTTTGTCTCTCTTTTGTCTTCATTCTCCTTACAGGGTTTACTTGTTTATCCTACAATTCAAGATCATGATTTTCCAAGGTTTTCTTTTCAGCACTCTTCCTATCTCCGTCTTCTTACTCTCCATTGTCATTCTCAGTCACTCATCCCATTTCATCATCACACCAATGTTGACATTCTTCAGGTAGGTCTCCTCTCGCCTGGGAAAGAACAATCTCGTTGCTGTCTATCGGAATTTGGTACGTGGATGTGTCACACCTTCCACTGCAAGATATCCTTATTGTCATCATCCTCATACACATCTGCTCTTTGAATGACTGAGTTTACATTATGTCTTTTTCATCTGTTTTGCTTTTCCGTTCTATTTGTGTTTATATTTATTTGTGGTTCCATGCATTTACCTTTACATTTATTTACAATTAACTCCTTTACATCCTTGACAATCACTCTAAAAACATAAAGCAAGAAGACAGAGAAGGATAGTTTGGTATAAATCCTCAAGGTACAGAGCCTCACTATTTCAAAGGAACGTGATCATCTAGTTCTATTGTGTTGTGCTCACTTGCACTAACATATACTGTACCCAATCACATTCATTTCCTTATTTGCACACAATGACCACATGTCTGCAAATACATTTAACGTGTACTCCTAAAATGGACTCACTATGGCCAGCTCATTTATACTCACGTGCAAATGTGGCTCTGTTCCTTTTGCCTTTGGTTTGTCAGTATCTTCTTGGTCTACTCCTGAGTGTTTTTCCTTATAAACTTGAGGTTCTTCTCTTCCAGGGTCATTAGTTAAGATGCCTCTATGTAAATTAAGGCAAAACATAACTTGAACTGTATTAAACAGGTCAGAGAAGTTACTGATTTTCATGCATCCAAAATCCTCAGGAAAAGGACATGGTCTATTTCACTCGTTTTTGTTCTCCACTTGTTAGTGTGCCCTTTGAATGGATCTCATTATGTAACTGGATAATAGTGACCGTCTCAGGGCTCTACATTTAGTCAAACTAACCTGAAGAGAGAGAACTTCTATCATAGAAAAACCAATCAAATCTGATGTCTGATGTGATCAAATAGATAACATTCCTCACTATTACTGTTCTAACTAACTTTCAAAGTTCAAATCTTATATCTTTGGTTATGTCTTCTGGGCCTTGTCAGTTTGACTCTTTCTTTATACTCTCATTATTTTACTAATCCCAGTCTGATATCCAGAAAGTCTAAGTTCATATAGAATCGTATAACAAAAGCAAACAAAGAAAAATAACATTAAATGAATATTGCCAACAACAGAGAAAACAGTGTCCAAGATGTGAATGAACCTTCTTCAATCTTTAAATTCCTGGCTATTTTTAATATGTTTTGTAATGGAAAAATCGAATTTTGTAATTGAAAAATCTCAAGTAATTAGATTAAACTTTTGTTTTATTTTGCTATACAGTGTTTTCTATAGTATAATATCGTGCCCTGGAAAGGAGCCATTTCTTTGTGTTCACTAAAGTACAAGACCAGATCAGGATGCAATTCAATCATGGGCACATTTTCTGGAAAAAAGCCAATACTGTAGAAAATATTTAAACATGTTACACCAGGGCATTTTTAACTGTGTTATATTTAAAACACTGTACTCACCCCAGTAGTTTTGCTTTGGAGGTTGTGACTCTATGGTAAGATGATCTTAGAAATGCAAAATAGAACATCTTTAGGTTTCAAAATAGAGTTTTGGGTGGAAACCATGAAGTAGTAGTCTTAGAAACAATTGATATGGGGGCACTTGGGTGGTTCAGTCAGTTAAGCATCGGACTTCAGCTCAGGTCATGATCTAATGGTCCATGAGTTTGAGCCCTGTGTTGGACTCTGTGCTGACAGCTCAGAGCCTAGAGCCTGCTTCGGATTCTGCATCTCCCTCTCTCTCTCTCTCTGCCCCTACGTCTCTCTCTTTCTCTCTCTCTCTCTCTCTCTCTCTCTCTCTTAAAAATAAACATAACAAAAAATTAAAACACAATTGATATTGAATCAGAATATGTAGTTCAAATCTTGACTTTTATTTGGACAAGTTGTTTCCCTACTTCTGTCTCAGTTTCCACATCTGTGCAACATGGGATTATAATAGTATATACTGCATAGGGTTATTTTAATGATTAACCAATGCAAACAAAACCCTTACTCTGTTCACACGTAGTGAACATTCACAAAAACTTTGATGATGATGATGATGATGGTGATTGTATCCACTCTGGAGAAATACTCTAAAAGCCATAATTAATTGTTTTTGAAAATGCTGAATTTTAATGAGAAAAGACTTTTCTTTGAATTGCAGAAGTCAGGATTTAAATCTTGAAAATGAAATTTGGAAGACTGAGCCAAAAAAAATAATGTAGAAAGGAATAATTATACACTGTGGTTAATAGTTCTTCCTCTTGTCTGAAAAGAAACAAGATTTTATTCAGTAAGCAGGAAGGAGAGGTTTGTAAAGCATGAGGAAAATGTAAGGGTAAGAGAAGAAGCATGAAAATAAGTTTTTACCTTATTCCTTTTCAAAGACAAACCATAAGAGCGATAGCTATAAACAGGTCTGGGGAATCCTAGAGCATACTTGTACTTTCCTCCTGGGGCATAGCCTCAGAAGATTAGAGCTTCCCAGAGGTCCTCGCCACCCAATATACTACTGAACTTTCATGGCAATTTGATTTTAGGATATCTGTAGCTGAAGAAGGTATCTGGGATAGATATGGAGAAGTTTGAAGATATAAGCAAATCTTAGCTTGATGACAAGAAGTAAGGGATTTCCAGATAACCAAGATAATGTTCAGAAGGCTGACTGGGCCATAAACGGGGCGGTAAGAATATAGCATTCATGAATCTCACAACAGGATTCTGTAGCAAGACATGTCACACGTTATGAGTAGATACATGACAAGGACATGGCTGTCAGACACCCCAAACTGAGCCTGACAGCAAGATTCAGCAGGAACCAGGGAGAGCAGTTGGTGGTCATGCTGATCTCCTAGAGTCCTTTAGGAATACTGAAATTCCCAAGGCATGCATTTCATCCCAGAGAAAATGGGAATACAGACTCCTAAAATTTTGTTTTGCATTGGCTATGATTGACAGCTTAAAGAGATACATTTTACACTGACTCTCAGTGGCAGTAGGAATTTGTGTATTCAGTTAAGTTCTTTAACATAAACAAAAAGAAAGTGAAACACCAAAATTTGGTAAACCTGTTTGGGGTTTAATGTGTGATTGTATTAGTTTTATATTACATAGTTTTAAAAAATCTACCACCATATGCAATACATGTGCACTAACATTTTCTCATATTCACTGTAGATTCTATGAGGTAAGAAATAAAGTTATACATACAGTGCATTAGAATTTTGCATAGGGTTATTTTGATGATTAATTAATGCAAACAAAACTCTTGCACAGTGACACATAGTAAGCATTCACAAAAATGGTGATGATGATGATGATGGTGGTGGTGATTATATTCATTCTTGGAAATACTCTAAAAGCCAGGGTTACTTGGTTTGCAAATGTTCAATTGCATTGAGAGAAACAAACAAAAAAAAAGACTTTCTTTGGAATTGCAAAAGCTTGGATTCAAATCTTGAGAATGAAATTTAAAGGACTAAGTGAGCATAAAGGTATGCATGGAATGAATAATTATGTATTATACTTAATAGCCTACCACAATCCTATCTCTCTTTTCCGTGCCTAGTAAGACTTTCAGTCACCGATGTTTAACGTATCAAACATAGAGTGTCTTTGTATTTTAGAAAGAAATCTGATTACAAAGTTAGCAAGGTGCCTCATTATGTCTTAGCTTTAGTTTTATGTTTTGGTCCACATGCAGTCAAGGTCAGTATTCTGGCAATGAACACAGTGGCTCATTTTAAAGGACTAGGGACCTGGACAATGGAAGAATATTGAGGTTGTTTCATCCTCCCTTCTGAGACATTAAGTGAAGGAGAGAATACAATCAAAAGATACTTAACTAAAAGTCTCAAAATATTTAACGACTCAAAAGTACCCGACAATCACTGATGTTGATAATTCTCAGAGCTCAGTTCAATAATATGTCTTGGAACTAGTTTCTACTAGTTCCTACATGTTTCCCATCAATCACCTCTGAATGGCATATGGCTTGTGTCTATTTCAGGGCTGTCATGTCAACCTCCTCCATGACCAAACTGTTGACACCAAGAGTAAATGAGAATGTCCATCCTCTCTATAGATGCATGCTCAGAACTCATCCATACATGTATGATCAATGCATAAAGGCAGAAAGCTTAAGACAAGGCATCAGTTCAGTCCCTGTATTAAATAAAGGAAAAGATGAGGCCATGTCATGGTCGAGGAATGGATAACTCTGTCCACTGAGAAAGGTAGTCAGATTTTGTGTTCTTCCTCCCCCAAGTAACAATAAAAATTAAACCAAAGTTGTAGCTACTGAAAAGCCTGTAGTGCAGAACGACTGCTCAAAAGAGGGGAAATCCCTGGCTTGAGCAAATTTATCCCATGGATCAACTAGATTCCTTATTATTTTTTTTTCAGAAGCATTTGTCAATCACCTTCCAGTAATTGTGGCTGGCCTTGAAAAACATGTACTAATGTCGCAAGGTCCCTGTTATCAAGTGCTTTGTTTATTTGTTTGAGTATCATTGCAGGTGTATGCTCAAATGTACACACTTATTTTTAGGAAATTGAATTTTCTGAAATAAATCAATGGTAAGGAATTAAGGAGAGTCCTCCAAATGTTATGCCCCCTCCCCCCCACACACATGAACACACATTTATGTGATTATAGACATCATTCTCAAAGTAAAAAAAAAATCACCACAGTTTACCTTTTTTTTGTAAATATCATACATAATAGAGAACGTTACTTATATTAATATTTTAGGGAGAAGTACGGTATAATGTTTTTTAATAATCCTGAAAGCAAGCTATGAGTATTTAATTTTTTCTTCTCCAAAATATCACAAAGATTTTTTTTGTACAAATCAAGATTAAATATTTCCAAAAATATATTATCCTTGAAATAGAAGCTTAGTTGGATGTAAAATAATAGTCATGCCACTCATTCAGATTTCAAATATTCATTCAGCTTCTGAAATAAATTTATAACCTTTTATAAAATAATAATAGAAACCACAATTTATTAAGCACTTACTATGCATAATTATTTCATTTCTTTAAACAAACTTAAAAACAATTATAAGATATGTTAGCATATACAACATTAATATTTTTCCTTATAACTTCCATCTCAAGATACTTATTTTCCATGTCTAACAATTTTAAAATAATTTGCAGTTAACCAGGATGGGAATATGAGTATTATTTTCTTTCTTTCATTCCTTGTTCTATCCCATCAGAAGCCATATATTCCTTTTACAATGTTTCATTTATGTGTTCTCTTCCCATTTCCCATCTCCACCGTCCACCATGTTAAGCAAGGTCTACTTTGCCTACAACATCCTAAAAATTCCGTCCCATTCTTTTGTTCCCTCTTGTATTCAAACTGCCTCTAAATGTATGATCTCAAGGCATTTCTTAGATTACACTGGTGACCTACCGGCTTGCTACCACACTCTTAGACTTGCATACCCCTTGAATAATAGGGCAAGCACGGCCTTTGAAAGCAGTGTACTCTATAACCCCAGTGGTTTTAACCCGTCCACATTCAGTCCACACTCCATTTGAAACAGAGTGGCACAGTAGTTAAAAACATAGCTGTGTATCTACACTGGCTGACTTCAGGTACAACTTTGATATTGCCTAGCCCTGGGTGACTTGTTTAGTTTCTGTGTGTTTATTTTCTCATCTGTAAAAGGAGATACTATCAGTACTAACCTCGTCGTGTTTGGGGAGTATTTAATGTGTGGAAACCTGTAAAGGTCTGAGAATTGTGCTCGGCACATGGAAAAAGACTCCATAAATACCATCTATCATTTTATGTCACTTGAAATTGTCTCCTTTGCAAGTCAAATTTGTTAAATATCAGCGATTTTATATGGCTTAAGTTGAAATGTTTCTACCTTCTTTTTAACATGGTGTATTGCCTTCCTTCTACCCTGCATGTCAAAACTTTAATAAAATAAGAACATGTAGCATCATTTCAATGGCATGACTTTTTGATCTGTTTTGTTTTAAGATCCAACTTTAGAACCAGATGTCATTGTTTCACTTTCTAAATCTGAAATTTGCTTGTACTTGAATGTGGGCTAGTTCTCAGTCTCTTATAACAGTAATATTATTCTAAATGCTTTAAACATTACAAATGTATTTCAGTTTGTGTAACATTAGAACATGTACACATAATTCTGTACAGCTCTTCTAAATGTCAAGACATATCAATTTTGCAAATGTCAACCTGACATTCGTGAAAACTCAGTTCTTTCATGAAGGATCCTCCTCTAATTCATAATAAAATTTACGACATTTCCCTTTATTGCCTTCTCTACCAGAGAATATTTTAGCAGCTGCATTCTTCATTAGACATTCAATTTTGTATTGCAGGAACACTGTCTGCAAATATATGTATTATAATGGTAAAATAATATGATATTTATGCCATTTTGTATATGATTAAAAGATCTCCTTAAATATTGATATGTTCCCAGTCTCTTAAATAATTCCAGAAATGATAGATCTATGATTATTAAGACTCCAATATACCATTTTTCCTCTTGGAAAGATGATTGAATTTCATGTTTTTCTACTAATTGTATTTCTCCGAGACTTTGTATTTGTGCTCACATAAACTATAATAAGCCTATAACAAAATAGTTCGGTCAAGCTGTAAGAGCACACTCCATTTTTATTGACATATATTTGTCAGAGTCTGCCATGGAGTGTTTATTGTGGGAAGTTGTACTTTGGTACTTAAATTTAAGACACTCTTTGTTGGTTGCTTGCTTGTTGACTTTTTGGCCCATGATGTCTTCTGTGATTGGAAATAGTGCCCTAAACAGCAGTCACATGAAGTTCCTCACTATTCCTTAAATTGGGCTCCTCTGAGGGTGACTATCTCTATGGTGACTTACAGTCTCCTGACATGAATTTTCTGTAGATCTCATAACTATATTGTCTATCAGGCCATTTCTTCGATTCCTCCAAAATTTTCTGACAAGTCTGTCCCAACATACAAATACCAGATTCTGGTATCAGAAAGGGGAAACTTTAATTATATTCACATGGATGAAGTAGTGAAGTAAAAGAAAACAATAGAGTTTGAATGGCTGCTTTTCTCTGGTACTTCTAGTGTGTACATTTTCCATTTGCCTTTTTAGGTCCACCATCTACCAGACGTCTCTGCTCTCTGCCCTGAGAGCCGGTTCCATATTGATGACATTGATAGGACCCCTGGCACTTTTGTTTGAATTTGGGTTTGGTCAAATGATAGTTCTAAAAGATCAGAAAGAGGGAGAGAATGAGGCTGACATATCTGTTACCTGAGCTCTCTCTCTCATGCAGGTCACAGCATCTAACTGTCCCATCACAGGCAGGCACTGTTCTTAGAACAAATCTCTTTTCTGGACTCCAGTAACCATTTCCCCTCCTTCTGTGGAGTAAGAAGGTGAAAATTCACCTATTGTTGGTTTCAGGGTATTATGCTACCCCTTCCCACACATTTGTAAATAGTTTTTTCATTAAAATTTTCTCATGTTCTCCTAATTTAAGTATGCTATCTGATTTTTCCTGACAGGACTCTTACTAATGCACCTTTAATGAATGAGCTGGTTACTTCTCATATATAACCTGTGGCCAATATTTTAATAGTTCAGTAGAAGTATCATTTATACTAATTATAATATGAGGACTATTGTTGAATTTTTATAATTGGAGATTCATTTGTTCTTGAGATTGTATTTCAAGCCTTAACAAATGCTGAGTCTTATTACTTACTGGACAAACATTGTGAATATTGTGCATTTGTAAGCCTGTGCTATGAAATTTTGGACTAGAATAGAAATGCTCATTTGCAAATATCACAATACTGCTGGGTTGCTTGAAAGATCTAAAGACTTCTAAAATCCTTCCGTATTTTGAATGGTATATCAAATTGCAATTTCATACCTCTTTAAACTTACTATTTTGGAGGATCTTTGAGAGCCAAAAGCCTGGAAATAGTCCAAAATCATGTTGCCCTTATTTGAAGAAAAATGTAGTAGAATCATAGACATATTTATATTTTGCTTGGCAATAATTGTACATACATATCTTCCAAAAACAATTAAATTTATCTGGCTATTGAGAAGGGACCTAATGGTCTTTGCTGACATTTAATGAGAGAAACTTGTATTACAATTGCAGATTGATAGGTCTCTGGTATTGATGTGGGATCGTCCTGTACCATGGTCAAGAAAGAATTCTCAAGACGTTTTACAGTGCAGAAAGGTGCTTTATTATAGCATGGGGACAGGATCTGTGGGCAGAAAGAGCTGAATTGTGATTGTGAGCAGTGACTGATTATGTAAGGTTTTCTATCCTATGAAGGTGAAGGTGTGAAGGTGAAGGTATGCACACACACA
This sequence comes from Panthera tigris, assembly GCF_018350195.1. Lineage (NCBI taxonomy): Eukaryota > Metazoa > Chordata > Mammalia > Carnivora > Felidae > Panthera > Panthera tigris. Next base: position 221,784,518 of record NC_056660.1, read on the forward strand.
CACACACACACACACACACACACATATATATGGAATAGGAATTGTATATGAGGAATGGTTTATATATATATGTTATATATGTGTGTGTATATATAGTGTGTATATACATATACATATATATAGTGTGTATACCCACACACAGACATATATATATATATGGAATAGGAATTATATATTAGGAATGTTATATATATATGTTATATGTGTGTGTATATATATATATAGTGTGTATATACATATACATATATATAATGTGTATGCACACACACACACACACACACACATACACATATCCTACCTTAAGAGGTAAGGGGGTTGCAGGATGTCAGTTCATGTTTTGCCTTCAACTTGTCTTTTGCTCTCCATCATTAGGACACAACGGTATACTGTTTCCAGACCTAAAAAAAAAAAAAATCAGGACTGTGTGCTCTTTATCTTGCATCTGAAGGTGTTGCGTAGTACATGAAGCACAGTAGGGCTCAGTGCGTAATAAGTAACTGAAAATATTAATCTAAGTGATTGTGATGCTCACTGGCATAGCCTAGCAATTTTGATGACGGGATGTGACTTTATAAAAACTTAACCAGTGTAATGTATTAATTATATAAGACATTTAATATTTAAAAATGCATTAGAGAAAGCCATCCCTTTAAATTAAATGTTCCAAGGGTATACCTTTATGAATTAAAGTGCAATGAAAATATTAAAGTGTAACTCTAAACTTGGCCATTCATATCATAGCGGTAGAGGAATGACTCAGGTTTTGGAAGGATTACAGCTAATATAATTTGGTGGTGGTGTGAGGTATTGTTGCATTGGAGGATGCCAGATAAAATAAAGGGGGCCTCGTTACTCTTGAATTTCAGATGACACCTTTTTTTAAGGATATGTATGTCCCAAATATTGTTTCAGTTACACTTGTACTAAAAATCAGAAATCGATAATGTAAGGAAATTTGGGAAATTCACAAATTAGTACTTAAATAACCGATGGTCATAGAAAAAAGCACAAGAGGAACTAGGAAATATTTCAAAATCAATGAAGAAAAGGCACAACTTAGGAGGCAAGCTAGAACAGGTCCTAGGGGAAAATTTACAGATGTAAATGCCTATGGTAAGTAGAAAAATCTCAAATAAACATCCCAGTATGTCACCTTAAGAAGCCATAAAATGAAGACACGTTGAAATGCATAATCCAGACACTATTCTGAACCTACATAATCTGCATTTCGAAAAGGTCCCCAGAAGATTCATGTGGATGAATCAAAGACTGAGAAGCACTGGCAGATTTTGACAAATCATTCATTCTTCTATAATGTGGGTGGCCAGGCCAATTTTAAAAGGTAATTTCAAAATATTCACAGAATCCATAAATTTTCATCCAAGTTGATCCAGATATTATACTTCTAAGTATGCATCATCTAGTTATATTATTCATATATTAAAGAATATATTCCATAGCAGCATTGTGAAATTTAAAAAAAAAACCCTAAAAACAAAATAAATACCCTAATCTAAGACAATGGTTGAACAAATCATGGTACATTCAAAGAGTAGAGAATTGTGTATTATCTTTTGAAAATAGATGTCATTTATATAGAAAAAAAAGATAAGCATTGACAAAGACTTGGAGAAAAGGGAACATTTGTGCACTGTTGGTAGGGATGTAAATTAGCGCAGCTAATGTGAAAAATGTTATAGAGGTTCCTCAAAAAAATATAGAACTATGATATGATCTAGCAATGTCTTCTGGGTTATATCCAAAGAATCAAAATCAGGATGTCAAAAGGTTATTTGTGTTCCCATGATTATGGCAGCATTATCATAGTCAAGAGAGGGGTAAACTAAAATGTTCACGGATGAATGAGTGGATAAAGAACATCAGCTATTTACATGCAATGGAATACTATTCAGCCTTAAAAAGAATGACATTCTACTATTTTTGACAATCTAGATGAACTTGGAGGACATTATGTCAAGACACAGATTAACAAATACTACATGATCTCACTTAATCAAAGAATCTAAAGTAGTCAAATTCATAGAAGCAGAAAATATAATAGTAGTTATCAGGGCCTGTAGAGAGTTGAAAACAGGAAAGTGTCGATTAAAGGGTACAAAGTTTCAGTAGAACAAGATGAATAAGTCTTAGACATCCATTTTACAGCATAGTTCCTCTAGTTAACAGAGCTGTATTGTACACTTAAAATTTTGCTAAGAGGGTAGATCGTATGTTAAGTGTTCTTAACACCACATAATTCATAAAGAAATAATAAAAGAAATAAGGAGGAAATTTTGGAGGTGGTATATATGTTTACGGTATTGATTTTAGTGATGGTTTTGATGCAGGCAGACTGGGTTCAAGAATCCAGAGTGGGGTTTCACAGGAACAGCCAAGGAAGGTCCTTGGCTTTGTGCCAGATAGAAATCAATTGTGAGCCAGGAGGAATAGCGCTATTAGTGAATAGGGTTAAGTGATAGAGTATCGCAGACAGAGTGTCTGGGCAACTTGCAAAGGAAAAGACCATGAGTCTCATTGTTGCTTCGGGTTAGGGGTTTATATCGGAAAGGAGTCCAGCGTGCATGTTCCTTCAGGAATCTGGGGTAGGGTCCAATCAAAGACAAGTGTCAGGCGAACAGCCGATGTTATTCCATAAACAATTGAAAGTAGGGAGTATTGATGCCAACATCTGACAAGGTTTGTTTGTAGCTAATGTCCTGGAACACGTTTGGGATCTAGCTTTTCATAGATGTTATCAGGTGTCTGGGGACCTAGGAGAAACTCAAAGAATGATTAACTTTCTTGCTTCCCCCTTGGAGTGGGAACATAGCTGCTTTCATTTATTCAGTTGCAAAATATAGAATATGAGTATGTGGGACCCAGCAGAAAAACAGCAGAGATGGAACCTTTGTAAAAGTGGGAGTCCCTTCCATTGCCCTGTCTCAGTTTTGTGAGTGTGTACTTATTCTAAACTCCTGGTTGTATACATTAAATATGTCACAGCCTTTTTTTATGTCAGTCACAGTTTGTTAAATCAGTTAAAAAAACAGAAAAATGAAAATGTGGCAACATCTCAAATGCACTTTTTTTAATGGAAAGAGGCAATTTACAACAGAGTATAGATGAGTGGTACTCAACTTTCACTCCCATTAGAATTACCTAAAAACCTTTTAAAATTCCAATAGGCTAGTCACTCCCAAGATCAATTAAACCGGAATTTATGAGAATGGAATCCAGTCATCAACATCTATTCTGATGACTGTAAGATACAGACAAGGCTGGGAACCATTGACAGATATAGGTACCTGGATTTGGTTTCACATGGGTTGATTTTCTCTAGAAGAACAGGGATTCCTAAAGTGTATTCAGCAAAAGAAATGCTATCCCCCACTCTCCAACCCACACTCAGATGAAATGCTTTGGGTTTTTTTGTTTGTTTGTTTGTTTGTTTACTCTGGGAATGTACTATATATATAGTATGGATTTGTGACACATGTCTATTTTTCTACTTTTTTTTTTAATGAAGTGGGTGTGTAGCTCAGGGCAAAATAAGATTAAGTCCTTTATAGAAGTTCTAAGCAGATTAAATAGAAAGTGCGTCTTAGTAAATATTTTTATGCATATAATATAGGAAGTTAAGCAAAATGTTGTTGGCAATTCCATATGACTTACTAGGTAGTTTTTATGCTTTTCTTGAAGTCATTGTATATTTTCCAGCTACCTTGCAGCAGGTGTATAATATTTATATACAAAGAAAACTCACTTCATTTAAAGAGATTTCTTCTTAGAAAATAGCATTGTTAAGAACATATTTTAAAAATCGTTTTCTTGCTCATCCAGGACAAGAACTATCAGGCCTAGCAAGGTCATGTTGAATGGTAAATTCCTGGTAATGTGGATATGAAGGAGTGTGACTGAAGGTCATTTCAGGTCTTTCTAGTGCTATAAGTGGGAACACTTGGCTTTTAGGTTTTATACCACAAAATATAAGCTATTATCTAAAGCCATTAAGTGATGAGTCTAAGTGGTTCTGTTTGTATTAAGGATAAGAATTTGGGGGGCGCCTGGGTGTCTCAGTCGGTCAAGTGTCCAACTTTGGCTCAGGTCATGATCTCACGCCTGGTGGGTTCAAGCCCCTCATCAGGCTCTGTGCTGACAGCTCAGAGCCTGGAGCCTGCTTTGGATTCCCTATCTCCCTCCCTCTCTCTCTCTCTCTGCCTCTTCCCCACTCACACTCTGTCTCTCCATCTCTTAAAAATAAATAAGCATTAAAAATTTTTTTTAAAAGGATAAGAATTTGGATTTCTATGAATACCCTTGATTTGTCTTTATGCATAAAGCAGCTTGATTGACTTGTATGACTCAACTCATACCATCAGTTCAAAACAAATCAGGTTACATGTTGACATAGAGCCAAAGAACTGCATTAAATCAATAATTATAATTTTGAGATTGTGTTTATCCACTATTCTTCACTTAACAAAATTCATTAAAATTTAAGTATGGCTAAAATTCACTTCTCCTGGAGCACCTGGGTAGCTTAGTCAATTGAGTGTCTGACTGTCGATCAGTTCATGATCTCACAGTTCACAGGTTCAAGCCCCGCATCAGGCTCTGTGCTGACAGCTCAGAGCCTGGAGCCTGTTTCAGAATCTGTGTCTCCCTCTCTCTGCCCATGCCCTATCCATTCTCTCTCGTTCTCTCTCTCTCTCTCTCTCTCTCTCTCTCTTTCTCTTTCTCTTTCTCTCTCTCTCTTTCAAAATAAAAAAAAAATTAAAAAAAATCATTTCTACTGGGGTGCCTGGTTGGCTCACTTGGTTAACCGTCCAGCTCTTGATTTTGGCTCAGGTCATGATCTCACAGTTCGTGAGTTTGAGCCCTGTGTTGGGCTCTGTACTGACAACTTGGAGTCTGCTTTAGATTGTCTCCCTCCCTCTCTCGGCCCCTCAGCAGCTCTTTCTCTCTCTCTCTCTTTCTCAAATATAATCTTTTTTTTTTAATGTTTATTTATTTCTGAGACAGAGAGAGACAGAGCATAGTGGGGGAGGGGCAGAGAGAGAGGGAGACACAGAATCGGAAGCAGGCTCCAGGCTCTGAGCTGTCAGCACAGAGCCCGATGTGGGGCTCGAGCTCACAAATCGTGAGATCGTGACCTGAGCCAAAGTTGGTCGCTTTGAGCTGACTGAGCCACCCAGGGGCCCCTCTCTTTCTCAAATATAAATAAACATTAAAAAAAAAAAAACAAAAAGGATTCACTCTGTCTTTGTAACCAAAAATAAGGAAGTTGCTGGCTTTAGAAATATAATCCCAAAAATAATTTAGCAAAGCCAAAGTTACCAGTCACATAATCACCAAAGAATAAATTGCTTAGCCTTTAAAGGGTAAGTCATATAGCTGAACACTTTTCTTACCTATATAATCACAGACATAATCTGTGTAGGGAGTGAAGCAGAGGGGAAAGGGAAGAATCTGTTTAGAATAGAGAATTAATGTATAACTATGTATTTTGATAGTTGAAGAAAGAAAATTATTGCTATATGGAAAGACATTTACAATAATATTTAAAAGTTTAATGTTTATATTTGTAAGATGTGAAAAAAATGACATATATATATATGTCATAGATTTCCATAGATTTCATATATATGAAATCTATTAGAAACAAAAATAGAATTTGTCTTATAAAACAGACAGATTCATTTAAATGGATCTAATTCCGGGCGCCTGGGTGGCTCAATCGGCTAAGCATCTGACTTCAGCTCAGGTCATGATCTCACAGTTTGTGGGTTTGAGCCCCGTGTTGGGCTCTTTGTTGACAGCTCGGAGCCTGCTTGGGATTCCTTTTCTACCTCTCTCTCTCTGCCCCTCCCCAGCTCTCTATCTTTTTCTTTGTCTCTCTCTCTCAAAAGTAAGTATATAACATTAAAAACGAAAGTTCCACTATGCCTTCTGAATTCCCGATTCATTTTAAGGCATGTCTACCCAGTCTCCCGTGAGGATACTGTGCACCCTCCTCTATCTCTATCCCTCTCTTCTCGTTCCGTCACACATTGTCTTGCTGATTGTTCTCTAAATGTGGCTCAAATGTCTCTCCGTGTTGTCCTGTGGAAGAATTCCCTGGTTTACACCTTATTCAACATCTCTTCCTTCTATGGCAAAAGTTTCTTGTCTCCCTGCCTTTGTTTTGCTCCCTTGACTCTATCATCACACAGATGTCAAAGTGATTGTTGTAAAATGTAAATCTGACCGTGCCTCTTCCTGGTTACTAACCTTCAGTGACTTTTCACCTAAGTCCAAACTCTCTAATAGGGTGTAGGTTGTCATATGTAACTCCCTTCTGATACTCTAAGTGCTTACTCCACTGGCTTTCCCTCATTTATTCAGTTACGATAATCAAGATTCATTGGGCCTACTAAGTGCCAGTCACTTTTCTTGATGTTGAAAGTAGAGAATTATGGAGATTTTTTTTTTTTCCGCTTTCAGTTTTATTCAAGTTCTACACTTTTACTAATGTGAGGAGCTGTAGTCTACAAAGGGCCATCAGTGTCCCTGTTTGTTCTTTCTGGTTATAGTGTAACAACAATCCCTTGCTCTGATCGCTGTTTACCTGGGATAGTTACCCCGCTATGTTTGCTGCAAGCAAACATGAGGGATGATGTTAACTTCTTCCCCTGAACAAAATGTAATCTTGCTTCTGCTTGCTATGAAAACGGTAAACAGTAACACAATCCAGTGGAAATACAGTTGCCATGGACTGAATGATTATGTCCCACCAAAATTTATACAAGCATACCTCGGTGATGTTGTGGGTTCAGTTCCAGACCACCGTGATGAAAAGAATATTGCAATAAAGAGTCAAAGGAATTTTTAATTTTTCAGTGCATATAGAAGTTATGTAGTATACTATAGTCCATTAAGCGTGCGATAGCATCAATCTGGAAAATAAAAGCACGTACCTTAGTTTCAAAGTGCTAACCATCATCTGAGCTTTTAGCAAGTTGTGGAGAGTCTTTGCTGGTGGAGAGTCTTTCCTCAGTGTTGATGGCTGTTGACTGATCAGGGCGGTTCTTGCTGAAGGTTAGGGTGACGGTGGCTGTTTTGTAAAGTAAGACAAGAATGACTTTTGCCTCATTGATTGACTTTCACTTGAACACTTAGAGACCATTGTAGGGATATTCGTGAGGTTAATTTTAGTATCATTGTGTTTCAGGGACTAGGGAAGCCAGAGGAGAAGGAGAGAGATGGAGGAAGAGCCACGGGGTAGAACAGTCACAAAACACAAAACATTTATTAAGTCCATCGTCATGTAGAGTGTGGTATGTAGCACCCCAAACCATCACGATCGTAACATCAAGACGTAGGTCGCAATCACAGATATGATAATGCAAAAGTATAAACTATTGAGAATTACGAGAACATGGCACGGAGACACAAAGTGAGCAAATGGTGCTGGAAAGATGGCTCTGCTAGAGTGGCTTGACACAGGGTGGCCCCATATCTTCTATCTGAAAAACGCAGTACTTGCAAAGCACAGTCAACTGAGGCACGATACAACAAGGTATTCCCATATGTTGAATTTCTAATGCAGGGTGATGGGATTTGGAGGTGGAGCTTTTGGGAGGTAGTTAAGATATATAAGGTCCTGAGAGTGGAGCCCCCGTGATGGGATTAGTGCCTTTATAAGAAGAGGAGGGGACACCAAGGGATCTGGGCATAGTTTGAGGTGGTGGCTGTCTACAAGCCAGGAAGAGAGACTTCACCAAGAAACAAGTCTGTTGGCACCTTGATCTTGAACTTCTGAGCCTGCAGAACCGTAAGAGGAGAAAAAAAAAAAAAAATCAAGCCCCCCATTGGGCTCTGTGCTGGCAGCACAGAGCCAGAGTCTACTTGGGGTTCTCTCTCTGTCTCTCTCTGTCTCTCTCTCTCTCTCTCTCTGCCTCTTCCCCACTCACACTGTCTCTCTCAAAATAAATAAGTAAATTAAAAAAAAAAGATGAAGAAGAAGAAGAAGAAGAAGAAGAAGAAGAAGAAGAAGAAGAAGAAAGTAAAATAATTTTTTTTCAATATATGAAGTTTATTGTCAAATTGGTTTCCATACAACACCCAGTGCTCATCCCAAAAGGTGCCCTCCACAATACCCATCCTCACCCTCCCCTCCCTCCCACCCCCCATCAACCCTCAGTTTGTTCTCAGTTTTTAACAGTCTCTTATGCTTTGGCTCTCTCCCACTCTAACCACTTTTATTTATTTATTTTTCCTTCCCCTCCCCCATGGGTTTCTGTGAAGTTTCTCAGGATCCACATAAGAGTGAAACCATATGGTATCTGTCTTTCTCTGTATGGCTTATTTCACTTAGCATCACACTCTCCAGTTCCATCCACGTTGCTACAAAAGGCCATATTTCATTCTTTCTCATTGTCACGTAGTAATCCATTGTGTATATAAACCACAATTTCTTCATCCATTCATCAGTTGATGGACATTTAGGCTTTTTCCATAATTTGGCTATTGTTGAGAGTGCTGCTATAAACATTGGGGCACAAGTGCCCCTATGCATCAGTACTCCTGTATCCCTTGGGTAAATTCCTAGCAGCGCTATTGCTGGGTCATAGGGTAGGTCTATTTTTAATTTTCTGAGGAACCTCCACACTGCTTTCCAGAGCGGCTGCACCAATTTGCATTCCCACCAACAGTACAAGAGGGTTCCCGTTTCTCCACATCCTCTCCAGCATCTATAGTCTCCTGATTTGTTCATTTTGGCCACTCTGACTGGCGTGAGGTGATATCTGAGTGCGGTTTTGATTTGTATTTCCCTGATAAGGAGCGACCTTGAACATCTTTTCATGTGCCTGTTGGCCATCCGGATGTCTTCTTTTTTTTTTTTTTTTTTTAATTTTTTTTTTAACATTTTATTTATTTTTGAGACAGAGAGAGAGCAAGAACGGGGGAAGGTTAGAGAGAGAGGGAGACATAGCATCTGAAACAGGCTCCAGGCTCTGAGCAGTCAGCACAGAGCCTGACTGACGTGGGGCTCGAACTCACATACCGCGAGACGGTGACCTGAGCTGAAGTCGGACGCTTAACTGAATGAGCCACCCAGGCGCCCCGGATGTCTTCTTTAGAGAAGTGTCTATTCATGTTTTCTGCCCATTTCTTCACTGGGTTATTTGTTTTTCGGGTGTGGAGTTTGGTGAGCTCTTTATAGATTTTGGATACTAGCCCTTTGTCCGATATGTCATTTGCAAATATCTTTTCCCATTCCGTTGGTTGCCTTTTAGTTTTGTTGGTTGTTTCCTTTGCTGTGCAGAAGCTTTTTATCTTCATGAGGTCCCAGTAATTCATTGTTGCTTTTAATTCCCTTGTCTTTGGGGATGTGTCAAGTAAGAGATTGCTACGGCTGAGGTCAGAGAGGTCGTTTCCTGCTTTCTCCTCTAAGGTTTTGATGGTTTCCTGTCTCACATTCAGGTCCTTTATCCATTTTGAGTTTATTTTTGTGAATGGTGTGAGAAAGTGGTCTAGTTTCAACCTTCTGCATGTAGCTGTCCAGTTCTCCCAGCACCATTTGTTAAAGAGACTGTCTTTTTTCCGTTGGATGTTCTTTCCTGCTTTGTCAAAGATTAGTTGCCATACGTTTGTGGGTCTAGTTCTGGGGTTTCTCTTCTATTCCATTGGTCTTTGTGTCTGTTTTTGTGCCAATACCATGCTGTCTTGATGATGACAGCTTTGTAGTAGAGGCTAAAGTCTGGGATTGTGATGCCTCCTGCTTTGGTCTTCTTCTTCAAAATTACTTTGGCTATTCGGGGCCTTTTGTGGTTCCATATGAATTTTAGGATTGCTTGTTCTAGTTTCGAGAAGAATGCTGGTGCAATTTTCATTGGGATTGCATTGAATGTGTAGATAGCTTTGGGTAGTATTGACATTTTGACAATATTTATTCTTCCAATCCATGAGCAGGGAATGTCTTTCCATGTCTTTATATCTTCTTCAATTACCTTCATAAGCTTTCTATAGTTTTCAGCATACAGATCTTTTACATCTTTGGTTAGATTTATTCCTAGGTATTTTATGCTTCTTGGTGCAATTGTGAATGGGATCAGTTTCTTTATTTGTCTTTCTGTTGCTTCATTGTTAGTGTATAAGAATGCAACTGATTTCTGTACATTGATTTTGTATCCTGCAACTTTGCTGAATTCATGTATCAGTTCTAGCAGACTTTTGGTGGAGTCTATCGGATTTTCCATGTATAATATCATGTCATCTGCAAAAAGCGAAAGCTTGACTTCATCTTTGCCAATTTTGATGCCTTTGATTTCCTTTTGTTGTCTGATTGCTGATGCTAGAACTTCCAGCACTATGTTAAACAACAGTAGTGAGAGTGGGCATCCCTGTTGTGTTCCTGATCTCCGGGAAAAAGCTCTCAGTTTTTCCCCATTGAGGATGATGTTAGCTGTGGGCTTTTCATAAATGGCTTTTATGATCTTTAAGTATGTTCCTTCTATCCCGACTTTCTCAAGGGTTTTTATTAAGAAACGGTGCTGGATTTTGTCAAAGGCCTTTTCTGCATTGTTTGACAGGATCATATGGTTCTTCTCTTTTTTTTTATTAATGTGATGTATCACGTTGATTGATTTGTGAATGTTGAAACAGCCCTGCATCCCAGGAATGAATCCCACCTGATCATGGTGAATAATTCTTTTTATATGCTGTTGAATTCAATTTGCTAGTATCTTATTGAGAATTTTTGCGTCCATATTCATCAGGGATATTGGCCTGTAGTTCTCTTTTTTTTACTGGGTCTCTGTCTGGTTTGGGAATCAAAGTAATACTGGCTTCATAGAATGAGTCTGGAAGTTTTCCTTCCCTTTCTATTTCTTGGAATAGCTTGAGAAGGATAGGTATTATCTCTGCTTTAAACGTCTGGTAGAACTCCCCTGGGAAGCCATCTGGTCCTGGACTCTTATTTGTTGGGAGATTTTTGATAACCGATTCAATATCTTTGCTGGTTATGGGTCTGTTCAAGCTTTCTATTTCCTCCTGATTGAGTTTTGGAAGCGTGTGGGTGTTTAGGAATTTGTCCATTTCTTCCAGGTTGTCCAATTTGTTGGCATATAATTTTTCATAGTATTCCCTGATAATTGCCTGTATCTCTGAGGGATTGGTTGTAATAATTCCATTTTCATTCATGATTTTATCTATTTGGGTCATCTCCCTTTTCTTTTTGAGAAGCCTGGCTAGAGGTTTGTCAATTTTGTTTATTTTTTCAAAAAACCAACTCTTGGTTTCGTTGATCTGCTCTACCATTTTTTTAGATTCTATATTGTTTATTTCTGCTCTGATCTTTATTATTTCTCTTCTTCTGCTGGGTTTAGGCTGCCTTTGCTGTTCTGCTTCTATTTCCTTTAGGTGTGCTGTTAGATTTTGTATTTGGGATTTTTCTTGTTTCTTGAGATAGGCCTGGATTGTGATGTATTTTCCTCTCAGGACTGCCTTCACTGCATCCCAAAGCGTTTGGATTGTTGTATTTTCATTTTCATTTGTTTCCATATATTTTTTAATTTCTTCTCTAATTGACTGGTTGACCCACTCATTCTTTAGTAGGGTATTCTTTAACCTCCATGCTTTTGGAGGTTTTCCAGACTTTTTCCTGCGGTTGATTTCAAGCTTCATAGCATTGTGGTCTGAAAGTATGCATGGTATAGTTTCAATTCTTGTAAACTTATGGAGGGCTGTTTTGTGACCCAGTATATGATCTATCTTGGAGAATGTTCCATGTGCACTCGAGAAGAAAGTATATTCTGTTGCTTTGGGATGCAGAGTTCTAAATATATCTGTCAAGTCCATCTGATCCAATGTATCATTCAGGGCCCTCGTTTCTTTATTGACCCTGTGTCTGGATGATCTATCCATTTCTGTAAGTGGAGTGTTAAAGTCCCCTGCAATTACCACATTCTTATCAATAAGGTTGCTTATGTTTATGAGTAATTGTTTTATATATTTGGGGGCTCCGGTATTCGGCGCATAGACATTTATAACTGTTAGCTCTTCCTGATGGATAGACCCTGTAATTATTACATAATGCCCTTCTTCATCTCTTGTTATAGCCTTTAATTTAAAGTCTAGTTTGTCTGATATAAGTATGGCTACTCCAGCTTTCTTTGGCTTCCAGTAGCATGATAAATAGTTCTCCATCCCCTCACTCTCAATCTAAAGGTGTCCTCAGATCTAAAATGAGTCTCTTGTAGACAGCAAAAGTGGGTCTTGCTTTTTTTATCCATTCTGATACCCTATGTCTTTTGGTTGGTGCATTTAGTCCATTTACATTCAGTGATATTATAGAAAGATACGGGTTTAGAGTCATTGTGATGTCTGTATGTTTTATGCTTGTAGTGATGTCTCTGGTACTTTGTCTCACAGGATCCCACTTAGGATCTCTTGTAGGGCTGGTTTAGTGGTGACAATAAATTATTTTTTTGTTGGCTATCATCTTTCTGAAGACAAATCAAAACTACAAGTTCTAATATGAAGTTAAATTGCCCTTGACCTAAGCACATATAAGAGCTACAGTTTCAGAATACAATAGACAGATTCATTTGATCCAGATCCAGCCAACTGCCTGGAAATGTTTATTGTTTTATTATTTATCATGTTTATTCCACTTTCCAAAGCATGACGTTCTCTATAATAGTACTTTGAATTATTTGCATATTTAAAAAGTATTTTTTTCTCCCTTTGGTAGCAACTGTCATAGGATACTTCCATGTATCAAGCTTCTTTCTAAGCATTTTACAAACATTTCTCATTAAACCTTTACACTTGCTATGGTAGTAGAATCAGCTGTTACCTCTAATTTTTAAATGAGGAAATGGAATTTTGAAGAGATTATTATTTTGTCCAAGGAGACAGAACCTGGTAACGACAGAGCTGGGACTTGAACACAGGCAAGCAGACCAGGATCAGAATTAGTAACTACTCAATATCTCTTTTCTTCTTATACTGAAAAGAAACAAACAATAACCAAACAAGAAACAAAACCAGAAACAAGCAAAAAAGGGATTCTCTCACTGAAAAACTTATTACAAGTAAGACAAATACTACTTTTTTTTTTCTTCTGTACTAAACAGACTATACTTTATTCTGTGTGTTATAAAATTTTGATCTTCTTTGACCCATTATATTATAATGAAGATGTTTAACTCATAATTAATTGAAAATAAAACATTACTTTTAAACTTGAATTCATGTATTTTTTTTAAAGATTATTTATTTATTTTCAGGGTGGGGATGCAAGCAGGGGAGGGACAAAGAGAGGGAGAGAAAAAGAATTCCAAGCAGGTTCCATGCTGTCAGCACAGAGCCTGACATGGGGCTCAAACTCAAGAACTATGAGACCATGACCTGAGCTGAAATCAAGGGCTGGTTGCTTAATGGACTGAGCCACTCAGTCACCCCTGAATTTGTCTATTTTTTATTCTTTTCTTTTTTTTCTTTTCTTTTCTTAATATTTATGTTTTGTGTTTTTTTGTTTTGTTTTGTTTTGTTTTTGTTTTGTTTTTGTTTTTGTTTTTTTTTAGAGAGAGAGAGAGAGAGAGAGAGAAGGAGAGACAGAGAGGGAGGGGCAGAGAAAGAAAGAGACACAGAATCCAAAGCAGGCTCCAGGCTCTGAGCTGTCAGCACAGAACCTGATGCAGGGCTTGAATTCACAAGTTGTGAGATCATGACCTGAGCCAAAGTCGGATGCCTAACCGACTGAGACACCCAGGAACCCCTATTCATTTATTTTTTTAACATATATTTTAAAATACAGTACACCTTAATTTTGATTTTTTTCCAGATTTATTGAGATGTAATTGACATATGACATTAAGTTTAAGTTGTACAACGTGATGATTTGGTACGTGTATATATAGTGCAATAGCTAAGAAAATAAAGTTAGTTAATATATCAATCATATATCAATCACATAATATATCAAACATTTTTTGTGTGGTGAGAACTTTTAAAATCTATTCTTCTAGCAACTTTCAAGTATATACCACATTACTATTAATTACAATTACCATGTCATACATTAAATCTCCAGAATTCATGCGTCTTCTAAATCAGAACTTCTTGGTAATATCTGAAAAGACCCATAATCCTTATTCACTCAACAAATACTATTGATCACCTACTATGTGCCATGCACCATGCTATGTACTGAAACTAGGACATTGATCTAAACATGCCCAAGCCCTGCTCTCAGGTAATTTACACAGTAAAGAGAAATATAAATGTTATTAAGTAATTTCAGTAAAAAAAATAATGAGTTTTGTCACATAAATTTCTTGAGCACTAGGGGAGGGCACAGCAATTGACAAGTGTCTGACCTGTGTTTTCTGTGTCAGTGCATAATGATGGAATGATGGAAATGTCAGGTGATGATCCGTTGCAGATGGAGGATGATTCAGAATGTGTGTGTGTGTGTGTGTGTGTGTGTGTGTGTGTGTGTGCATGCACATGCATGAAACTGTTAATTTCTTTTGGTATGAATTATTTTGTTGGTTTTAGTGTTGCATTGGTGGCAAATGTTATGTACATGTCTTTTTCTTTTATAATTGATTAATGTATGGAGTTGCATTTTGTGGGAAAATGTGGCTAATACTTGTAATAAAATATAATCCCCTATGAAATCATATAACGTAAGGCCTTTGTTAGAATAATATACTTTGAAATATATATTCAAGTTGCAGCAAGTTAAAAAACATCTAATGTGTACCATTGGGTTGATTTTCAAAATTGAATGAGGAAACATAGGAACAAAAATATAGCAAGTAAAGCGAATACTCCTGGCATTGTTTCAGAAGTTTGTGTTATATTATCAACACTTTACCATAGGTAATTGAATGCCTATCTTAACATTTTTATTCCTTGTATATAAATTTGAAAGATATTTAATGGGCTTTGCTTATTTTTGCTGTAGTCTTTGTGGGAGTATTTTGAGTTACCTATAAAGATATGAATTTTATTATTATTATTCTAATGAAATCTCTAAGAGTTAGCTGTACATCATAAGTGTCCCTGAATGCTGATATGTATAAGCATATACATACACATACATACATTTATTTCTACCTTTGGAAGGATATTTTGAATATCAAGTATTAATGACACAATAAAGAGGTATTGTGTTTAAAAACAAGATCTAGACCAATTATAACACTACCAGTCCACATTGAGAAAGGTGTTATTATTTTGAACCCAGTTTTAATTTTAAATATTTATTATTTTTCCTAAATTTCTGAATAGTCTATTTTAGTCCTTGGTATATCTGTCTAGTCATATTTTTATAAATTCATGAACAAGATATTAAACACGGAGTTAGTATTAACTTCTTTATTATTCAGAATTCACAAAATACCCTTAAAACTCCAGAACTTTTACTAACTTTTCCAAGGAAAAAAAATACTACCTAATATTCAACAATCTGCTTCCCAGCAAAAAAAATGCAGCTACTCTAGAGAGTGACAATATGTTATGTATAATAGAAATTAATTTTTTTATTGTGAGAGGAGATGGAAGCTGGGCACAAGTCTAGTAGGGCATGAATAGTAAAAATTAGCAACCGAATTGGTATATCAAGCTAATAAGAGAAGACATGTTTGATCAAGATTTTATTATATGTGTAAAATAATTCATGGTATCATAAATTTACTCCAAACTACATGAGCATATGAAGTAGTGACCTGAAAATCATTCATGATTTCTCTCTCAAAAGGTTAGGAATTCTTCTAGCTCCAGGTAATAGGAAACTCTAGATGGCCTTTCCCACATGCTTATTATAAATCTTTAAAGAGAACTGCTACAGTTCCAAATATCCTATTTAAGTTTGAGTCAGTAAATAGGGACTAGAAGGAAGAGCTTTGCCATTTTTACCTGCCTCATTTTCATTATTGTAATTGCTGTTTCGATTAATAAGAAAAGCAAAAATCTCTCCTTGTACCTGTCTCCCTCCTTTCCCCTGCTAACATCTGTTTCTACTCTCTAGAAATGAATCACATGCCATTTCTGGCTATAAAGAGGCCTATGAAAATAAGAAATGTATTCATCTTCCCAGCATCAGTGAAGGAGACCATGAGAAAATGTTCGGTATTTACAGTGTCTGAAAACTCTCAGGCAAGGTCCCAAGAGGACTACTGCTTTTTTTTTTTTTTTTAAATGATATGAGATGCATATTCTGTAGGTAAAGCTGGATTTCATTCTTAAAGTGACACTGATTTCCTTGGCTAATAAATTTTTATAAAATTAGAGAAAATTAGTGTTTCAAATTTAGCCTAAATCAAAGAAAGTCACTTTGCCATGCCTGAAGAAGTTTAGAGATCATTTCAAGGACAGTTAAATTATATGTACAAATTTAGGTTTGGTACATTTTCCTTGGAATATACTTGAGTTAGGGTTTTTTTAGCTTATTTTTAAGCAGGATATTTCAAAGATAAAGGTTAATTTAGATTTAAAAATTATCAAGACATTTATCTTTCAAAATAACTCATGTGTGCATGAATAGAAAGAAAACATTTTCGAATGGTATGATACATTTTGCTCTTCAAATAAATGATTAATAAAACAAACTCCTGTTTCTTCTGAGAAATGAACTTAATAAAACCAAAATGGAACAAATGGAATGACAGTGCTAAAGGTGTTAATGAGGAAGAGTGGTGTTGATAACTCTGTGGAATAAAGAAAAAGTGAAAGAGAAGGACATTGATAAACAATGAATACCAGGCCCTATTCCTCTGGGTCAGTGAGCCGATGCCAGCAAAGACCATAAATAAATTTTAAAAATTAGATAAGAACTATATTCAACACACATACTGTAACACTTTTCTTTTTCTTCAAGTCTTGGGTTGTCAAGCTCTGGGCATCTATGAATTTACTTAATTTTTAATTCACAAAATTGAATTTTGATTTTGAGTGAAATCAATTCTTTTATGGATATAGAAGATGATGTCTTGTTCTTTACCTGTCAATAGAGCTAAAGGTTGAAACCTTGAGCTCGTCATTTGCTTTCTTCATACTCTCCAGTATGGTAAGAA
This sequence comes from Panthera tigris, assembly GCF_018350195.1. NCBI lineage: Eukaryota > Metazoa > Chordata > Mammalia > Carnivora > Felidae > Panthera > Panthera tigris. The sequence goes on from NC_056660.1 coordinate 221,801,587, forward strand.
GATATAAATGGTTCACAGTAAGAAGACCATGGTTCACAGTCAACCACGGGTATCAATTTTTTTTTATTTATTTTTGAGAGACAGAGAGAGACAGAGCATGAGCAGGGGAGGGGCAGAGCGAGAGGGAGACAGAGAATCAGAAGCAGGCTCCATGCTCTGAGCTGTCAGCACAGAGCCAAATGTGGGGCTCGAACTCATGAACCGCGAGATCATGACCTGAGCTGAAGTCGGACACTTAACCGACTGAGCCACCCAGGCGCCACAACCACAGGTATCGGTTTAATCATGATGCACAGCATGCCAAGCTATGAATTCTTATTTCCTATGTGGAGGAGCTCAGCATATTGTTCGAGGACAAGGATACAATTAAATCAACCGATGAATCTCGTTTATGAGGTTTTGTCTCCTGGAATTATTTTTGCTACCAATATAGTATCGGACTAGAGGGTCTAGTTAGGAACAGAGAAATCATACGAAATAAGACACCAGAAAGAATTTAAGACACATTAGATAAAGAAGTGGTAGAAAATGGCAAAATCAAGATAAAGCACAAAGGTAGCTCAGAGTTACACCTTAAAGACTTGGGACACAAAGGGTAGCATTTGGAGATTTCAGAATCTGGAAACTTGGAGAAGGTGCCAGGAGGACTGAAACTGAGATCTTTCAGAAGAGGGTTTCATGCAGCTGCAGCTAATAGCATAGGAATTTAGAGAAGGGACTTTGAGGAGCTAAGCTCCAAACTCTGGAAAGGGGGCATTGTTTGGCAATTCTGTGGAGATCACAGGCTAGACACCACACAGTTTGGGTCTAGACATGAGAATAGACCATCTCTAAGTAAGTACTAATACCTCTTAAGGGACCTTGTGATATATGTTTCTGAAGGACCCAAATTACTGGAGACTGGGGGGCCATTGATGGAGCAAAGCTGGAGTGAGCTTCCTGGGCAGAGAAGCAAATTTTTCCTTGCTTTTCCTGCCTGCTTGTTTCAATGTACATACCCACATTGGTGGGACTTAATAGGACACCTTATGAAAAAAAAGGCAAATATGGTTTTCAGAATTCCAACTACATCATTATAAAATGGGTTATAGATGGTTCTATTTATTTATTTATTTATTTATTTGGGAGGGAAGGGAACAGAGGGAGAGGGAGAGAGGGCATGGAGCCTGACACAGACTTGATTCCACAATCCTGGGATCATGACCTGAGCTCAGTTCAGGAGTCTAACATTCAACCTACTGAGCCACCCAGGCACCCCAGATGGGTCACTTTAAATGTGAGTAAGATAGCTTAAAAGAAACTTAATGTAGCTTTTAAATAATATTTGTACCCAAAATTGAAAGGCATTGGTCATATAAGTTCAAGGAAAGCCATAAGGGATGAGAAGGTTGGGTTGCAGCAGAGAGAATGACCATTAAAATATTTATATGTAAGACGGAGGCAAAAAAGAAAAAAGACATTCATACAAAAAGAAGGAAAGAAAGGAGGGAGGAGGAAGAAATTAAAGAGGATGGAAAAATATTAATAAAAAGAAAATGGAAAGAAAAAAATCAAAGAAAGGAAGGATAACAAAGTTAAGTCTAGAAGGATTATCCAAATTTTATTCCATCAATTTATTTTCAACTAGGAGATTAAGTCATCTCCATAAAACAAGATATACAACTTCAAAAACTGGTCACCTACAAGCAGGATGTTTTTTATAAACAGTTTCCTTCTGTTTTCCTAAAGTGATGTACACAAGCAAGACTATATCCCACACAAATGTTAATTTACCTCCTTTTAATTTATTGCAAACCACATTTAAACCATCACAAGCTATTTGTGACCTTGTTCAAGGAAGGGCATATAATGGCCATCACACAGTTCATTCAGAAATGTTGATGCTTCTTTGATGTGCCTTTTTGAATTTGGGAAAAGTTAAATATGATTTAATGTGTGAAATTATCATAAGCATCAATAGGAAGTAAAGTGCTCTGGCTTAGTCCATTTTCCACAGAGTGGGACACTGCCATTGAATTAGCATAATCGGAGGAAAATAGGGATTTTTTTATTTAAAAAAAAAATTTTAACGTTTTATTTATTTTTGAGACAGGGAGAGACAGAGCATGAACAGGGGAGGGCCAGAGAGAGGGAGACACAGAATCTGAAACAGGCTCCGGGCTCTGAGCTGTCAGCACAGAGCCCGACTCAGGGCTCGAACTCACGGACCGTGAGATCGTGACCTGAGCCGAAGTAGGCCAGCCGCTTAACCGACAGAGCCACCCAGGTGCCCCAGGGATTTTTTTTTAATAAACAGTTTTCTGAAATGTTGCACGTGAGTGTGTAACGTCTTTAAAGCACAAAGCCTACATGGATCAATTCTCAACCACAGACAGAAACTCTCCTTGGCCCAAGTGTTGTTAGGCTTCTCTGAGACTTATTTTCTATTAAACTTCATTCTTGCTCCCCCTCTTTTCCGTTGAACTCCTGACCTTGTTTACTTTGGGCAAAGAATCCTGTTAAACCAATTTATGGATAGTCCTCCCATCTCTAATATGTATTCAAACTCCTCTTTCCCATCCTTCCTATCTAACCAAGTTGCTGTTAGTAATTTTTCATCCACTCTCTTCCACTGCCCCTTGGCTATAAATCCCCACCGGTCCTTGTTATATTTGTATTTGAGATCAATCTTCCTCCCTGTTTCAATGGTCTTTACTCCTACTGACAGAGTCTTGACTAAAGTCTTCCTTGCCATTTTTAACAAATTAAAGAATATTTTTTTTTCCTTTTGTACATCGTATCATTCTGAAGACCAACTATTACTGAGTGTGATGCATGCATTCTGATGTCAATTTTTATCTGTCACATACACTGTTGCTCTGGAGAGCTAGTTCCAGTCCTAAGAAACTGGGTCTGTGTGTTTCTTGTTCTTCCTTTTAGTTTTGTTGTTTTTTTTAAATCTGCGGTGTTTGAGATCAGAAAATCAAAGTTGTTAGCATTGTGTGTAAAGTAATGAGATAAACTCTAAACGATGTTCTAATGTTTAGTCTTTGTAACAGCTATTTCTGTAACTCCAAAGTCATGTTCTCCATTACTTTTAATTTGAGACTATTTAAAAGGCCAGAGTGGCAGAAAACACTGTGAGTGAAGAAAATGTTACTATATTGAAAGCAGTATATAAAAGCACCAGGATTATACAAATATGATTTGCCTGGAAGAAAAAGCTTTAGATGCTCAATGAAGCTTAACACTTGTGACTCTATGTGTAAATGACCATGAGGTACAAATTAATAGTACATTTCTTACAACCAACTCTTGATGTTTCCTGATATATTTGTCAACAAATGCATGGAATCCTTTGGGTTGTACCTGTCAGACTGGCTGCATTTTGGCTGTGAGATTCTTTCCTTCATGTCATATGAATTCTTACTGAAGAGCCATGGCCCAAAAGAAAGTTTAAGACTCTCTGATCCAGGTGAACTAATCATAGACTTTAACTGTTGTCCATGAGGAAAAATTTCCCAGTGGATTCTGTCTCTTCCTCACTGCCAACCGCCGATGATCTTGGAATCTCACGGTGTGTCTCAGGATAAGGCGGTCAGGTAGATGTAAGAGGGAATCCTGTTAGAAGGTATGGATGTGTGCACAGAAATAGGTTGGCATTTCATCTCAGCTCCACTGTTTCCTGAATACTCTGATCAAAGAATGAACTTGCGTCCCTCAATTCACTGACTCAGAAACATTTATAAATGCCTGGTAAGTGCTAGCCACTATGCAGGAGTGAATAAGGTGAACGATAGCACTTCAGTCTACTAAAAAAGAGCTCAACTTACTTATGAGTTTCCCATTATTAGTAAATGAAGGGTAGGTAAATGGGTTTATTCAATAATATCCTATTTTAGGGGTGCCTGGGTGGCTCAGTCGGTTAAGCGTCCGACTTCCACTCAGGTCATGATCTCACGGTCCGTGAGTTCGAGCCCTGCGTCAGGCTCTGTGCTGACAGCTCAGAGCCTGGAGTCTGTTTCAGATTCTGTGTCTCCCTCTCTCTCTGCCCCTCCCCTGTTCATGCTCTGTCTCTCTCTGTCTCAAAAATAAATAAATGTTAAAAAAAATTAAAAAAAATAATAATAATATCCTATTTTATTCTTGAAGAATTAAAGTTCTCAAATGTATATTTCCATTTTTGATTTTGCATGTTTTCCATTTGAAAATAGGAACTTAATAAAAATAAAAATATAAGACACTCCTTCGTGTGTACTTAATTAGATTAATACTCATATGGATTAAGTTCAATACTAAATACACGTTTCTTCTTCTGCTTCAGTCATTCATCTGTATTCAAACCTGTCAGCACAGTACATAAAATGTGTTTATTGTTACTTGCAAATTTCTTCAAGAGAGAGAAACAAGAATTGATAGTGTCCAGCTTTGCTGAGAACCACTGAAGACCACACAATCAACAATATCATTCCTTGATTTAAAAAAATAATAATAATTATATAGAGAAATGAATACACAATTAACTAAAATATAAGAGAACTGTACAAACACTACAAAAGCATAGGGTGATATGGAGGGGGTAATATTTAAGAACTAAAAAGAGACACATAATTATGGATGAATTATCCTAAATTTCTATTAATGGCCCCTAAAAAATAGCCTAATGCATGAATATACAACTATCGACACCAATCGTCTTGTCAAGGAAAACACTTAATGGCTATTTTGTCATCATTCTCAATTAAATGCCCTTGGGGCCATTTAAAAAGTTATGCTGAAGTGGCCCTGAGACATGCAATAGTGAAGTCGGGTAGAGCCTTCATACAATCTGTGACCATGAGATATGTCATGGCTAATCATCATTGGTATTTTAAATTGTCATTGTGCACTGTTACATGTAATTTGGGGATACCAAAAATATACTTCTATCATTTGTGATGGTGGTTCCTCTTAATTTTTTTTTTTTAATGTTTATTCATTTTTTGAAAGACAGAGACAGAGCACAAGCAGGGTTGGGGCAGAGAGAGAAGAGGACACAGAATCTGAAGCAGGCTCCAGGCTCTGAGTTGTCAGCACAGAGCCCGATGTGGGCCTCGAACTCATGAGCCGCGAGATCATGACCTAAGCCGAAGTCAGATGGTCAACCGACTGAGCCACCCAGCCGCCCCTCCTCTTAATTTTTTTTTAATGTTTATTTATTTTTATGAGAAAGAGAGAGACAGAGCAGGGGCAGGGGACGCGAAGAGAGGGAGACGCAGAATCTGAAGCAGGCTTCAGGCTCCTAGCTGTCAGTACAGAGCCTGACACAGGGCTTGAACTCACAAACCATGAGACCATGACCTGAGCTGAAGTTGGTAGCTTAACTGACTAAACCACGGAGGTGCCCAGTGTTTCCTCTTAAAGCAAGGTCCCACAATATTTTCAACCGGCTCCTTTCCCCTTAGTTTCTTGGACAGTCGGGTTTGCAAAAGATAGATTTTTGTATTAGCACCCATTTTGACCACAAGTTGTGAAAGATTTCCTCAGTTACTTTTTGGCGGTGACTGCGTATTTGATCCATTGAATCTGAATATTTGCCTACATTCATCAGCCAGTTCATCAATTGCTGGTGCTTTTATTTGATATAATTATTATTTCTCCTATGACTTGCATTATCAGAGGTATGACAAGCATTTCCTGTGAGACTTCTTTCCAGCAACAGTCAATAACAGCAAGACCAATTGAATCTTAGTAGGCAGAAAGTGCTTTTTGCTTAGTTTTGTTTGGTTTTTCTCCTATTCAATATTTTATGAGCGATGGCACTTTCAGAGGAGGCACCTTTATTTTTATGACATAACTTGCCTTTCTGCATAATTGAGCCTCCTAGGACCATCTGCCATCAGATTATGCCATATAATGTGGATTTGGATGCAAAATTAACTCATGCTCACAAATAATTCTGCAGTTGACATGCAGATTTCCAGCATCTTCCATCTGAGAGAATATAATTTCCACGACTCTTGTATTATATGAGGTATTAGAGGGCAAGGTCTTATTAGTATATATTCTTATAGTTTCTATTATTATAAGTCAAGATGTATATCTTATCTGACTCTGTGTTTAAAAGTTTTAATTCTGTAGCACAAAAATGACTGATGCTAATAGTCAAGCAATGTAGGCAAGGCTCTTCTCCTTGTATCCGTGGTGTTGATTTCCAGGATGCCAATATCTGTGCTTTGCAGCCATGAACCAACCATGTTACCGGGGCAACTGTGTTCATTCTTTCACTCAGTAAGTACCATGGAGCCCTTTAATGAGTAACTGTTCTAGGTGTTGGCAACATAGCAATTAACAAGATAGATAAAATTTCTGCATTTGTGGAACTTGTATTCCGCTGTGCTAAGATTTTGTACTGACTGTTTCTATTCCTCTGAATGTGGGAACTTCACTTATTACACCTGAGATGTCTCTTTTAGCCATCACTTTTATTCATGTCAGGTACATAGTAAACACCAAATAAAGATGACTTCATTGAATAGCATTCATAAATTTAGCTTGACATACTAGATCCTTGAAGTTCTGGGTTTGCTATTGTTCTATGTAATTCTTTAATCTTCAGTTTCTCATTTTAATTTGTGATTTCCTGAAACCACAATAGTGAGGAGGAAAAAAAAATCATCCTTGATATTTTGCAAATGAAGAAGGTGAAGAGAATTCGGTATTCTTAGAGAATTATCTGGAGTCTATTGCACACAAGTTATGACTTTGTGATCACACTTTTGGCTCTAACAGTTTATCCCTTTTTCACATGAAAAGTATGGTGTGTTCTTTTAAATCAAGATGAAATCGTTTACTTTAATTGCTTGCTCTGCGTAATTTCAATGTGTTGTTTGGAATTAAACACAAACACACGATGTCCACACATCCCATCTCTGTACCATTTTGCACAACACATAAAAACACATAGCACCCAGATGCAGTGCTAGAGACACTGCACTTTAAATACCAATCCTGGGGGCGCCTGGGCTCAGTTGGTTAAGCCGCGGACTTCAGCTCAGGTCATGATCTCGCGGTCCGTGAGTTCAAGCCCCGCGTTGGGCTCTGTGCAGACAGCTCAGAGCCTGGAGCCTGTTTCAGATTCTGTGTCTCCCTCTCTCTGACCCTCCCCCGTTCATGCTCTGTCTCTCTCTGTCTCAAAAATAAATAAACGTTAAAAAAAAATAAATACCAATCCTGGTGCTACTTAAGGCAGGACAAATATAAAATGAATTTATTGTGGTTTTGCCTTCATTTATCTACTGTTTCCCACACAAATAATTATACCTTCTTTTAAAATTACCAAAGGTATCCTGTATGGGTGTTTTTTTTGTGTGTTTTTTTTTTTTTTGCATTTTTTAATGTTTGTTTATTCTTGAGAGAGAGAGAGAGAGAGAGAGAATGAGTGGGAGAGAGGCAGAGGGAGAGGGAGACACAGAATCCAAAGCAGGCTCCAGGCTCTGGGGTGTCAGCACAGAGCTGATTCTGGGCTCCAACTCACAAACTGTGAGGTCATGACCTGAGCCTAAGTCAGATGCTCAACTGACTGAGCCACCCAGGCACCCCATCCTTTGGTTTTATAAATTGAGAGAATGGTACATTTTGGTCTGTATATGATTATTTGATCTGTAAATTCATTATTTTTATTAATAGATCAGAGAATAAACTTTGTTTAAAGAAGGTCTGCTTATGTTAAGCAAAATAAGTCAGAGAAAGAAAAATACCATATGATTTTACTCACATGTGGCATTTAAGAAACAAAAAAGATGAACATATGGGAAGGAAGAAAAAGAGAGAGACAGACAGACAGACAGACAGAGGCAGACCATAAGAGATTCTCAACTATAGAGAACAAAGGGCTGCTGGAGGGGAGTTGGGCGGGGGATGGGCTAGATGGGTGATGGGTATTAAGCAGGGCACTTGTTGGGATGAACATGAGATGTTATATGTAAGTGATGAACCACTAAATTCTACTCCTGAAACCAATGTTATACTATATGCTAAGTAACTAGAATTTAAATAAAAACTTGAAACAAACAAACAAAATGTCTAGTTTTCTGAGGTCCCTATTTTTGTCCCTTAGGGGATCCCCAGTGTTCTGACTCAGTAGCGTGGCATTTGTGATATTTTGTGATAGACTCTGCCTAATTTTCCAATATTCCTCTCTCTTCATTCCATGCATAGTGATACTCCAAAATCTCTCAGATTTGCAATTCTTTCAGAGCAAATTCTTTCTGTGTTCTTATATATCTGTACTCCCTGCCTAGATTACATTCCTCTGGACTTAATTTCATTTTAGCTGCTATCTACTGTCTTCTGCATGGTTTCCCCAAGCCCCGCGACTTGGGAATTATTTTATCTGCACGTATAAGGATGCCTGTCTGCGCTGATGTCTCCTCAATGAAGTTTCACTAACCACGTTCTCCCGAAATCAGTAAATAGGAAATACCTAATTTATAGAAAATAATCTGCCTGCTTCTCACAAATTTTGGAGGCCAGTAAAATGGAAAATATAGGGTATTATTAGAAAGCAATAGTTCTCAATCACAGGTTTAGAAAGTTTGAGCTTTGCTCTGTATTGACTCCCCCCACCCCAAAAATTCATTCCTCAGTTCTGCTAATCCAGAGACAGATCATGTAGAAAGTCTGCCTGATTACGTTCTCATTATATTCACTTTTTCTTTTTCCTTCTTATATCTTCTCAAAGGGAGGAAATACTGTGTATATTTGAGGCCAAACCTTAGAAAAGTACCCTGTTCCTTAGAGGTAAATGTTCTAACTCAGTCCCATAAGGCATGACCCCAAATACATTAATCAGTTAATATATAGCACTTACCTTTCACTACGGTTATAGTTACTATCTTACCTGTTATACCTTGTACATGCTCCAATGGACTCTTTGTTATATTACATTATAACAATGTACCCCCTGCCCCGCCTTTCCCTAAATTTAAAGCTCTTGGTGTTAGATTATGTCACATCAATCTTACTATCCCCTAAGATTGAATGTTGTGTTTTAGCTCTGTACTGTATTGTATAAAGACATTTGTTCAATTATTATCTATAGTTCATTTAATGAATGGATAACTGAATTCCAGAATTTAAATATGGATAATTTATATTACATGTTTATAAATTTATTATTTTTACTAATTGCATATGATTAATGAGAAATCTTAAATAGAGAAACAAAAGGTTATATGTATTTATAGTGATATAATAGTTATACTTAATATATATAACAGCTTTGAAAATGTTGATAGAACCTTCTCATTTCCCTATCAGTAGACAGTACCTTATTTTTCAAAGTATTTCATTAGGCATATATTACTTTTCAAGTATAAATTTACAAGTTATTTTATTTATTTATGTATTTATTATTTCTTTACATCTTTCTTTCTTTCTCTTTCTTTCCTTCCTTCCTTCCTTCCTTCCTTCCTTCCTTCCTTCCTTCCTTCCTTCCTTCTCTTTTTCTTTCTTTCTTTCTTGAGAAAGAGAGAGTGAAAGTGTGAGTGGTAGAGGGAGAGAGAATCTTAAGGTGACTCTATGCCAGCATGGAGCCTGATGTAGGGCTGGATCTCAGGACTCTGAGATCATGACCTGATGTGAAATCAAGAGTCGGACATTCAGGTGCCTGGGTGGCTCAGTTGGTTAAGCTTCTGACTTGGGCTCAGGTCATGATTTCGTGGTTCCTGAGTTTGAGCCCCATGTTGGGCTCTGTGCTGACAGCTCAGAGCTTGTAGCCTGCTTCAGATTCTATGTCTCATTCTCTCTCTGCTCCTCCCCCACTTGTGCTCTTTCTCCCTCTTCCTCTCTCTCTCTCTCTCTCTCTCTCTCTCAAAAATAAATAAAAGTAAAAAAAAATAAAAATAAAAATAAAAAAAAGAGTCAGACCCTTAACTGAGTGAGCCACCCAGATGCCCCCAAGTTATTTTAAATTATATGTAAGGCTGGAGATATTGTTTTGAATATTGAACACATTGCAAATATTCAGAGTAAAGAGGTAAGAAATGTAGATGGATTAGGTTAGGAATCACTTATGAAAAGAGTATACGTTTTCACTCATATGATGCTTCAGCAATACAATTGTGCCATGCAGAGCTAAACAAAGCATAAAATGGAGTTCAATCGATTACAGTATTTTCAGATCTTGGTTGCAATTGATTAAAGTTATGAAATCAAGTTAATGACGTTGTGTTTAATATGCTTTTAATCCACTAAAAAAAAGATAAGAGGTAAACTGAAAATGGCAGGGCATTGCACATTACATTGTGAGATTTTGTTATGAGGGGTTGTGTGTATCTTATCTATGCAAAATTTACTGTTTCTTTCTGATTAAGCAAGTCTGAAGACTCTTGATTCAGAGTGTTTCCAAAATTCCATTTAAAACAGGAATCTACAATTTGTGAAGACCACATTGTTATTGAATAGTTTGCAAAATGTGCCTTAGCACCCTTTTTCCTACAGCATGCCTTTGCTTTCCTATGTATTGTCAAGGTGAGATTTGCTAATGTATAGCTGTTGCCTTCCCCACAAAGAGTGCAGGTATTCAGCTTGTTGTGATAATCCTGATAGAGTATATTGATCCAGCAATATCTCTCTTAAATCGTGTTTGTGATCAAGTATGTATAGATTGCTAAATTAGAAGACAACTACTATAGAGATTGAGACTTTTGGTTCATTATATGGAAAAACCACTTAAAAATATACACAGCCAAAATTTTTTTTCAATTTTTTTTAATGTTTATTCATTTTTGAGAGACAGAGAGCAAGCAGGAGTGGGGCAGAGAGAGAGAGGGAGACATAATCTGAAGCAGGGTCCAGGCTCTGAGCGGTCAGCACAGAGCCTGAAGTGGGGTTCGAACTCACGAACTGTGAGATCATGACCTGAGCCGAAGTCAGACACCCAATTGACTGAGCCACCCAGACTCCCCACAGCCAAAAGTTTTGATGATTAGTTACCATTGGTTGAACACAGTCAATATTCAAAATATGGGATATTTTAAAAAGTGAAATGGGATTGAAATGTATTTCACTTTTTTCATTTTACAAATGATTTTGTATATCTTGTTTTTCAAAACGGTTCAGAAAATCTGGTTAAAGAAATGCAGATTTCTCTAGAAAAATAGCAGCAGGACCAGAAATAGTCTGGGATAAAAAACAGTGAGGAGGATCAGTCTAGAGAACTAGAAGATATGTGTAACAGCCTTGTCCTCATCTCAGTGTCTCTAACCAGAATTCCAGACAATTATTAAAAGAACGGTATTTGAGCTGTTCCCCTCTCATCTATTGTGAACATCTTGTGTTGACCCCCTAACTTCAACTCTATGACTCTCTTCTAGTTCCTTGGCTTCCTGAACCCCTCCTTGCGGGTTTACAACACATTTACCTAAGTATGAATTTATTCATTATCATCTTGCCCAGGTCCAAAAGAAGGTTTAAGGGGAAGCCTTGTTGACTTCATGAGTGAATCATGCAATTTATTCCAGTTTGACAACTGAAAAAAAACTAGCCCTACTTTAGAAGGATGTTGGTAGCAATCTCCAAAGTTTCTCATGGACATGTAGGCACCTGACAGATCATTTCCTGTCTGTGTCTGATACTCATCTCTTCTATTTTCAAAGAGTGCCTCATGTTCCACAAATAGAAGCACCCAGGGATACTTTTTCAGCCCACAAAAATCTGACATTTAACAAAATGTATTCCTCAATCCATGTGAAAATGAAAGTTCTTAATTCATGCATAATCATTATATACTAAACTGTGAACTTAGCCTGTTTGACTTAATATGTCAATACCACGAGAAAAGAATTAGCAGCGATTTTAAATATATCACTGTAAATACATGTTCATATTTATTTTATAATGTCAAGAAATGTCTTTTAAGTCTACTTATATTTCAAGTGATATTTATATTTGCCTCTCATCCTAGCATCTTTTACATTTTTTTAAATATTATAATACCTTTAAACAAATTGACACAGTAACAGAATGAGAACATTTAATTGTGTGAATTTATTTATTATGTACACAGGAATTTTTCAACTATATGTCAGTTTTGTCTTCAAGTAATTGATATGTTTTTCTGTAACACGATCATTTGCTCTACCCCTTTTTATGGAGCGTGAATAAAGCTCATCTTTATTCAAAATAACAAATTAGTAAAGTTATTTTTACGTACATAAAAAACATCCACACTAGCTTTGAATTGCATTGCTTTCAGCAAAACATTCATTTATTTTAAGGTGATTCACTTACAGAACATTGGATTCAAATGACTACAGTTTAAAGTCAGTTTAATCTTTATGAAATTGACAATATCAGTTTCCATTGTAACCAAGGGACCACTCATAACAAATACAAAGAAGAAACTCTATTATTCCATCTACTCTGAAGTACAGAGTCACACTACCCATACACAGAAACATTAATTACTCTAGTCATGAATTATTTATTCGTAAACTTTCCCTCTTAGAAGATGAAATAATTTCTCTGTAGTACAAAAGGAATTTTATTATTAACATTACTAAATTATGTGACACATTTTTTAAGAAGAAATATTACTTGCTTCTATTAAGTCACATAGAGTAATAAAAACTAATTCAGGCTGTAAGCTATGGGAATTACAAAAAGGTATCTACTGCAGAACAATGTAGTCTTAGATAAAAACATCTTCATTGGTCATAGGTCACCTTTAGCTTGGCTATTTAATCTTGGGTCTTTTATTTTTCTTAAGTGTTTTACTACTAGGGTGTCTAGATGTAGCACTCATCTAAACCTGTAACCCTTTCTGTTTATCTACCAATTTGTTAGCAATGGATTAAAGATAGATTATGTATCATCTGAAAATACTTAATCATCTTTGTGCATTTTTGATCTATTTTGTATTTAGGCTTGTTTTCTGTTGAAATCATCATCATTGTATTATAATTCAGTAAAATTATTTTCAATTCAAAATTAGATATGCCTTATGAATAATAATTTATGATGAATAACTGTAGGAGTACAACCACCTAACTTAGAGACATATTTTTTGAGAGTTTGGTCCCCTACTCCTTTGATCCTCAGATCCTTAGAAATGAACAAGGAAAAATCTGGTGACACTTTAAGGCCATAAGAAAATTACAAGAACAAAAATCCAAGTAAGTTTGCATCCAAAAAAAAGTATATAAAAATGCACCTATGCACGCTGTGTGTATGTGTTTGTGTGTGTTTCTTCCACACATATCTACATATATATTTTTAATTGAATACCTGTATTAAATATCAATTTCTCTTACTGGCCACCTGTTTTCACAATCAGTGAGAATGCAGTGAAGGATCTACAGTGTGTTGTGTCACTTTTACCAACCAGCTATGTTTACAGATAATGGACACATTTATTTGCATTGGAACAGAGATGGGAAGTTAAATAAAGTCAGACTAAGAGGAGGCAAGCTGTTGGGTATACACAAGGACATAGAGTGGGGAGTTTGGTTTCAGTTTCAATTTAAGAATTCATGAATCAAATAATACCTCACTTTACAGTCAGAGGAGATGGGAAGGCGAGCTGGATTCCCACAACAAGGAATAATCAATGGAAGCAATTAACAAGTGTTTCTGGCAATTTGAAATGTTGCTTCATTTTCTGGAAGAGGAATGAAATGGATCATTATTTTTCTTCCTCTGGCCTGAAGTTATATCTATTTATTAACTAGTATGCGGTAATTTATCAAAGATAGAGAGGAACGATTTAAGCATCATGAATATATATAATCAAATATTTATAAGATTAAAATCTCAGATTTTTTATAGATCTGTATATTAATATAAAATCTTGGATAACATAGAGTTATTTATGGCTAACCCTAACAAAAAGTCGGTATTAACAGGGGTAATAATAATAATGATGATAAAATTATTTCACAAAAATTATCACTTTGGGGATTCCCAAATAAATATACTATTTGATCTGACATGTGACTGATATTTTACTACTTATAAAACTTGTACATGTTTGTGACACTTGGATACTTTGGAAACTATCCTTACTTTTTCTTCTCTGCACTTCCACTCTTGATATTTAATTTGACTTATTAGGGAGTGGGGTGGCTGACTGCATCTACCTTCTTCTAGTAACTGCATCAGGGGACTCTGTGGAGAGTGGTTATACCATAGTGTTGTCTCACAATTCTCTGAGCTAGAACATCCAAGTGGCTGGCCTATTCAAGGGAGTGGTTTGAACTTGTCAGTCTTTGTAACAATATCAGATATAGGATATGTCTTAGCCATACTTGAGCTTTCTGGTTCTTGCAGGGTGACTATCAGTTTGCAGTCCTGAGGTTGAAGGTATAGGTGATGGTAATGCACCATCATTAAGCTATATCTGCCAGAATGTCCTTAATTTTGGAAGTATTTATTAACTCCTTTATTCAGGCAGCATATATTTACTAGCTGCTTTATGTATCACATACACACTCTTCTGTGCTCCGGGATACAAAGGAAAACAAAATAGAGTTAATCCTTGATCTCCCAGAGCAGTTAAGTGAAATGGACACTGACGTCTCAACAAATGATCACCTTTAGCCTCTTTGAATGTCCATATAATAGGCAGAAGTGATATTTTTATTTGAATTGTTGATGTACTCCTAGTTACATACAACAGACTTCATTCTGGCTGGTTTCAACAAACAACAACAACAACAAATGACTCCTTGTGAGTGCCTTAGTTTGCTTGAAGAATTCCCAGGAGGGCCAGAAAACTAGTGCATGGCTATTAGTAGGAGCAATGGAATGGCTCCCACTGGACGGCTTCTATGTGATTCAGTTGCTTCCAGCCACACCCCAGCAGTTTTCAGTAGAGAGGGACCCACAGATGTTCTGTAGAGACTTATTCCTGCTTCCCCTACCTACTTGTGCCTGCTCTGGCACACTGACACTCTCCCTTGTGTATTTATTTCATGAAAATTCTCCTTATTCATATGGCTCTTCTCTGAATAAAGGTCTCAACCCAATGGGTATGATTAGGAGGAATTAAGTAATTTGCTTATTCCAAGTAACAAGAGAAGATTTAAGTGATTGACTATAAAACCTGTTTCCATTTGTATTGACACTTCTAGCACTCCACTGATTGGCTTATGACATTAAATCAGCAATTATTTACTCAATCTCTTCTAAGTTCCAGGTAATCTATGAAGCGCTGGCTTTATCACCAAGCAGACCTTCTACATCACAAGATACTCATAAGTTATATCATAAAAAATTGTATTCAATTTGCTATTGGAGTCCATTTGGTCATCATTTCACTTCCTAATTCTAAGGAATTAGGAATAAGTTATATATATAATTAGGATATAGATATATATATATATAGATATATATAGATATATATATAATTAGGATAAGTTATATCATAAAAAATTGTATTCAATTTGCTATTGGAGTCCATTTGGTCATCATTTCACTTCCTAATTCTAAGGGCCCTTAGAAGGAATCCACTTTCAAGATGTTCTCCACTTTTTTTTCAAAACTGCGCTCTTCACAGATGCTGAAACGCCCATATTGCAAACACACTTGAATTGCCTTGATCTGAATTTTTCTTTGAAGACCCCGTAATCTAATGTTTGTTTTCAATAATTCAATGAGACTGTCCTCTCCACAGGTTTCAATCACTGATTTAACTTTATCTGCTTACCTTTTTTGTGTGTGTCATGCACTATTCTAGGTTCTAGGAATATGGCAACTCGAAAAGCAAACATCCCTGCTCTCAGAGAGCTTACACTCTCACAAAATGATTGTACAATACAATGGTTTTAAATAAGCATCTGTGATTTACCACTTTTACCACTTTTTTCATATCAGACTTTCTCAGTTTTCTTTGTTCTGCTTTAATATTACAATGATATCTTGAGACTTCTTAATTGGTCTTTCCAACATGCAAAATCCTTAATATCCTATTCTCACCATATTCCCTCTTCCTCCACATTTCTCCCTTGTATGTTTCACCTTCTCATACAGACTTCCCAATAATTTTTTAGAGGATAAATCATAAATCTATATTTAGTCCCACCCATTTTGACATTTATAAATAGTGGTTAAGTATGTTTAATTGCATATCCATGTGGAACTTAACAGGTCAAACTTGAATTTATCAGCTCTGTCCCTCAAATATCTTTCTTATACTTTAAAGTTAGAAATATGTTAGAATTCTTTTCCATTCCATCACCATCCACTTTTCATCCCCTCAGACCTTCTAACTTATCATTAGATCCTATTGATTTTTTCACAGTGTCTTACATTTTTTACTCCTTTCTAAATCTACAAGGTGTGTGTTCCAGAAGGGGAAAACATAGGAGAAAACTTTACATGGATAATGATCTTGAATTGAGCTACGTTGTTTTTTTTATTTTTATTTTTGGCTATTTTGCTTTGTTTTAATAAATAAGAATTCAGTAGTTGGGTATGTTGTGTGGGTAGACTAGAATGAAATAACATAGAGACTTAGATATATGTAATGGCTTGAACACTATGGAAATATTTTTCTCACTTGTGCTATAATTGTCATGGGCTATTCCAGTTCAATATCTGACACTTCTCTCTGGGTAATTCAAAAGCCCAGGCCCATCCCTCAGGTCCGTGGTACCTGATTCTGACTGACAGAAAAGGAGAAAGCATTCTATCAAAATGTCTTGAGTAAGAAATGGCCAATATCAATTATATTTCCAATTCTTGATTAGAATCTGTGTGTCTACATTGATTTCAAGAAAATCTGGGAAATATAATCTTAAGAAAAAAAATTACTATCGTGAAGAACAGCTAGCTACATGTCCCACAACAGAAATGGAGAAAGGAATTTCAAGGTAGAGAAAATTATGTGTGAATGGAAACAGAAGGAAGCATAGGAAGGAAACAAGAACACGGTCAGTGCTGTTAAAGTATTAATTGGTAGCTGCTGATTGAGAGAGTTTCAGGGACTGAGAAGGTACCATGTGGGATAATTGAACTATTGTGAGAGAGGATGGAATTAGTGAACCGGGGGTTTAATTATTTTGCTGAGAAGTGTGAACTTAGACTCTGATAGCAATACATTAAAGATATGTAAGTGAGAAAGAGCGTCAATCACTTGTGTTACACAAATAAAGTTCTGTAGCATTTATAGGATAACCTGCTTTGGAAGTAGGACTCTTGTTCAAGACAATGATTCTTCTACCAGATTGGAAACTTCCTAAAGGCAAATCTTGATTCATTTCATCTTTTGGATTCAATATGGAATTCAGCATAGTGATTTCTATGAGCTGAATGTGTCCTCCCAAAGTTGATATGTTGAAGCCCTAATCCACAGCATCTAAGAATGTGAATGTATTTGGAGATGAGGCCTTTAAAGAAGTAATTAGGTTAAAATAGAGTCCTTAGAGTGGGCCTTAATCCAATAGGACTAGTGTCCTTGTAAGAAGAGTGGATAAAGGTCAACAACACAGACAGAGGAGACATCACATGAAGACAAAGGGAGACAGTGTACATCTGCATGTCAAGGAAAGATGCCTCAAAATGAAATTTGCAGACACCTTGGCAACTGGGTTCCCACCTCCAAGTGTGAGAAAATACATTTCTGTTATTTAAGCCACCCAGTCTGGGGTAATTGTGATGGCAACCCTAGTAAACCAATGCAGTGACACTTCAGTAAATATTTATTGCAAGTGTTCAATTTAACCTTAGTCCAGTCTGTACTAACTACCCTTTACTCTGCTCCTACCCATGGCCATCATCAACAATCCTAACTTCCCTGTCGGATTACCAAATTCTGTCTCTGTCCCAATGTCAAATGGTATTAGACTCTGAATGAGATTGAACACTAGGGAAGAATAATTAGTAGTTTAGGAAAATTGAGTGTTAGTAATTAAGGGACTAATACCTTAACTAATTACTTCTATGAAGCTCCATCTGTTTCTTTTTTCAATATGGTTCAGTAAACACACCAGCAATCGTGAATGCACAATGAAATCAGGATGTTCCAAAACAGTGTGGTGTCACAGAGATTTTTGAGCTAGTGCCTCAAGTTTAGAGGTAGCCTGTCATGTTAAGGTTACAGGTGTGTGAACAATTTAGTTAACCTTTGGGAGCATCCATTTGTTTTTCAAAAAATAGGACAATTATTAATTTACAGGGCTCTTATTAAATAAAACAAGTCATTGGAATTTTCTAACACAGTGCCTGGTGTATGTGATGTTTTTCTGTAGATACCCTTTCCATACTAAATTGTACTAAACTGGTTTTAAATATTATTCAATAAGAATTGCTAGAAATAGTTTTCCCTGTAATATGGAAGGGAAAAAGTGCCTATCAAATATAGACATCATTGAATGATATATCTTTCTTTCACATAGGTTTTCTTCATTACTATAAACATGTCAAGAGAAATAGAAATGGAAATTTGTTGCCATTTAATTTGTCAGCATTTAGCATATTTATAGAGACTTAACTTTTTTAAATTAAAAAAAATTGTAATTTTTATTTTTTGAGAGAGAGAGAGACAGAGTGTGAGAAAGAGAAGGGCAGAGAGAGAGAGAGAGAGAGACACAGAATCCAAAGAAGGATCCAGGCTCTGAGCTGTCAGCACAGAGCCTGATGCGGGCTCAAACTCACAAGCCGTGAGATCACGACCTGAGCCGAAGTCAGACGCTTAAGTGACTGAGCCACCCAGGCACCTCGAGACTTAACTTTTTTTTTTTGTTCAGTATATGAAATTTATTGTCAAATTGGTTTCCATACAACACCCACTGCTCATCCCAAAAGGTGCCCTCCTCAATACCCATCACCTACCCTCCCCTCCCTCCCACCCCCCATCAACCCTCAGTTTGTTCTCAGTTTTTAAGAGTCTCTTATGCTTTGGCTCTCTCCCACTCTAACCTCTTTTTCTTTCCCTCCCCCCGCCATGGGTTTCTGTGAAGTTTCTCAGGATCCACATAAGAGTGAAACCATATGGTATCTGTCTTTCTCTGTATGGCTTATTTCATTCAGCATCACACTCTCCAGTTCCATCCACGTTGCTTCAAAGGGCCATATTTCATTCTTTCTCATTGCCACGTAGAACTCCATTGTGTATATAAACCACAATTTCTTTATCCATTCATCAGTGGATAGACATTTAGGCTCTTTCCATAATTTGGCTATTGTTGAGAGTGCTGCTATAAACATTGGGGTACAAGTGCCCCTATGCATCAGTACTCCTGTATCCCTTGGGTAAATTCCTAGCAGTGCTATTGCTGGGTCATATGATAGGTCTATTTTTAATTTCTGAGGAACCTCCACACTGTTTTCCAGAGCGGCTGCACCAATTTGTATTCCCACCAACAGTGCAAGAGGGTTCCCGTTTCTCCACATCCTCGCCAGCATCTATAGTCTCCTGATTTGTTCATTTTGGCCACTCTGACTGGCGTGAGGTGATATCTGAGTGTGGTTTTGATTTGTATTTCCCTGATGAGAAGCGACGTTGAGCATCTTTTCATGTGCCTGTCGGCCATCTGGATGTCTTCTTTAGAGAAGTGTCTATTCATGTTTTCTGCCCATTTCTTCACTGGGTTATTTGTTTTTCGGGTGTGGAGCTTGGTGAGCTCTTTATAGATTTTGGATACTAGCCCTTTGTCCGATATGTCATTTGCAAATATCTTTTCCCATTCTGTTGGTTGCCTTTTAGTTTTGTTGGTTGTTTCCTTTGCTGTGCAGAAGCTTTTTATCTTCATAAGGTCCCAGTAATTCATTGTTGCTTTTAATTCCCTTGCCTTTGGGGATGTGCTGAGTAAGAGATTGCTACGGCTGAGGTCAGAGAGGTCTTTTCCTGCTTTCTCCCCTAGGGTTTTGATGGTTTCCTGTCTCACATTCAGGTCCTTTATCCATTTTGAGTTTATTTTTGTGAATGGTGTGAGAAAGTGGTCTAGTTTCAATCTTCTGCATGTGGCTGTCCAGTTCTCCCAGCACCATTTGTTAAAGAGACTGTCTTTTTTCCGTTGGATGTTCTTTCCTGCTTTGTCAAAGATTAGTTGACATTACTTGTGAGTCTAGTTCTGGGGTTTCTATTCTATTCCATTGGTCTATGTGTCTGTTTCTGTGCCAATACCATGCTGTCTTGATGATGACAGCTTTGTAGTAGAGGCTAAAGTCTGGGATTGTGATGCCTCCTGCTTTGGTCTTCTTCAAAATTACTTGGGCTATTTGGGGCCTTTTGTGGTTCCATATGAATTTTAGGATTGTTCTAGTTTCGAGAAGAATGCTGGTGCAATTTTCATTGGGATTGCATTGAATGTGTAGATAGCTTTGGGTAGTATTGACATTTTGACAATATTTATTCTTGCAATCCATGAGCAGGGAATGTCTTCCCATTTCTTTATATCTTCTTCAATTATCTTCATAAGCTTTCTATAGTTTTCAGCATACAGATCTTTTACATCTTTGGTTAGATTTATTCCTAGGTATTTTATGCTTCCTGGTGCAATTGTGAATGGGATCAGTTTCTTTATTTGTCTTTCTGTTGCTTCATTATTAGTGTATAAGAATGCAACTGATTTCTGTACATTGATTTTGTATCCTGCAACTTTGCTGAACTCATGTATCAGTTCTAGCAGACTTTTGGTGGAGTCTATCGGATTTTCCATGTATAATATCATGTCATCTGCAAAAAATGAAAGCTTGACTTAATCTTTGCCAATTTTGATGCCTTTGATTTCCTTTTGTTGTCTGATTGTTCATGCTAGAACTTCCAACACTATGTTAAACAACAGCGGTGAGAGTGGGCATCCCTGTCATGTTCCTGATCTCAGGGAAAAAGCTCTCAGTTTTTTTCCCTTTGAGGATGATGTTAGCTGTGGGCTTTTCAAAAATGGCTTTTATGATGTTTAAGTATGTTCCTTCTATCCCGACTTTCTGAAGGGTTTTTATTAAGAAAGCGTGCTGAATTTTGTCAAATGCTTTTTCTGCATAGATTGACAGAATCATATGGTTCTTATCTTTTCTTTTATTAATGTCTTGTATCATGTTGATTGATTTGTGAATGTTGAACCAGCCCTGCATCCCAGGAATGATTCCCACTTGATCATGGTGAATAGTTCTTTTATATGCTGTTGAATTCGATTTGCTAGTATCTTATTGAGAATTTTTGCGTCCATATTCATCAGAGATATTGGCCTGTAGTTCTCTTCTTTTACTGGGTCTCTGTCTGGTTTAGGAATCAAAGTAATACTGGCTTCATAGAATGAGTCTGGAAGTTTTCCTTCCCTTTCTATTTCTTGGAATAGCTTGAGAAGGATAGGTATTATCTCTGCTTTAAACGTCTGGTAGAACTCCCCTGGGAAGCCATCTGGTCCTGGACTCTTATTTGTTGGGAGATTTTTGATAACCGATTCAATATCTTTGCTGGTTATGGGTCTGTTCAAGCTTTCTATTTCCTCCTGATTGAGTTTTGGAAGCGTGTGGGTGTTTAGGAATTTGTCCATTTCTTCCAGGTTGTCCAGTTTGTGGGCATATAATTTTTCATAGTATTCCCTGATAATTGCCTGTATCTCTGAGGGATTGGTTGTAATAATTTCATTTTCATTCATGATTTTATCTATTTGGGTCATCTCCCTTTTCTTTTTGAGAAGCCTGGCTAGAGGTTTATCAATTTTGTTTATTTTTTCAAAAAACCAACTCTTGGTTTTGTTGATCTGCTCTACAGTTTTTTTAGATTCTATATTGTTTATTTCTGCTCTGATCTTTATTATTTCTCTTCTTCTGCTGGGTTTAGGCTCTCTTTGCTGTTCCACTTCTGTTTCCTTTAGGTGTGCTGTTAGATTTTGTATTTGGGATTTTTCTTGTTTCTTGAGATAGGCCTGGATTGCTATGTATTTTCCTCTCAGGACTGCCTTCACTGTGTCCCAAAGCGTTTGGATTGTTGTATTTTCATTTTCTTCCATATATTTTTTAATTTCTTCTCTAATTGCCTGGTTGACCCACTCATTCTTTAGTAGGGTGTTCTTTAACCTCCATGCTTTTGGAGGTTTTCCAGACTTTTTCCTGTGGTCGATTTCAAGCTTCATAGCATTGTGTCTGAAAGTATGCATGATATGATTTCAATTCTTGTATACTTATGAAGGGCTGTTTTGTGACCCAGTATATGATCTATCTTGGAGACTGTTCCATGTGCACTCGAGAAGAAAGTGTATTCTGTTGCTTTGGGATGCAGAGTTCTAAATTTATCTGTCAAGTGCATCTGATCCAATGTATCATTCAGGGCCCTTGTTTCTTTATTGACCGTGTGTCTAGATGATCTATCCATTTCTGTAAGTGGAGTGTTAAAGTCCCCTGCAATTACCACATTCTTATCAATAAGGTTGCTTATGTTTATGAGTAATTGTTTTATATATTTGGGGGCTCGGGTATTTGGCGCATAGACATTTATAATAGTTAGCTCTTCCTGGTGGATAGACCCTGTGATTATTATATAATGCCCTTCTTCATCTCTTGTTACAGCCTTTAATTTAAAGTCTAGTTTGTCTGATATAAGTATGGCTACTCCAGCTTTCTTCTGACTTCCAGTAGCATGATAAATAGTTCTCCATCCCCTCACTCTCAATCTGAAGGTGTCCTCAGGTCTAAAATGAGTCTCTTGTAGACAGCAAATAGATGGGTCTTGTTTTTTTATCCATTCTGATACCCTATGTCTTTTGGTTGGCACATTTAGTCCATTTCCATTGTGTTATTATAGAAAAATATGGGTTTAGAGTCATTGTGACGTCCGTAGGTTTCATGCTTGTAGCGATGTCTCTGGTACTTTGTGTCACAGGATCCCCCTTAGGATCTCTTGTAGGGCTGGTTTACTGGTGACGAATTCCTTCAGTTTTTGTTTGTTTGGGAAGACCTTTATCTCTCCTTCTATTCTAAATGACAGACTTGCTGGTTAAAGGATTCTTGGCTGCATAATTTTTCTGTTCATCACATTGAAGATCTCCTGCCAATTCTTTCTGGCCTGCCAAGTTTCAGAAGACAGATCAGTCACGAGTCTTATAGGTCTCCCTTTATATGTTAGGGCACGTTTATCAGTTGCTGCTTTCAGAATTTTCTCTTTATCCTTGTATTTTGCCAGTTTCACTATGATATGTCGTGCAGAAGATCGATTCAATTTACGTCTGAAGGGAGTTCTCTGTGCCTCCTAGATTTCAATCCCTTTTTCCTTCCCCAGATCCGGGAAGTTCTCAGCTATGATTTCTTCAAGTACACCTTCAGCACCTTTCCCTCCTTCTTCCTCCTCTGGAATGCCAATTATGCATACTTTATTTCTTTTTAGTGCATCACTTAGTTCTCTAATTTTCCCCTCATAGTCCTGGATTTTTTTTATCTCTCTTTTCCTCAGCTTCCTCTTTTTCCATAATTTTATCTTCTAGTTCACCTATTCTCTCCGCCGCCTCTTCAATCCAAGCTGTGGTCGTTTCCATTTTATTTTGCCTCTCTTTTACAGTGTTTTTCAGCTCCTCCTGACTATTCCTTAGTCCCTTGATCTCTGTAGCAATAGATCCTCTGCTGTCCTCTATACTGTTTTCAAGCCCAGCGATTAATTTTTTGACTATTATTCTAAATTCACTCTCTGATATTATTTAAATCCTTTTTGATCAGTTTGTTAGCTGTCGTTATTTCCTGGAGATTCTTTTGAGGGGAATTCTTCCATTTCATCATTTTGGATAGTCCCTGGAGTGGTGAGGACCTGCAGGGCACTTCCCCTGTGCTGTGGTGTATAACTGGAGTTGGTGGGCGGGGCCGCAGTCAGACCTGATGTCTGCCCCCAGCCCACTGCTGGGGCCACAGTCAGACTGGTGTGTGCCTTCTCTTCCCCTCTCCTAGGGGCGGGATTCACTGTGGGGTGGCGTGGCCCATCTGGGCTACTTGTACACTGCCAGGCTTGTGGTGCTGGGGATCTGGCGTATTAGCTGGGGTGGGTAGGCAAGGTGCACGGGAGCAGGAGGGGCAGGCTTAGCTCGCTTCTCCTTAGGTGATCCACTTCAGGAGGGGCCATGTGGCAGTGGGAGGGAGTCAGAGCCGCCGGAGGGGTGGCTCCGCAGAAGCACAGCTTTGGGTGTTTGCGTGGTGCAAGCAAGTTCCCTGTTAGGAACTGGTTCCCTTTGGGATTTTGGCTGGGGGATGGGCGAGGGAGATGGCACTGGCGAACGCCTTTGTTCCCAGCCAAGCTGAGCTCTGTATTTCAGGGGCTTAGCAACTCTCCCTCCCTTTGTCCTCCAGCCTTCCCGCTTTCTGAGCAGAGCTGTTAGCTTATAACCTTCTAGATGTCAAGTCCCGCTTGCTGTGGGAACATACTCCATCCGGCCCCCGGCTTTTGTGAGCCAGACTTGAGGGCTCTGCTTGGCTGGTGGGCCGCCCCTCCACCCGGCTCCCTCCCGCCAGTCCGTGGAGCATGCACCGCTTCGCCGCCCTTCCTACCCTCTTCCGTGGGCCTCTCGTCTGTGCTTGGCTCCGGAGACTCCGTTCTGCTAATCCTCTGGCAGTTTTCTGGATTCTTTAGGCAGGTATAGGTGGAATCTACGTGATCAGCAGGACGTGCAGTGAGCCCAGCGCCCTCCTGTGCCGCCATCTTTTGGAGACTTAACTTTTTTTAAATGAAAGGTCTCTGTTATTACAAAATAGAAATTAATATATATATATGTATATATATACAGTTAGATATACTATATATATATATATATATATATATATATATGTATATATATATATATATATATAGTTAGAACCCAAGAGAGGGAAAAATAAATCTCAACATTACAGCCTAAGTGGAATTTAATCCCTAATAGATCTCCATTTATATTTTGGGTGTTAATTCTATTTTTTAATTTTATATGTACTTCTGGCTTTCTGTTTAGCTTTGGTTGTTTCAATACCCTGAATGATTAAATAAACAAAAAAACAAAAGAACAAAGACTATTTATTTTAATTATGTTAAGAATTAATTAGTGTCTTGCTTCTTCACAGGTATGTGATATGTATTCAATCTGGGCTCTAGGAAGTTACTTTTACACATGGGGGGGTCAAAAGTACGTGGATGGTAGTCAGTTGCACAAAGTCATAGAATGGGTCCATGGGCAAACTTGCCAAGACACATGAATAATCTCACCACAGCCTCACAGTCTTAGCATGATGCTCTCCGCGTTGAAAAACATCGTTTGGAGATGGCCGCCATGTGTTAGAATCTAGAATCAAAGACTCTAGAGCTGCATGACCATGTTAACTACGAACTTCAGTTTCCCCATCTGTAATGGCCATATCACACACCTCGTGCTATGAAAATTTTTTAAGTCAGTACATACAAAGTGTTCCATTTGCCACATGAGAGGTGCCCAGTAGACTGTGTCTTCTACAATGTGGCGGGGGTTTGGTACTATTTTTCTTCATAGAGCACGATTGTTTTGTTTAATTTTTGACCAAATTTTAAATTAAAAAAAAAAAAAACAACAACCTGATCTTCTGATTTTACAACTAATTTATTGCATGCATTTGTGCTTCCTTTTTTTACTAAAACAAACCAAAAATATTTGTAAAATGTCTTGCAACAATTTGTCCCCCTAGGTCTCCCATGTATGTAAGGATTATATGCATTTGAAGAAATAATTTCTCCAAGAGAATTCTGGGGAGAATAAACAAATGACACAAATATTGAGTTTTTTATGAAAAAAAACATTTGTCTCAAACAATATTTATAAAATAGGGATTCGTTTGGAATGAGCTTTAACCACTACCCAATAACTTTGCTGAATAAATACAGACTGCTGTTGGCATAATCATTTCAGATATTTGCCTTTATTTAAAATTATAGTAAAACATTTGTTATACAATGATACTTACTCTGAAGGTTATCTAATATACCATAGCCTTTCACTTTAATTTTTGGATAAATATCACAGTTACTGCAAACATCCTATTATGTTAAAGTTTAGCAAATGCAGTTTCTATTTGCTCAGAAGTATGTCAGGCTTCCTCTCTTCAACACACCACACTGGTAAAAAACATAAAAGCGATATATTCCTTTTGTGTCCTATTCATATTTATAATTTTTAGAGAAATTTCAAAACCGGGGAAGAAAGAGGGTAAACAGACAACTGGTGTCATTCAACTTGGACCTGGCTGTAAATAATTATTACTTGTCATTTATATTAGAGGTTTCCTTCATTGGATTATATAATTAATTGGCCAAAATATGCAATGGGTTTGTACCTCTAAGATGAGGAAACACTTTCTTTCCTCTTTCTCTTTTCTCTTCTTTTCATAAATAATAATTTACAGAGCATGGTAACTTATTCCGTCTCCCATCTCCCCTTCTCCATAAGCTGAATCTCTCTAGGTAGAAGACATGCTGGGAGGCAGCAGACAGACAAACTCCACAGGAATTTTGAATGAAAATGGGGGTAAGGCTGAGACTGTGAAGGAGAACATTATAGTCTCCCTTGAGGAGAGAGGTTGCATGAGAGAACTCACCCAAAAAAAAGAAGCCGAGTTATCGGGAAGGGAAGGAAGAACATTTGTGTTATT
This sequence comes from Panthera tigris, assembly GCF_018350195.1. Classification (NCBI taxonomy): domain Eukaryota; kingdom Metazoa; phylum Chordata; class Mammalia; order Carnivora; family Felidae; genus Panthera; species Panthera tigris. The sequence continues at coordinate 221,828,119 of NC_056660.1, forward strand.
TTACACTCCCCTCCAGAACATCAATATTTTACGGGCTTCTCCCTTGGGAACTGATAGAAGATTCTATCTCCACTAAGTAAAAATGCATATAGCTCCCTTTGAAGGATTGCCTGTTACCATCTAGATAGGTGGGGAAATTACTAACGCTTGCACTTTTCAAGGAAATATTTTCTTATTACTTTCCCTTGTTTTATTTTTCCCTGTATCTGAAGGGGAAAAAAAGTGCAAAGGTAAGGGAGGAAAAGAAGTATGAAACAATACATATTATTTGTGATCCATTATGGTTATATATGTTCTATATTAAAGCACACTGGGCGGAAGAAAAATGACAGTTTTCTAATTAGAAAAGTGGAAACTTTCAACTAATGAATTTGCATCTCCAGAGTCATACTACATGTTACATTGCTGCATACAGACTTTTTTATTCCTGGAACATTAAGACTGATTAAACAGTGTCCAATAGATTTGAGTCATAACTTGGTATAGCCAACACTAACCATTTATTTTCTTTATTTAGTTACTATTTTATTTTATTTTATTTTATTTTATTTTATTTTATTTTATTGAGAGAGAGAGAGAGAGAGAGAGAGGCAAAAAGGGAGGGAGAGAGGAGAATCCCAGACAGGCTCCAAACTATCGGCACAGAGCCCGACACGGGGCTCAAACTCACAAACCATGAGATCATGACCTGAGCCGAAGTCAGACACTTAACCCACTGAGCCACCCAAGTGCAGAATAATACTAACCGTTTCTTAAAAATTAACACAAATTATGTGTTCACTTTCTAAAAGGAATGGGGCAGCAACATTAAATGCTAGAGGATCTGTAGTACAAGAAACAAAAGGAGAAAAATAGAGCTAATTGGCAAGTGGCCAGGTCATGGATTTACTAATTAAAATAATATTGAATAATATCATCATTTGGCAATCTAATATTATAACCTGATGGGATGAATTATTTATTTCAGAAGCCCCAAATGTTTATTTTATGAAATAAAAAAAAATCTCAGCCTCAAGTTGTTCTCTAATTTTCTCATACCCTGACTCCCCATACCTGCTTAAAGTATATGTACCTCGTGAAAAGGATATTTTACTTTAAGTAAACGTGAGAGGGAAGGAAGATAATATGATGAATTCAAATGTACAAGAAATGTTGTGTGTTGGTTGTTTTCCTAAAATGCTGATCGCCAAAAGGAAACATGTAAGGATTTTACAGTGGTATAAGATATGTACAAAATAAACCTTGGAACTTGTATTGTCTGCCATTTGTAGTGGAACATGGCCAAAGTTTTATGATTTTAAAGTTAGAGGGGGCTTACTTGAGACATTTTAAAAATAGAGAAAGATATAAAGAATATTAGAACACATAACTGTTTAATTTTAATAAATATATTTAAGCTTTTAATTAACATTACCCTTTGAAATTTTTGCTTGTCTTTCATTATGTAGAGGTTCAAATATAAGGATTAAAATGTGTAGAACAAAACGGAAGAATTTTTTGAAGCTTTGATTCTAGTACACTTTTCTTTTAACTTACACAACTTGAGAACGTCAAAGGAAAATGGTGGTGAAGAAATACGCACCTGAGGGCTAGTTTTTCCAAGTGATATGCTGTGATGTTATTTTTAAAGACAATTTCTTGCTGAATTTCTGTAGAAAATTAAAGAGAAATTCACAATTAAAAATATAGGGCTCCCTCGGGGCTCCTGGGTGGCTCAGTCGGTTAAGCGTCCGACTTCAGCTCAGGTCATGATCTCACGGTCCGTGAGTTTGAGCCCCGCGTCGAGCTCTGTGCTGATGGCTCAGAGCCTGGAGCCTGTTAAAGATTCTGTGTCTCCCTCTCTCTCTGACCCTCCTCCGTTCATGCTCTGTCTCTCTCTGTCTCAAAAATAAATAAACATTAAAAAAAATATATAGGGCTCCCTAAAGCCATGTTTCTGTGATACATTTCTACTTCCCTCCATATTTTTTTTCTGTACACGAAAAGAAATCATCAGGACAATGTCAGCTGGTAAATTTCTAAGATTGATTGAGCTGATACATACAGTGAGTGAACATGGTCATTTATACTGAAATTTAATCCTCACGGTAGATTTCTTCTGTCACAATTAAAATGTGGAATTAAAAGTTTTATTACAAAAATTAATGTCATTCACTCAAAACCCTCCATATTTCACTATAAATGTTTAATATCCACTGTCATAAACTACCTTTCAATATAATACCTATATTATAAGAGAAGTATATATACTCAGAAGCATAGGACTATTTACACTCTCTGGAATTTGCCTTATATTTATCTAATGACTACATCTTTATTTTTGGTTAAGGTATCTTTCCCTATCTTAATTCTAGATTGAAACATATGAGTACATCAAGCCTCATGCTAATTTAATTTCTTCTCTAGATAACATTCCCACCAAAGTAGTCAGAATTCACCTTTAGTTCCTCCATTTTCCTTTGTGCATTATTTATACTTAATTTTAGGCAATTACCACAAAATGCCTTGTATTATATTGTTAGCTCTATATTTATAAATGTGCCCAAACAAGGCAGATGACACTATGCATCAGAATATAAGTATACAATAACATTTGTTGTGATGATTTGTCTTCATTTAATTTAAAGATGTCACTGAGAATTCTCTATCATAGACTTGCTCGAAACATACTCTAAGCCTAGATGGTGGTTCTTAATGTGTTGGCTTTTTCACCCAATGCCAACTTCCCTAGTTGGTGATATAGATTAGTTTTAATGACTTGATTTTTAAAATCAATTCTTGAGCTCTGTTCCTTTTCTCATATTATCTGAATTTATAGTAACAACCCACAAGGACTCTGTTCAAGTCTTGTCCTGTTCACAGGTACACTTGCCTAAAAAATGGGTCTATGTGATACTCGCTTACGCATACGGACTCAGGAAAAAGAATGAAGTGAAAATTCTCCTTTGGAGAAAGTTGACGGAATTGGAATTTAGAACAATGGCATTCTATTCCTGTTGGGTAACAAATTTTACTAACCACTCGTGTCAGTACTTCTAAGAAAAAAATCACATGTATTGTTAATCACAGAAAAAATACGTGTTAACACTGCTTAAAACAGAAAGTGTTAGAATTCTTACTCATATTTGAGGATTTTATTGAATTTCAAGTTTAATATAATGCATCATACATGATCCAACAAGAAATACATTTCCTGTCCATTTCCCAAATATTTCTTAAAGCACGATAGACCTTGCAAAATGTTATGCCGTGTTTCTTCTGTTTGCTTTGGTTGTCTTCAGAGACTTTTCCTCTTTGTAAAATGAGGAAATTAATTTTTTTCTAAGGCGCTTTTTCCTTCTATGTAATTATCCTAAATCCTTGAGTAAATCTCTTGAACGCAGTATAAACAGAACAAATTCAGGAACATTTTTAGTGATTGTACCAAAATATTTGAAATAATCTGTAGCTTCCTTTTCTGACTGAATATAAACTTGAATATCAAATGAAAATAGTGAAAAGCTTATCCAGGGTTTTCACTGATGTAGTTTTATGGTTGCTATACTTTATTCCCTCTGATAAGTGTTTGTCATTGTCTCAGCACTATGTTAAGCATGTCAAGCACTGTTTCACTCAATTGCTTCACCAATACAATGAGATGAAGTCTATGATAATCTCAGTTGCCCAGATCAGGAAGATGAGGTTTGAAGGAGTGGAATAATGTGATGAGATCACTGGCAAGGAGATTTCCCATGAGACCTCACACTCTTAAAAGTTATGTAAAATGTTCTCATCTAACCCTCCTGTACGACGTGGGGAATCAATAACATTAAAAGTCATTATGGGGGGTGGTATTTAGCAACGTTTGAAAATGTTAAAATAAAATAAAATAAAACTTCTATACATCACTTTATCATTTTTTTATTTAAAAATATTTTTTTAATGTTTATTCAGTTTTCAGAGACAGAGAGAGCACAAGCAGGCAGGGGCAGAGAGGGGGAGACACGAAATCTGAAGCAGGCTCCAGGCTCTGAGCTGTCACACAGAGCCTGACATGGGGCTGGAACCCACCAACCCTGAGATCATGACCTGAACCGAAGTTGGACGCTTAACCCACTGAGCCACCCAGGTGCTCCCCCACGGCCCTTTTTTAAAATGATTTCTAACGTTTAAAAATTCTATATATCACTTTAAAGCAGACATGATAGAGATCCTACCAGGAGTAAGAGGAGGACCATGGATAACAGTTGGATCTTCCGCATTTGTGCTCAGGACTCATTTGATTGGCTACGTAATTCTTCACAGTGATTTGCAGTCAGAATAGTTTTGACTTTTATGATTTTCAGTTACTACAAAACTTATATATGTAATTGTGTGTGAGTGTGTATAATGAGTACATTGTGATAGAGTTGATTAAGAGACTGAAAGCTCAAGAAAACGGTTTCATTTTTAGTATGGTTTTATTTTGAGGTGTGTGGGTGGCTCGGTCAGTTGAGCATCGGATTGGACTTGGCTCAGGTCATGATCTCATGGTTCATGGGTTCAAGTTGAGCATCGGGCTCACTGCTGTCAGCGCAGAGCCCACATAGGATCTTCTGTCCTCTTCTCTGTCCCTCCCCCGCTCACATGCTCTCTTTCAAAAATGAATAAACATTTTAAAAAATAAATAAATAGGGGTGCCTGGGTGGCTCAGTCAGTTAAGGGTCCGACTTCAGCTCAGGTCAGGATCTCGCAGTCCGTGAGTTCGAGCCCCGCCTCGGGCTCTGTGCTGACAGCTCAGAGCCTGGAGCCTGTTTCAGATTCTGTGTCTCCCTCTCTCTGACCTTCCCCTGCTCACGCCCTGTCTCAAAAATAAATAAAAACATTAAAAAATTATTTAAAAAAATATAAATAAATAAAATAAATAAATTTCTCTTATTTTGTTAACAAAAGTAAAAATCCATATTTATAAATGAATTGAAGAATAAAATAAAAAGGTAATGATAAAATATAAAAAAGAAAGTGAAAAAGATAAAAAGTGTAATAATTTTTCCAATTCTCTGAAGTTTCTCTTTATCAAACTCATAAAACACTTTGTCCTGAGAATGGTGATAACATGACTAATAATTACAAAGTTCTTCCTACTGCTAAGTGCAGTGATAATTTATTACTGTGAATTATCTAATTACCACAAAACTATGATTCTGTTTTATTAATTTTGTGTTATTAAATATCAGAGAAGTGAGGCACAAAGGGGCCATGTAACTTGACCAAGGTCACACAGAAAATGAGAGAGCTGGGGTCTGAACCAATGTAGTCTGAGTTTAGAGCAAAGCTCATAGCCACTATCATATACTGTCTAACATTTGATTAAAATCTGTATGTACCACATCAGTTCCTTTTTAAAAAAATTAAGATAAGGGACACCTGAGTGGCTCAGTCAGTTAAGTGACTGACTTCAGTTCAGGTCATGATCTAATGGTTCATGAGTTCAAATACCGCATCTGGCTCTGTGCTGACAGCTCACAGCCTGGAGCCTGCTTCACAGATGTTGTCTCCCTCTCTCTCTGCCCCTCCCCGATTCATGCTCTGTCTCTGTCTCGCCCTCAAAAAAAAAAAAAAAAAAACAAAAAAAAAAAGGAAAGAAAGAAAGAAAGAAACGTTGAAAAAAATTAACAATTAAGACAAAAAAGAGGGTTAGCATAATCTGGATTTTCATCTATTTGGCATATAGTCTGTCTAAAACAAAATGTGTTATTTAGAGGAGAATGGTTGTAAATATCAGCCTAAAACCATTTGCATTATCTATTTAAAAACAAAACAAATATAAAACTAAAGCAGCTATTTCTTTAAAGGTTAATATACCAGACTTGAAAACATTGGTAGACACTAGATTTAAGCTAACTTTGAGAGACTGCATCAGTTTTTTTCAAATCAGTATAAGAATATATGATTTAAAATGCAACATCTAAGAGTTAAGAAGTACGATAAGAAAAGCAAAAATCAGTTTTTGCCCCACCTCCAGAAAGCTGAACACCAAAAACTTTATTTATAAATACTTTTAACTAATTTATCTATCGATGTGTCCATTTTACTTACCAACCGCTTCTTGCAAATGGAGATACTAGCTATCTTAGTCCCTAAATCCCCAGCTGCCATACCTTCCTCATGAATTCCTGGTTAAATCTATATTCAGGTTTTTAATTTACATACTATATAAATATTTTTCACACTGAGACTTGTAGCATGCATCATCATTTTTTCCCATAGCTTTTTTTTTTTTTTTCCTGTTTTCCCGGAGTTAATTTTTGCTTCATATTGTTTGTTTGAAAATACTGTTTGTTTGTTTTAACCTTGGGTTAACTCTTTCATACTCTCCAGTGTCTAAGTGAAGTGGCAATAGGATTTTCTAGAGAGTGAACTTTGTGAGATGATCTGGTTTATCCAGTTCTCAAGTCTGTGTGTCATGGGACACCCTTCCCGGTGGTTTTACACCTCTTGCTTCATCTGGGACACCGCCTGGTATAGCCCTGGAATATCGATTTGCTAACAATTCCCTCTGCTCTTCTGCTATTGTTTCCCCTCCCAACCCCCATCTGAACTCACGTTTTCCTCCATCTTGATTTACTTCCTCATTTTGATATAGCAGAGCTTATAATAGTTTTCTTAGAAATGGAATAAAGAGATCGTTTGGAACTCTGTAGCTCTGAAATATCCTTGTTCTTTCTTCCACATTATATCATAGTGAGTGATGGAGAAGCACACGGCTTTCCTATTCCAGATCCTTTGAATGAGAACTAATATCTTTTTCTCAGAATCCTCGTTTCATCCATAAAGTTCTGAAATTTCTGAGTAATAAGCTTGGCAAAGGATGTTTATCTTCAAGCCTGAAAAAAACTGTATTTTTGTTCAGAAACAATGTTTCATCTTTTTTCTCTTAATACAACTCTTACTAGTAGTCCATTCTACGGTCCTCCTGGATTGATCTGCAAATCTATCGCCTATTGTGATCTTCATGTTTTCTATTCTAATTTCTGAAGACTTTAATATTTTCTTCCAATATGTTTACTGATTTTTGCCTTTCTGTTATGATTTTCTTTTAATTCTAGGACAATTTCAGGTCCTGCTTTTATAGGTTATTATTTTTATGTTGTATATGTGATAACTTATGGTTAACTTTGCTCCATTTGCTTATATACTTTTCATTTCCCCACCTGTTCTCAGGCGTTACATCTGGTGATTGGGGCTCTCAGGCATTATATGTTGTGACTGGGATTATGAATGTCTCTTGTTTTCATTAAAAACGAAGTCAGTCTTTTTCTTTTTTATGTGTTTTGGAGAAAATGGAAAGAAAAGGACACAATGATTTAATTCTCATGTAAAGACTGACTGCAGGTAAAATGTAATATGACTTCAGTTGCAAAGCTAAACTTCATATGTAATTTAAATATTTATTTATATAAAAATGCACTTTCTAAAGTTGTTAATTTAATATACATTAGTCAACCCATGTGTCACTTAAATGATTATAAAGCTATATGTGGCTGAAAAGATTAATATTATTAAATAATCTATAACAAGTTTTAAAAGCCAATTTTAAGCATATTTTTAATGTTTATTTATTTTGAGAAAGAGATAGAGAGCGAGCAGGGGAATGGAGAGAGAGAGAGAGGGAGACAGAATCCCAAGCAGGTTCCGTGCTGTCAGTGCAGAGCCCGATGTGGGGCTTGAAGCCATGAACCGTGAGATCGTGACTTGAGCCGAAATCAAGACTCAGATGTATAAACCAATAAGGCACCGAGGTGCCTGAGCATATCTTAAAAGCACATTTAATTTGGAATAATTATTTTATCATATATCATGATTATGTACATATTTTAAAAATTCCTGAGAAAGTAAAGGATCTGTGTGTCTGAATACTTGGGCATAATAAACCAAATTCTTCCTCTCCCTACTTATATCATGAACAGCTTAATTAATGGGCTATTTTTTTCAATCAATTTGGCTATGACTGGAACTGGTACATACATTTGGAAAAACATATTCTTTTTTTGTACAACAAAGACGTAAGTTCAAATTTTTCCTAGAATTTTAATACTATACACATTTAGAAATTAAAATATCTTTTACAACTATCAGAGTGATATATAATTTCTATGAGGATGTCTCCATGCTGAATTTGTCAATAAAAAGGGGGCTAGATAATTTTTGTTCATAGAAATCAGATAAAAGAAGTTTTTAAAAATATGGGTATGGGTTTAAAGCAGATAGCCTCAAATAGTATCATTATTGTGCTTTTGTTGTGTTTGGTGAATACATATAAGAATATATATGTTATATATTATGTACTTGTTTAGTATATTATATATTCAAACATATAAATATATAACATATATTTAGGTTTATATCTATATATATATGCACTTATACTCTGTTTTGTTGTATTTTCCCTATTTCATTATTTCACTTTATTCCAATATTTGCACTTCAGTTGGTTTAATGAAATACATGCATATTTCATGTTTATTTTGAACCAATATATTTATCTGTGAGCCTCTTGTGGTAACACATGATTCTGAAAGTTTTTTTTATTAGAATATCCAAAAATCTTTCAATCTTTTTTAAAGTATCTAATCACTAAAAATGATAATAATTTTTAATATTTCTTTAAAATTTTTAAACTTTTAATAAAATATATAAATCTTAGGGTAGCCTTTCATGGAAGTTCACCTGATATCTAGGAATACTCCGCATTTCATGTTTCTTTCAGCACCTAGTTCTAAATAATGCAATTTTTATGCAAATGATCTTATTGTAAGTGGTGCTGACTGGCATCCAAAGTCCTATCACAACCACCTTCCCCTTGCTCCCTCCCACCATAAGAGTGGAAAATGCAAAACCAAGTGATTGCTTCCTCCATCTCCACTGCAGTTAAAGATGTATCTGTGTTCCCATTCAGATCAGTGAAAACTCTGTTGGAGACTTCTGCAAAAGCAGTTCCTTGTCTGAAAGTGGAAGTGAGAGAGCTTTTGGCTGTTGCCCCTCGCTGCTCTTGAACGTGATTGCGGTGCACGGAGCTACATCAGCAGTCTGTGCCTGTCAGCTGACAGCGAGTGGGTCAAATTGAAGACCCAAGGTTGACGCAGCACATCACCCTTAGAAAGGGTCTAAGTCCTTGATGACAGTATTAAACAGTGCAAGCTTTTCCTAACAGTTACTCGTTATGTAGGGGGAAAATCCATTTTTTAGAAGACGATATTGATGGATTTTCTGTCACTTGCTAAAAAACACATCTTAGAAGAAAGAGAAATCATCCACATTACAAAAGACACACACACACACACACACACACACACACACACACAACACACATCCAACATGAATTGTTAGGCAAGTATTTCATAGGATAAATGTTAGGGGTTAAAATTTCTGTTTTCATGAAAAGTAGTTAGTAACAACACAGGATGATCGATGTATTAAGCAGAGAAAGAAAAGGAACATTTTTCGTTTAGTATAGTTTTTTGTTTGTTTGCTTGTTTGTTTTCTTCTGACCTACTACTGTTAAATAAAACACCAAATAAGTTATATTGGATCTGAATTCATCTACACTCAATTAGAAAGAGACAATAAAATAGTCTAAGAGTTTTACAAAGTATGAAGATTCAAGAGTCACCTGTGCACTGTTTAAATGACATAGAAATTTCTATTTCAAATTATTTTTATTTTAGCTTATGACTGAGACTGAAACAAAATATAAAAGATCCTATTTATATTTTATGAAATTATATCACTACAATTAATGTATTTTATTGAGGAAGTGTAACTGAACATAGTTTTACAGATATTTAGCAGCAAATGGACTATTTTTTTACATTACAAGTTCCTAAGGAAATAAAAGTTTAAGTTGATTTCTTTTTAGAACTCTAAAAAGAAACGAAATATATAACAGAACATAATGTTGAAGTATATAGATTTTTCCACAGGTTAGATTATTGCATATTTTTGAGTTAACTATAGATATTTTATGAAGATTAAGTCCCAAACTCTTGTCAGTTCTCAGATTTACCTTTTACAAAAGCAAGTTCCAACAGAGTGGACAAAAAGATTTTGAGATGCTTATTGACTATTAACTGCTTGCAGGGGGCAGGGGGTCAGCGAGTTTGATGTATTGACAACCAAGGCTGACTAAAAACATCTTCATTTTTTAAAATTTTTTTTATTTATTTTTTTTAACATTTATTTATTTTTGAGACAGAAACAGAGCATGAACAGGGGAGGGTCAGAGAGAGGGAGACACAGAATCTGAAACAGGCTGCAGGCTCTGAGCTGTCAGCACAGAGCCCGACGCGGGACTTGAACTCACGGACCGTGAGATCATGACCTGAGCCGAAGTCGGCCACTTAACCGACTGAGCCACCCAGGCGCCCCTTCTTTTTTTTTTTTTTTTTTTTTAATTTCTAAAAACATCTTCAAAAGGAGTCACATGATAGTCATGGATTTCATCACTACAACCATTATTCTAGGGTTCAACAAATTGCAGCCTTTAGAGGTGAGAATCTCAAGGCTGATATAATCTGTTGCCTTGGTTAATGTTCAGTGTTTCTCTGAGTATTCAAAAATCCCAAGAAAGTAATTAGGAGAAAGTAATTGCTGTTTTTGGATAAAACAAAGTTACATATTACAAGATTACTGAAAAAAAGTCCTTACTTAATTATCTCTTTTTAGAGAGAAAGTAAATCTGTACCTTTTTTTCTTGAATCAATACATAAAGGAAAAACAATAAAAGTGGTTAGAATTGTGAATGTGACATGTGAGTTGTGGAAGCAGATGGGCCATGACAACACATATATGTTGCATTTTTGTGGGCGCACACATGTATATGTGTATATATATACACACACATGCACACGGTTAAGCTGAAGTCATTTTACAATTAGTTATTTTCACGTATACAATGTATTAATGAAATCTCCATTTGTTCTGAATATATTCCTTGTGTTTGAGTGGGATAATTAAGAAGAATAAAAACACCAAAAAATAAAAAATAAAGCTCACAGAATTCCTATAGAAAGAAATGAACACTTCAGTGATGGGCATTGAGGAGGGCACTTGTTGGGTTGAGTACTGGGTATCGTATGTAAGCGATGAACCACAGGACTCTTCCCCCAAAACCAAGAGCACACTGTACACACTGAATGTGAGCCAATTTGACAATAAATTATATTAAAATAATCAGAGATGTTCTTTCACTCTTAAAAAAAATGAAGACTTCACACCAAAGTATTTACAAGAAAATGTAGCGGTCCACCTTTGTGGGCACACACATTCATGTGTGTGTTTAACAGAATCTCCCCAAGAAGGAATTTATAGGAAGAGGTACTCTAACCCAGAGGCTAAGTCAAATTCTCTTGGTTAATATCAAACACTAGCTGCATCATCTGAGGAAAGTTCTTAACATCCCTGCTTGTCTTTTGGTAATAGGCTTCTAAGATCACCTTCCTCATAAGGTTCACCCATGAAAAGGGCTTAGAGGAGAGCCTGGCATGTCAGAACTACATAAAAATTGGCTCTGACTACTATTTTTATATAGCTATTAACATCTGGGAGAGTTAGAGTTCTGGTGTCTGTCTCTAAGTTGGATACTCCTAGTGTGTCCTTTGATAAATGTTTGATTATTGGAGTTCACCATTTGTCCTTCTTTCTCATCTGTAGGAAATACTATGATTGGTGACACAACAGTGCTCCCTAATTTCATGTGACTTGGGGGCGTAGAGGGAGGAGAGCTTACTGCTCTCACCTCTCATTATCTTCAACTTTTTCAGCCAGAGATTTTTTTGTTTTTGTTTTTGTTTTTTGTAAAACGAACTTCACTGCACATTTTAGAATGTATTTACTAAGTCAATATCTTCCTCTGCTTGTCAGAGCTGAAGATGAAAAGGTAGTGTCACTTCATTATTTATTTCTGGAATATGTTCTAACTAATTTAGGTTTCATAATGATGGAAACAAACTGTTGGTAATCATACCTGTGTTAATAGAGAAAATACACATTAGTTTTATAGGACATATATCCAATATTTGCTGAACTAAGCTTATTTTATTTTAAAGGTTTGCTACTAATATGAATAAATGGGAATTGGTAAATAATTTCTGGAAAATAAATATCTAGCAAACAATATGATCATTTTTACCAAGAAAATTTAAGGCAATAGACCTCCTAATATATTTACAATATATACTTTGGAGCAACACAATAGCTAAATTATTAAATATACGTCATGGTTTACAAACTGTCAGCAAATTATACCATGAAAGATCTCTAATAACAATGATTTTTCAACATCATTTTCGATTTTCAGGCTAGCTTTGTTTTTTTAAATTTTTTAATTTAGCATTTATTTATTTTTGAGAGACAAAGACAGAGCATGAGCAGGGGAGGGGCAGAGAGACAGGGAGACACAGAATGTGAAGCAGGCTCCAGGCTCTGAGCTGTCAGCACAGAGCCCAATGCAGAGCTTGCACCCAGGAACCATGAGATCATGAACTAATTCTAAGTCGTATAGTTAAAGAGTGAGCTACCCACGCACCCCTTTTAGGCTACCTTTTTAACTGTAAATGTAGGCTTTTCAGTATTGCAAATCAAATGGTTTGTCCTCTGCACACTTCTGAGTAACTCATTCAAGATATGAACTAGAACCTAACATGTAGAATCGAATATTCTTCTCTTCTGTAGTGTTTTTCCCATTGATTTTATTATATTAGATTGTGTACATTTTTGAGAAAATGATAGTCCATTTTCTGCCCTTCCCTCTAAATAACTTGAATCCTTTCAGCTGACCCTAGAATTGTTTATTCATGTTTCAGGGAATACCTCCAAAATACCTTCAAGTTTTCTCATGCCACGACCATGGTGTTCAAAACTACTTTCTATCAAGACTCAAATGAGTGCAGACCTTTTCAGATGAGTTTTTAATAAATGAACATTTGCGTCTTGTGGTCTGTTATTACCTGTGTATTTGCACAGGTGTATTTCCATTGAGACAGTCTTTTTCATTGTGTATAGTTTAGTGATTACCAAAGTTACCATTTAACTTTATTCTATTTACTTATACAATGTAAATGGAATCCTAATCTGACTTTCATTCTCTCAGAATGATTTTTGCATGTAATGTGATCTTTCTGAAAAAAGGAACCCTCTATTAATTGTGCATGCCTTTCCTTCAATTGTCTCTTTCTCTCCAATATTATTATCATCCCATGTGTTTTCATATCATATTTTTGAAATTTCAGAATGTTAAGATTTCCTAAGAGAAAGGCAATTATGTAATGTTTTTAATCATCTGAAAAACTTACCTCTCTAGAGATAAATCAGGCTGAGTTGTTTTTACATCAAATCTGATGACAAACTTGGAATCATTTATGTATTTTTAAATTCACTTTTTGTGATATTATTATGATTTATTTTCTCACGGAATTTACTATTCACTTCAATAAGACCAAGTGCACTTTCTAGTCCACAAACATTGGCATAATATTCAAGGATTAATCCTTCCTGAGGCACCTCAGCAAATGTATGTGAACTTTATAGATGATGGTGCTTCTCTTGAAACTTTATCTAATTCTTGATAGTTCCTATTATTTTTTTAATAACCAGTTGCATTATTGCTCTTTTTCTACTTGGACTTGTGATTTGTTAAATTATTTTTTCTGCTGATTTTATAGCAGTTTTGAGGAAAATACTTGACAGAATAATAATTTAAAAAAGTAATCCTAAATCTCTATTTTAATGTATTTCATTTTTGATAAGTTCAATTAACAGAGGGGGCAATCTTTTTGACTTTTATTCCAGAATTTATGATGATTAATTTCAGTGGATTCTTTAAGGCTTTTTGGTTTTGTTGGTTGATTATTTCGTCTTCATATGAATTATTGTTTCATTATTCTTTGGTAACATAGCTTTTCTTTTTTTTTTTTTTTTAATAATCTGTTATTTACAAAGCAACTCTCTCTGAATGGTTTTGTTTATCTCTTTTATATGTCTTTATTTGACATCAAGCTTTATTATAATCATAATGGGTAGGAGAAGCCATGTAGCTAACAAGTATTTTGTTTCAGAAGCCATCAAAAGTTATCTGTGTTGACTGTGAATTTATGACACAGGGCCATAATAACAATTCCGCAAGAAAAACATCTTCAAATAAGAATGAAATAATACACTGAATTTCACATTACGAAGGGTGTGTGTGTATGTGTGTGTGTGTGTGTGTGTATTTAGAAAGTTTTGAATTTTTTTTATCTCAAGTCATTCTTTTTGACAAAATCACAGAGTATTTTCTGTAGTAAATATTATTTCAGAAGGTAAAAATTGTGATACAAATGCATTAACACACATACAAAGAGAGGCAATTTTATAACAGTTTTTATCCAGTTTTCTGGATAAGATTATGACTTTCAACATTTTTTCTTGTTCCGATGATTTTTACTAAATTTTTAGAATTTTATCTTTTTGAAATCAATTGCGTACTTTTTTACTCTGTTCCTCTTATCTTGTGTCATTGTGTGACGTTTTTCAGTATGCATATGATAAAATATTAATTTGTGAAATTCCCCAGAGACCATTTTAAGATACTGAGTGAGGTTTAGAAAATCAAAATAAGTGACTCTGTCTCTTAGGAGTAGATTTAGAAGTTATATATCCTTGGAATTACTGTAATATGAGTCAGATAGCAGAAAACTATGTGAATGTTAAGTAACTGAAGAAAATGCTCATGATTTCTCAAACATTTGTCCCTTTCGCATGCCCTGGTCCAAATATTGCAAGTATAAGTTACTCGCTTTGCTAATGAATGGAATATGATTTCAAATATAAAATTAAATATGAAATTTTACATCAAGAACTAAATAAACCATTAATAAAAATTATTTATGAATATGTCACTCTATCTAAACATACCAAGTAAAAATTAATAACTCAGTACTGAGTGTTATAATTAAAATATATACTTCCATTTGCAGGAATACTTCTGTATATTTGTGAGTGTGTATGTGTGTGTATATATAAATGCGTTTTCCTATACAGAAAAAAAAAGTTATTCTCTGGCTAAATTTACCCATCATCCGTGAATTCAACAGGTATTAATAGATAGCCTACTATGTGTCAGACCCTGCTCCAAGAGCCAAGGATAAAGTAAACCTACGGTTTGTATTCAATCCGGTAAGGAAGGCAGATAATGAACAAATACCCAAAGAGGTCATTTCACATGGAGATATATTGCATGAGGGAAACAGGTAGAATTCCGGAATGGTTAGTAAGGTCAGACTGGCAAATACTTTCTGAGTGGATGACACCTACTTCAGAGCTGAACATTAAAGAAGAGCTTGTACACAGAGAGTTAGGGAAGTAATTTTCCAGACATGTGAAAAGTGCATGCAAAGGTCTTAATATCAGACAGAGGTTGCCAAGTTCTAAGAACAGATAAAAACATTAGTGTTAGGTGAAGACTGGGTAAGTAGATCAAAGGACGATGAGAGCATTTCTTGCAGTGCAAAGAGAGGGCACAGGATTTTAAGCAAAGGAGCCATGTGATATAATATATAAATGAAAATATCACTTTGACCAATATGACCATATGAATTTTGTAGGTGAATTACTGGAAATTTGTAGACCAGTTAGAAGGGCAACAAAAGAGTTCAACTGATAAATGATGGGGGTTGGCTTCATGCCTTAGCGAAAGAAAAAAAAAACAGGAACATGGGGATTTCATAGATACATTGATCAGAACTTGCTGAAAGACTGTTGTGTAAGTGGAGAAGAATAGAAAACAAGGTTTCCTAATTGTATAATTTGGTCAGCTGGGTACCCATGAATGTAGATTCCTTATGTGAGAAAGACTGAAAGAGACGCATGTTATGTAGACATGGGAATTGAGTTTTTACTTAGCACACAAACATTTAGAAATCCTGGTGACACACAGCCAGCAATAAAGTCCCATTTAACCACCCTGACATTCATGTTACTGTATGTAGAAAACACAGGTTTTGCTGTAAGGGCAAATTTAGTTTGAAGCTTATCAGTTACATAATCTTGGGCAATGTATTCAAATTCTATAAGTTTTGTATTCCTTGACTATAATAAATATGCCTATCTTATAAATTTGCTAAATGCATACATGAAAAATATATGTATTTTACACATGTGTGCATCCAGTTAATTACAGTTTAATTATTTGACCATTAATTGAATATATTAAAGTGTATTGTAAATCAGATGTTCAGCAAAATAATTAGCACAAAAACTTGGTCTTTTTATCAACATTTTCAAAAATACTATTTTAAGTTAACAGTTGTAAATAACATTGTCCTGGATATATGGAAATTGATAAACACAATGAAGAATTTTAAAATCCATTTTTTAATTTTACTTATTTTGAGAGAGAGAGAGAAAGCAGGGAAGGGGCAGAGGGAGAAGGAGGGGGCGAGAGAACCCAAAGCAGGCTCCTAGTTCAGTGCAGAGCTTGAGGTGGGGCTCGATCTCACAACCATGAGATCCTGACCTGAGCCAAAATTAAGTAGGATGCTTAACCAACCGAGCCACTCGGGTGCCCCAACACTGTGAACAATTTTAAAAGCACATCTTGGATCATTTCTCCCACTGGTTTTCCTTCAGAATTCTATAATGACATTTTGGGGGAAATTTAAATAAATTCAAGAGGTACATATTTGAAAAATTGGTATGGATAAAGAATAAGGAAGAAAGACTGTCTGGATAGATACGGTGACTGAAAAGTGGAAAGAATCAGAATTCAGTCTAAATTATTGAAGCGATTGGTTGGTTTTTGTTTGTTTTCTTGCTTTGATAGAAATGGAGGTTTGTAGGGAAGCTGTTCTTGGGCAATAAAAAAAATAAAAGGCTTAGTGTTAGACAGGTTGACTATGAAGCATCTATGTGGAAACATGCTTATGGCTATGTGGAAATACTCTAGATGTGGGACAGGAGACCTCACTGAGTAGTTAGGTCTATATTTGAGATTAAGTTCCTAGAATTATTGACTGTTTAGCAAAAATTTGAAACTTTAATACTTCGTGAAATTCAGGTATTGTTCCACCCCCCCCCCCAACAAAACCCATCCTGGGAGTCTCACAACAAACATTTGCAAAATGTTTATTTAAAATTTGGTGATAGTTTATTTCATGCACAATTTACTCTTGGATTCTTCAGTCAATACAAATAAAAGAAATAATCATTTTTCTATATACTACACTATATTTATTTATTGCCAATTATCCTTCCAGGCTTTTCTAATACAAACTGTACTCCATTTTTAATTACTCATCTTCCCTAATTACCCGTCCTCACAAAATTTTCATTCCCTCCATTGAATGGACTATTGTCATTTCCCTTTGCTCCATGACCCCTTAGAACCAGAAATTCAGTCTTTTTCCAGGCAATGACCTTATCTGTTTTGTAAAATACAGCAAATCAGGTAGAAGTTGTTTGATAAATATTTGCTAAGTATATTGAATAAATGAATGAATTTCAAATGTTCTAGTAAAACGATACACCAATCATAATTTCCATTCTTAGGCATTCTAAATTCCAATAACCTTTATATCTACTTAATTTTAGCACCTTTACTCTTGCTATAGTTTTGCAACTTGTTAAAATGTAAAAGCTGTATGGCATTACTGGTGCTAAATCTGAAAGATTGGAAACCAATAGAAGCTCACAGAAAACAAGTTGAGTAACTGTACTTTTGCATTAATGTCTGTCTTTACAACCTAATAAACAAAAATAAGCTTTACTGACTATTCTCAATCAGATTTATATTTTTAGAAAACAGTGTTTTCTAGAGTAAGCCATTGCAATTTAAGAGTTTTATTAAGAATACAAGTAATTTGATTATGAATATTCTGTAAGTGAAAAGAATTATGTTGCTTAACTTTACAAGAAACTTCTAGAAATGTAATGCAACTCTTTATCAAAATTGATATCAATATAGAATTGACTTGATAAGGATTACTTGCACTGCCATTAATAATCCTAACTCATAGATATAATGCGTACACTGATCTACTTAAATATATAGATGGATAGATGTTATTACAGTAGCAAATTATGGTGAGTACCACTCTTCTTCTTTAACCAGGTACTACACGGAAGGTTTTCTATGATAGATTCATTGTACACTATGGCTAGGGCAATTCAATTATTAAAATTTTAAATTAAACATTTCTCCTGATATATGAGTAGTTACTAAATTATGTCATGATTTGCTTTACCATACTAGTTACGTAATTTTGTTTGAGGTTTGATATCACTGAGTGTAGACCTCCTTGTCTTAAAATTTATTAATGTTTATTTTATTTTGAGAGAGAGATAAAGCAAACAGGAGACCGGGGACAGAGGATCCCAAGCAGGCTCTGTGCTGTTTCAGTGCAGAGCTTGAGGAGGGGCTGGAAATCACAAACTGTGAGATCATGACCTGAGCCAAAATCAAGAGTCAGACACTTAACCAACTGAGCTACTCAGGCGCCCCAAACTTCTATGTCTTAAATGTGGACACTAATTTCATTTTCATGAGCTATATGAAAGGATATAAGGTTCACAGTAAGCATACAAGTATATGTAATCAGAACTCTATTATTGGCACTTATAATTATTATTAACCAGAACTCCTATTTATCGAATGACTCTGAATGATTGCCCCATATTTTTTTCTATTCCTAGCAGCCTCACCTTCAATTAACCCTTTTTATGAAAGAAAAGATCGAGGTTGCGAGAGATTGAGCAATTTTTCAGTAGCTATGTGAAATAGTATTCAAATCAAAGGCTTTGAACTACAGAATTGTTCTTTCTTCCATGTAATTTAATTTACTGACAGTAGGATATCTGCGTGTCTTCTTTCACGTTTTTATTAATTCTAACTTGGGCTTGAGAAATCCATTCCCATTACTTCCTCCAGGATTTTATTATGTGATCTCCCACATTGCTGTTTTCAACTTCTCTTGCCTTAGTATTTTTTTAAATGTGGACTTAAATTAATTTCATATCTATCACCAATTTTGTGTCTTTTGACAAGAAGTTATATTGAATTCTGAAAAAAAAAACCAGTTAATAATAGAGGGCAAACAGGAATACCTTAATCTTCATTTATTATTATTAATTTTGTGTTTCCTTGAACTTTGAATTCATTGTTCCTTCAAGTGCAGAGTTCTTATGAGATGGCTGTATTGTTTGGGTGGAACAGAGATGCTGTGATCAGTGAGTTTTGTGTGGTTTGTTTAATTGCTTTTCATGCTAGCTGCCATGCTTTTCCCTTCTGAGAATCTCCTAATCTTCCTGTTATACAAAGCAAGGCTCTTGGTTATATTCCCTGCTTCTGTCATATAATAGTATTGAAATTGTACTGTCTTGTTCATTAAATGTGACCATTTCATATATTGAATGTCTAAATAATATTATAGTAATAAAATTCAAACTAACTTCTTTCAGAGCTAACTAAGTCAGTCACTTCAAAAATGGCAATTATGAGGGCGCCTGTGTGGCTCAGTCGGTTAAGCATCCAACTCTTGATTTCAACTCAGGTCATGATCTCAGGGTCCTGAGATTGAGACCCTCATTGCACTCTGTGCTGACAGCACTGGGCCTGCTTGGGTTCTCTCTCCTTTCTCTCTGCTTCTTACCACATTCTCTCTCTTTCTCAAAATATATAAATAATTGTAAACAGAAATAGAGAAAATGGCAATTATGTATCTATCTATATATTTTAAGAAAGAATGAAAGTGTATGTGCTTAACACAGGATTATCATTCCGATATATAGCAAATATTAATGCACTTTTAGAGACTAACTATAGAAATATCATATATTTCATAAACATAAAACACTATACTTATGGCTGTATTGTATCAGAAATGATAAAGTATTCAAGAAATAGGCTTAGCTTTCTGATTTGTTACCTGTTTAGACTGCCCAGTAAGATAGCATATAACATAATAGGCATATGTGTCTATTGAATATTTAAAATGTGGCTAGCACAACTAACAGAATTTTTAACTTTAGTTCATTTGAATTAATGTAATATTAATTATTAATTAATAATTTATTATTAAATATTTATATATGCTGAAATAATATAATATTTTAAATTAAAGACAATTGTTTTGCTAGAACTATATTTCACTCTGTTGAAAAGTTAATGTTCAAATTGAAATGTTCTGTAAATTAAAATATACATGGATTTTCAATTCCTAGTATGAAAAACAGAATGAAAACTCTCATTAAGAATATTTTTTATTGACTGTATGTTGAAACGATAATGTTTTGGATAGAGGTATTAAAGTAAGATGTATTATCATGATTAATTTTACCTGCTATATTTTTATAGTGTGGCTGCTAGAAAGTTTAAAACTGTAAGTATCGTTTGTACTATCTTTGTATCTGACAGATATCATTGATATAAAGACAACATTGATAAGTCATTCCCCCACTTGCCCCAGTTGGATTCCTTAAGGCTATATGTTTATATGAAAAAAAAAAAAGTAGTATCTGAAAATTATCTTTTGGCCCCTTTATCTGCTAGTAATTTACTAAAAAATTCAAAACCCTGTAGTCAAAAAAAATGTACAAACTAATAAATGTCTACTTTGTCATGTGGGTTGAGTCCTTCCCTCTGTTTGCTTGAACAATATGGCGAACATGGACTAACGACCCTTCATTACCAGCTGGCCTGTGCCTTTAGAAACACGGGCACGCAGTGGATATAAAGGTTGGATAACTTTTAATTTGAGTAATGAATGAACTTTTTAAAATTAGTAATAAAAGGGACGCCTGGGTGGCTCAGTCAGTTAAGTGTCTGACTTTAGCTCAGGACACGATCTCACCCTTGTTGAGTTCCAGCCCTGCCTCAGGCTCTGTTCTGGCAGCGTGGAGCCCGCTTCAGATCCTCTGTCCAGGCCCACCCCATTCTCTGCCCCTCTCCCACATGCATGAACACATGCATGCACTCTCTCTCTCTCTCTCTCTCTCAAAAATAGATAAACATTTAAAAATAAAAATTAGTAAGGAAAATAATCGCATGCATATAGTCACCGAAGTGTCAGAAAAAAACATGCTTAATTGTTTCACAACATACCTTTATCCAAATTAAGCAAAAAATTATAATATAGTATTGCTGTAAATGGAAATAAAGAAAAGTTATATTCAAGTTTGAAATTATTTTCAAATAGATTATTATGGCTTTATATCAATTTTTAAAGAAATTTCAGTGTAGCTCAATGATATTTAATGAATACGGAAGGTTAAAGCAATTGATTAGTCGTATCCACTTCAATATGCTTGTGGATAAAACAGTGAATATGCCTGATTTTCTTGCCTTTTCTACAGATTTTCAGTGAGACAATAGCATTTGTAGACTAATATCTTTACCTTAATCATAATTTATTATGGTTTCTTTTTGTCAGTCGTCACTTCATTAAATAATTATCATCGTGCCAATCACATGCAGGAAACAATTTTTTTTTGGCTCTATGGACATGACCATACATGTCATTTCACCTTAAAACAAGGAACACTTAATGATTTGTTCAGCATATTTCAAACCCAAATTTCGAATGGATGAATTCGTAACTTTGATGTAACCAATGATATTTAATTTTTACATGGAATGAGATGACTAGACTTGACAGCTTTGTTAGATTTGTAGGATTGGCAACTCCGTGACTTCCTGCGACAATAAATCAGTTCAGTAACTGTATCAGTAAATTAGTGAATCCCAATGAGCTGAGAAGAGGGAAGACACGAGGGCTCGTGTACACCCGTGGCTAGCCACCCTTCAGCTCTGAGGGCCTTTCACTAGCATACAGTATGCTGCAATGCACCTTTTTTTTTTTTTAATGTATGTACGTTCTTCAAAAATGCATTGCTTAGTTTTATAAATGAATCATTGAATAGATCAAAGATGGGTGGCTTTTCAATTTTACCCACAGAAAAAAGCATTTGTCTTTAGAAGTTTATAGATTATGAGTCACCAAACAACTACCTTGCCTAATTACCTTTCTTCCATGTCACCCATAAATTATATCTATTCAGTTTCTTAATTATGTTAGCAGAAAATGGTGAAGCACCCCTATCATCTAATATGCCCCTTCGATCTAATAGGTAGAAATATATGTTTGTGTGGGTATATATATGTATGTGTGTTAAAATTTTCAGTGCCATGACTACATGAATGTCAGTCTTCATGGATATTGTGATTGAAATAGTAAATGTGTTACCTCTATAGGTGAATTTGTCGGAGAAGAATAGATCAAACACTGGGTATAGGTTGCTAGAATGTAAGAATGTAATTTCTTCTAGAACGCTGTAGTAAATTTTGTTGGAAATTAAATGTGAAATCAAAAATAATCAGAAATTGGGGTGCCTGGCTGGCTCAATCAGTAGACCATGCGACTCCTGATCTTGGGGTTGTGACTTTGAGCCCCATATTGGCTGTAGAGATTACTTAAAAATAAAATCTATAAAAAAAGATAGTCATAAATAAGAAAGGTCCTGAACCAAAATTGAGTACAGTCACTGGCTTACATTTACAGTGATTTGCTCTTACTCAGATTTATAAGTCAATATGTTATCGCCATGAATTTTTTTCCTTTGAAATAACGTAAGCTATCTTTATTTTTCTCTAAGAATAAATGCAGTGTAGTCAGTGAAAGCAAGTGCATTAGAATCAAACACCTATTTCAAGTCCTGCCTTTGCAGACACATGTTCCCCTTGAGCATGAGCATGTTACTTAATTAGTCTAGATTTAGTCTAGATTTTACCATTTCGACCTATAAAAAGAATATATATATATATATATATATATATATATATATATACACACTGCCTCTACTATCTCTTCATTTATATGCAGAGAATACTGAGATCTGAGGAAATTCTACCTGTAGAATATAAATATACATGAAAAGAGTTCCCAAAAATATAAAATACAAAGGAAATAAAAGTTCTTAGTATTTAAGTGATAGACAAGCTATATTGTAAAATCCTAAATAATTATTTCAATATGAAAAATAAATATTATTTTTCTCATAAAATTCTGCCTGTTTAACATTGTTAAAATGCTACAATTGCTTATCTTGAAAAGTCATAGTTACCTTTTCTGTCCTTTTTCTTTAACTTTCTTTTTAACTTTTCTAATTAATAAATCAACAGGTATTCATCTAATACCACCTTTATGATCTCTGGGTTGTATTGAATGAAGTGTACAAAAGGAGGCAATGAATAAAGAGCACAATTTATGTATATTATGGTGTTGTTTTCCACTCTCAGGAGAATCTTCTTTTTTTTCTGTAAAAATGTTTTGGCAAATACAAGTATCAATAATTCTCTACAATAAATTTTATCAATATAGTTTTGAAAAAATAAATGGATTAAGACTTGGTTTCAATTTTATATAATAGTGGCATTTTTATTTAGAACCATATATGTTGGATATTTGACTGTTCATTACTGTGGAAATAATTAATAGCTTTTGTTACTGTCTGTCCGCGGAAATTGATGTGATAGCACATCATTGCAGAGCTTTAAAATGATAGGCATTATAAATGAAAC
Source organism: Panthera tigris (assembly GCF_018350195.1). Taxonomy (NCBI): domain Eukaryota; kingdom Metazoa; phylum Chordata; class Mammalia; order Carnivora; family Felidae; genus Panthera; species Panthera tigris. The sequence continues at coordinate 221,851,685 of NC_056660.1, forward strand.
TGCTTCACATTCAAGGGATATTGGTGATAAAAAATGGCTCAGTGATGGGAAGTTTATAAAACCATGTTTGTTCCTACTGTGAATAAGGAGAGGGAAGCTCACAGAGAACCCCTGGGTTTTACTCCTCAGTGTAACAGAGCAAACTGTGCAATTATTATCCATGATGGATTTAAATGTGCTTGTCCTCCTACAATGTAAACCAAATTTAGACAATGCAAAGCTCTGTGAATTGATACAATAGGATTAAATCTATAAAATTTGTTAGTGGAAGTTCAACAGCTCATTATGCTTGATATTAATAGAATGTTTCCCATGAAATAGAAATAATGATTGATTACAACAATATTTATATGTGTAAGCACTCACATAGCTCTGTTATATGTCTAAACTACTATAAGTATTTCATATATACTGGTGCATTTTATGCTCACAACAACTTTATAATGTAGAAACTATTAATATTGCCATGCTTTTAGATAAAGCCAAGGGATAAACGCAATCGGGCTCCAAAGTCTATTCACCCAACTACCACACCACGATTTAGGATCTGCCTGCAATGTGTCAGTCTCTTGATCTACATGAGATGGAATCATATTCATGCTTATGGCACGGTGGGCAAACTATGTCCAGTGGGCCAAATTCTCACATCCATTCGTTTATGGCTGTGGAGACCTATGATGGCTACAACTAAGACCGTTCCCCACAAAGCCAATGGTATTTACCATCTTGTCCTTTACAGAAAAAGTTTGCTGGTTCCTCAACTGGAGGACTCAAAGAGCAATTAAGCATGTAACTGTGGCAGAAGAGACACAAAACCTCTGACATGCCAAAATGTGCAATGCATGAGTAAGGTTAATACACACACACACACACACACACACACACATATATATAATGAATGATAGTAATAGAATGATAGTAGAATTTTACTGGCAGAATGATAGTAGTAGGCAAGTGCTAGAAACTCTACAATTTAGAATGTTGGTTTTCTCTATAAGTAAGGAAAACTATTGGGACAACTGTAGTTTTAATAATACATAAAATGTCAAAGCGTACATCAGGAAGGCTTAAGTAACTATCTTCAGCTAGGATAGTATATACATTTGAATATTATCAAATTGTGGAAAAATGAGTATTGTAAAAAAAGAAATTGGTTACATGAAGTAGGTTATGTCCAACAAAATTGAAAAAATTGAATACAATTTCTTCCACTTATTACCTGTTTGTCCTTGAGTATATAAGCCTCTGTGCCTCATTTGTTCATGTGTAAAGAGAGGCGGGTCGATATAGTAGTTACTTCATGACATGGCTTTTGTGATCCAAAAATAATACTTCTCATTCCCCCTTAGAATGTAAGCCAATTGCCACATACATGCAAAGCAAACTGATGCCAAATTATCCTATTCATCTCTGCTAAAAGTGACATTGCAGAAACGTGACTCCCCCATTGCAGGCAGATTCTAAATCATGGTGTGGTAGTTAGGTGAACTTTGGAGCCCGAGTGTCTGCATTTATCTCTTGGTTTTATCTAAAAGCCTGCAAATAGGTCTGCTACTACCCTTATGTGTCTCCCTTTGTAAGCTAGGGCCTCTTTATCCCTAGATGCTTTGCGAATTCTCTCTTTATCTTTGCATTTTGCCAGTTTCACTATGATATGTCGTGCAGAAGACTGATTCAAGTTACGTCTGAAGGGAGTTCTCTGTGCCTCTTGGATTTCAATGTCTGTTTCCTTCCCCAGATCAGGGAAGTTCTCAGCTATGATTTGTTCAAGTACACCTTCAGCCCCTTTCTCTCTCTCTTCTTCTGGATTTCCTGTGATACGGATATTGTTCCTTTTGATTGCATCACTTAGTTCTCTAATTCTCCCCTCACACTGCTGGATTTTTTTATCTCTCTTTTTCTCAGCTTCCTCTTTTTCCATAATTGTATCTTCTAATTCACCTATTCTTTCCTCTGCCTCTTCAATCCATGCTATGGCCACCTCCATTTTATTTTGCACCTCATTTATAGCATTTTTTAGTTCCTTATGACTATTTTTTAGTCCCTTGATCTCTGTGGCCATAGATTCTCTGCTGTCCTCTATGTTTTTTTCAAGCCCAGTGATTAATTTTATGACTATTATTCTAAATTATTTTATATTGCTTAAATCAGTTTTGATCAATCTATTAGCTGTCGCTACTTCCTGGAGTTTCTTTTAAGGAGAATTCCTCCATTTTGTCATTTTAGGTAGTCCCTGTGGTAGCTCCAAACCGCAAGGCCTTTCCCCTGTGCTGTCCAGAGAAACTTGTGTTGGTGGGCGGGGTCCCAGTCAGACCCAATGTCTGCCCCCAGCCCACCTCTGGGACCACAGTCAGACGGGTGTGTACCTTATCTTCTCCTCTCCCAGGGGCAGGACTCACTGTGGATTGGTGTGGTCCCTGTCTGGGCTGCTTGCACACTGCCAGGCTTGTGGTGCTGCTTCGATGGGATCTGACCAAGGGCGTATTAGACATTGGTGGATCCACAAAGTACACAGGGGAGGGAAGGGCAGGCTTAGCTCACTTTGCCATCTATGGTCCCCTGCGGGGGGGCGGGGGGGGCCCTGCAGCACTGGGAGGGAGGCAGAAACTTAACAGAAGACCATGGGGGGAGGGGAAGGGGAAGAAAAAAGTTAGAGAGGGAGGGAGGCAAACCATAAGAGACTCTTAAAAACTGAGAATAAACCGAGGGTTGATGAAGGGTGGGAGGGAGGGGAAAGTGGGTGATGGGCATGGAGGAGGGCACCTGTTGGGATGAGCACTGGCTGTTGTATGGAAACCAACCTGACAATAAATTTCATTAAAAAAATGAAAATACTAATAGTTTCTACTTATTTTTTTATTTGCTGTTTTTTTTTAATGTGGCTTTTTCCATAGTCAAGTTAACTTGTGAATATTGAGTTTCCGATTTAGAAAGACATAAATTATGTGGTGAATATCAATACTTTCCCACCTGGAAACAGCTCATTCACTCTTAAACTTGGCAGTCTGACTGCTGAGAATAAAAATATGCTCACTGCAGACCGGCTAACTCCAAGAAGGAGGAGAGAGGTTTAGACCAACATACTTCGCATTTTTTTTAAAATTTTAATGTTTATTTTTGAGAGAGAGAGAGACAGAGCGTGAGCAGGGGAGGGGCAGAGAGAGAGGGAGACACAGAATCTGAAGCAGGCTCCAGGCTGTGAACCATCAGCACAGAGCCCAACGTGGGGCTCGAACTCGTCAACTGCGAGATCATGACCTGCACCGAAGTCGGAGGCTCAACCGACTGAGCCACCCAGGCGCCCCGCATTTTTTTTAATTCCAAGTCAATAATCAAATCAAAATATATGTCCTCGCTTGGGGAGTGGATGGCCAAAAAGTAAAGAAAGTCCCAGAATATTATACAAATGGAACTCTCTTCTTATGAAGGGAACATGATAGATTCAGAAACAGACAAACATATTTGCAAAATGTTTTCTAATTATGTATAAAAACAATATTGAAGTGAGACTTGTATTTTTCCTTTATTATTTTTATGTATTTTTAAATGATGAGAATGTGTTATTTTTACAGTTAAAATCAAAGCACAATTTCTACTTTGGAAAAAGTATATTGCACAGATCGGATGTATATGAGATATGCATATAGTTATAGTTTCTGTTGCATTGCTATAATTATAGTTATATTTTTACAAAATTTATGTAACATCTTTATTTTATACTATGGGAAATAACACACACACATACACACACACACACACACACACACACACACACACACCAGAGAGAAAATTAAAAGGATTCCTTTCCACATTTATCTAAAACAGCCCATTCTTCATCTTTGAGTTGTCATTAGTTTGATAAGGTGATTGCAAGTCAAAGTTTGCCAAACCTGGTGAGTGATAGAATTTTCCCTTCTTGTATTAGCAGAGAGAGTGAAAACACAAATTATTTCGTTGCTTATTCTGCAAAGCCCAGGATCCTACTTAGCATCTGGATCCTCGAAAGCCCGCCAGCTTAGCCTAAAGAAGCCCCAAGATCCTTATGCTGACACAGGGCTTGTTATGACAGTTTTGGAAATGATTCAACCACAGTCTTTTGGGAGAGAGAGGTGGATACAGGAGCTCAGAACTCTTAGATTGGGATTATTCACAACGATCAAGGATAGTCTCTTAGATTTTTCACAAGGGTCTGTGCATACTTTCCCTCTATCAGGTTGGTCCATAATACTCTGATCTAAGGAAATTCTCTAGTTTATACATGTCAGTAGCATATAATATATAAGACCCTTTGTGTTTTCTGGGTATCTCGATTACGTGTGATCCAAAAATGACATAAATAGAGTATATACTAAGTTAGATATAGTCAAGCATAACACCGTTTAACATGGTCAAGTAAGCAATATAAAAATATATGCAAATTCTGTCAGCTCATTTCATAATAGTAGGGTTTCACAACAACAACAAAAACCCCAAAACTCTTAAAGCATTTAAAATTCATGCCAAGACTTTGGGGCACCTGGGTGACTCGGTCAGTTAAACCTTCTACTCGATTTTGGCTCAGGTTATGATCTCGCAGTTCATGAGTTTGAGCCCTGCATGGGGCTCCACACTGACAGTGCAGAACCTGCTTGGGATTCTCTCTCTCTCCCTCTCTCTGTCTCTCTCTGTCTCTCTATCTCTCAAAATAAATACCTAAACTTTAAAAAATAAAATGAAAAAATCATTTGCTAAACATCTTATTTTTTTAAGTTTATTTATTCATATTTGAGAAAGAGAGAGAGAGTGTGTGTGTGTGTGTGTGTGTGCGCATGTGTGTGTGTGTGTGTGTGTGTGTGTGTGTGTGTGTGTGTGCAAGTGGGGGAAGGAGAGATAGAGAGGGAGAAGGAGAGAGAATCTCAGGCAGGCTCTGCACTGTCAGCACAGAGCCCCATGTTGGGCTCGAACTCACCAATCATGAGATCATGACCTGAACTTAAGTGGGATGATCAACTGATTGAACCACTCAGGAGCCCCAGGATTGCTAAACATTTTATTTATTTGTTTATTTATTTTTTTAATATGAAATTTATTGTCAAATTGGTTTCCATACAACACCCAGTGCTCATCCCCACAGGTGCCCTCCTAAATGCCCATCACACACTTTCTCCTCCCTCCCACCTCCCATCAACCCTCAGTTTATTCACAGTTTTTAAGAGTCTCTTGTGGTTTGTCTCCCTCCGTCTCTACCTTTTTGTTTTTTTTCCCCTTCCTGTCCCCCATGGTCTTCTGTTAAGTTTCTCAGGATTCACATAACAGTGAAAACTGATGAATGGATAAAGAAATTGTGGTTTATATACACAATGGAATACTAGTTGGCAATGAGAAACAATGAAATATGGCCTTTTGTAACAACGTGGATGGAACTGGAGAGTGTTATGCTAAGTGAAATAAGTCATACAGAGAAAGACAGATACCGTGGCTCCTGAGAAACTAAACATTTTAAATAAAACCATTTTCTCTCCATATCATTGTTATTTAAATTTTCAATTAACTTTCATTTAAATTTGAGGTCTGTATCTCATGGGCCACTCTTGCCAGATGATGATACTATCACTTAACAGATTGATTTCAGTAACATAATCCTGTTGATAATGATATTATTATTATTATTCCTTTTCTATCTAATCATGAAAAGTCATTACCATTTCTACATAGTAGTTAAAATTTTCATATTATTTACCCTGCTTGCAAGTGTGTTTGTTATTACAAATTACATTCTGTAATTATGTGGCTTACCAACCTGTTTTCAATAATTTGTCACTTCTCATTGTTCTCTAAAAAAAATAGATCCAAAAGAGCATTTCAGTACAACGGCAGATGTAAAATACATCCAAAAGACTACTGGAATGCAGTAATATATTAATCAAAGCATTTTATGTCCGTTGATCAGCTAGAACTATTCTCCATTCATGCAGATACTGAAGGCATCTGGAAAGCTGAGACAAAGCAACAAAAACAAAACACACAAGTGCCATATATTCCATATTTCAGTAGTTCCATAGCATCTCTTCAGCGATTTCCAGGTGAAGCAGAGTCTGTCAGCCTTTGAAATCTCTGCAAAACATTGCTGGGAAAACTGTTTCTTTGATGTATACTCAGGATGTTTCTAAACATAAAGGTAGTTACAAATAATGGTTAAGTTTTAATCTTTAAAGTGCTTCGATGGCTGATGTTTGGATACAATTTTGCTTTGAACATTTTATCCTCTAAATGGACTCAGAAGTGCTAACTCAGAACATCCAGGGATAAAAATATCTCAGGTATAAAATATTTTCCTATCATAAAACACCTTTTAAAACCCAAGTCCGCTTGAGAATATTGGTTATAATATAAGGAAGGATAGATGCAACCAAATATTTCCAAAAGGAAATATCATTGAATTAACCATCTCTGTGATTAACGAGGGGTTTTTCCAGGGAGGCAAGTGGCAGCTTATGTCTAGAATGAGAGGTAGAATAAATATACTTCTGACTTTAGATCAGATAATTCAGTTTATCTGCTGGCTCCGTGTAATTATTAATAACAGTTTTCCTGTTTGGATGGCAAATTAAATGGTCACTCTCAATTAAATGGTCCACTTGTAGTGGAATGGGAAGTGAAAGAAAACTGTTTGCTAGTGTGTTGATTGTCGGAAAAAGAACAGTAAGGACTGTATTTATAATACAGCTCACAATAAGGACATGCACACATGACTGGCATATGATTTTAAAAAGAGGGCAAAAGCAATGCTGTTTGAAGTGGTTTGTTTTCATTGCTTGATCTTGATGATACTCAAGGATGTTGCTCTTACTGTCTTTCTCACTAGCTACTCCCGATCTCACCCATTAAGCCCTGCTCCTCCCATTCACCTCCCCATAAGCGAGGATGATTTCTTTTCTTATATATTTCCTTACTTACCAACTCTTCCTATTGGTTATACAATATATTGTACTGATCTTCCTGTAAGGAATTACCACGATTGGCATCCTTAAAATAAAACTCTACTATGATTCCTGCTCTTTACTGTGAAAGCCAATGTCTTTCTTGACGTGGCCAGTTACCATCCAGCATTTCATACCACTATTCTCCAGTAAAAACAAAAACAAAAACCTACTATCAACTTGCTATATATACCCCATGTCTGTTCTCTCCTATATAGTTTTGTCCCTCAAATACATTTTGAAAATGAGTGAGCATGCATAAGACTTTATTTCATCTTAGCAGAACTTAAGTTTTCAGTATCAAAATGAATAGACTTGCAAAACATTAAGATAATCATATTCAACTGATACGTTTTGGTATCACTTTCTGTTTTATCTCTTTCTTATCCTAATACAAACTCCCATATAAATCCTTAACATCAGAAAGAGTAAGAGAAAATTTCTTTCGGCTAATTAATCAGTACAAATAATCTTCAGAATAATCATTTACTTCAGGACAAGCCACTCTTTGTTACATTTGATATTAATTAATTCTATCTCGGTTGAAGGGCAAAAGTCTCTTTCAAATTATACAGCCCACTCTTTTATTTCTGCCTATCATGACCACCCATGTAGTGGTCCTTTCTTTCTGGACCCACTCATTTATTCTTTTTTTTTTTTTTTATCTTCTATTAAGTGCCAGGCACTCTTCTGGGGGCTGAGCACATATCCTAGAAAAGGAAATTAGACAAAAAAGCAAACTATGATCCAGACTCTCCCTATTACTGGGATTGGGAAAACAATGAAGATGAAAATAAATTGATTATAAATTGGAAGGTGGCCAATTATATGGAAAAGATAGAACAGAGAGAGGAGGATTCAGAGCACCACACAGACAGAAGGGATACAATTTAAATGGGTTGATTCAGTGAGCCTCTTTAGAGCCTCTATTCCCACCTCCTACATGGCGACACGTTCATGTTCTTTCTAACACACCAGCTTGTGCCCTACCACGTCCCATCTCTCTCTTCTTATCCGCTGTAATTATTTGAATGGGTTTTGTTTCAGTTTGCTCAGGTTTCTATAAGAAAATATCACAGGCTGAGTGGTTTAAACAACAGAAATTTATTTTCTCCCATTTTTGGAGGCTGGAAATCCAAAAGTCAAGGTGACAGCAGGTTTGTCTTCTGAGGCCTCTCTTTGGCTTGTAAATGGACACGCTCCCATTTTCTCACAAGGATTTTCCTCTATGTATGCATAACCCTACTGTCCCTTTCGGTGTCTAAATTTTCCTTTCTTATAAGGACATTATTCACATTGTTTTAGGCGCTGTCTTAATGCTCTCACTTTAACTTAATCACTTCTTTAAAGGCCCTATCTCCAAATATAATCAATATTTGAGGTACTGGTGGTTAGGGATTTAACATATGAATTTTGAAAGAATACAGTTTAACCCATAACAGGTGTCTTTGGCATGCAGTCATAGAGAATTTATCTTGACTAATGTAGACTAATTGTCCAGAGTTCATTATTTACATGAAAATCAGTGTAATCCCTCTGCCTTTTTGAGCTGATATATTATGATTTTTTAATCCCATTTTGATTTTGTTAATTTTTTTAAAATTTCTGTTATCTTAGAAAGTGGATGAATTTGTGCCCAGCATCAGAAATTGGGTGGAGGACTAAAACTGATATCATCCAAACAAAAGAAAAACAGTAATATTAAAACATCAACAACAAAAACAAACAAACAAACAAAAAAACCCAATACTTCAGCCTTTCAACTAATAGTGATTATTGATTGAGTGAGTAAAATTAAGTCACCAGTTTCTGTCTTGAAAGTTGTTTTCATGCTTTGGGTAAAGATGAGGGAGGCTACCATGATATTAGATAAAATTAGGTGCTAAACATTGTAATTAAGAACATGAAGGGAAACTTAGGTGGGTCAGTGGGTTAAGCGTCCGACTTCAGCTCAGGTCATGATCTTGCGGTCTGTGAGTTCAAGCCCTGTGTGGGGGTCTGTGCTGACAGCTCAGAGCCTGGAGCCTGCTTCAGATTCTGTGTCTCCCTTTCTCTCTGCCCCTCCCCCCACTCATGCTCTCTCAACAGTAAATAAATGTTAAAAAACAAAAAAAAAGAATATGGATAGGCATGTATTAAGGTTTTACTGTGTGCCAGATAGTGAACTAATAATATATATGTAAATATTTTAATATCAATAACCATGAGGATTATTTTTAAATAAATGTGTTATTTATCTAACAAATAGCCCACTGGGATCTATATTTTTATTCCAATTTAGAGAAGGAAGTAGAGTTTAGGATGTTTAAGTACCTCCCCAAAGTCTTGTAACTTTAGATTCTTGAAAATGAATTTGAACCCAGATTTGCCTTACTCCAGAGCCTCGATACTTAAATGTGGTGCAAAAATGAGTTTAAAGATTAATCTCTAACACAACTTCAACTCATCCTTCAAAATGCTATTAAATTGACAAATAATTTTTAAGAGATGCTACATTTTAGATCCAGCTATTCCCTTTGTGTTATTTCTTCCCTCCTTTTGCAAAGATATCCATTTTGTGCCTTTAGCCATCAATCATTAGAAGCCATAGTCCATCTTTCACAGAAAGGAAACAATAAAACACTTGAGACACTTTATGGAATTCAGATGTTGGAACATTTTGCAATTGTGCCATCATATTACCTTGTTTTCTTCAGTATCCATTTAGGTGGCCAATTTTGCTTCAGTGATTGGGGTCACCACCCAGGGCTGGCAGGTTCCCCCCCACCACCTCTTTCTACTCTGTTCTTTTCTCATACTGATTTTTCAATAGTCAGGGATAATTTAGTGCTGATTTTCCTTATGTGTCATTTATAAATGCCATTAATCATCCAAGTTTAACATTTTTATTCACTAAGTTTTAAAAGCTATATACTGCTGACTCTTGTCTTTAAAATAAAATCCTAAATGCAGGCGTGAAAGTAAGTTTAAAGATACATTAAAATAATCTCTTCAAATACATATACATTAAAATAATCTCTTCAAATACATATTTATGCATACAATTCATCATGTTTGAATCCAATTAAATATTCAATGAATACCCTTATTTTTGCTGAGTATATCTTTGGTATGTGTACCTGTTATAGTACCTAATGCTAGCTGTATATAGCATTACTTGAAATAGGAAAGAAAGGTTTTATAGCTTTGGGGGATGTTCATAATACTCTGTTGTGGTGATAGATACATAGATTGATGATTGGTAGATCAATAGATGATTGATAGATAGATAGATAGTAGAGATAGGTAGATAGATGATAGAGAGAGAGATGACAGAGATAAACAAGTTGGTAGGTAGGTAGGTAGATAGATAGATAGATAGATACATAGATACATAGATAGAAGATAGATAGATAGGTCGATAGATAATAGTTAGATGATAGATAGATAGATAGATAGATAGATAGATAGATAGATAGATAGATAGATAGTAGAGATAGGTAGGTAGGTAGATAGATGATAGAGAGGGAGAGAGATAGATGATAGAGATAGATAATAAGTTGGTAGGTAGATAAAGATGATAGAAGATAGATAGATAGATAGATAGATAGATAGATAGATAGAGGTAGATTATAGATAGATGATGATAGATAGTTGATGATGGATGATAGATAGATGATAAAGGTAGATGCTAGATAGAGAGATAGATAATAAACGTAGATGACAGAGAGAGAGAGAGAGAGAGAGAGAGAGAGAGAGAGAGAGAGACAGGTATTGATACTATAGTAGCTGCTCAGGAGAAATTGAGGTTGACATTTGTCATTATTAGAAATTGCTCCACATAAAATTACAACAGTATGGCTCTGTAATATATTTTCTATCACAGAATAAATCAGGCATTATTTATATTTGTGAGATCTAGCGATATTTAAAAAATCCATACGTGATAATATATTTTTTTAAAAAAGCTAAGAGTATAAGAAATCTAGCCCAGTTGTTACTACTATCCTATGTTTGAGAGATGATTTCTATTTTACAGTTCTATAGTTTTTCTTCAAGAAATCAACGCTGAGATTTTTTTTAAGATTTTATTTTTAAGTAATTTCTACATACAACTTGGGGCTGGAACTTATGACCCCGAGATCAAGACTGACTCTACTGACTGAGCCAAACAGGGACCCCAACATTGAAATTTTCAGACAAAATTACGAGGCATGCCCCCAGAGTTAACAGCATTTAATAATAGCCAATTTAAATAGAATGTCCAAAAACTAGACTATGGTATATAACTGCATATTCAGTTGCTTAAATAAACATTGTTGACACACAGCCCTGTTGAGTATTCAGAGTCTTGTTGGGAAAGTTCTTCATAGGTTAATATTTCTGGAAAATATAAGGAAATTAAGCTGGGAAAAGCTTTCTATTGTTTTTATGTGTTTTATAAGGTTATCTCAACCCCTTATGTATTGAATTTAGACTAGGACAGCCTCAGGCTAAATAAGACAGTCAGGTACAGAGGGCAGAGTGGTATCCATTTGGAGATCTCTCTTGTGCCGAGATATAACTCTCCATGATAGTTGTAGCATTTCAGTTCAGTTCAACTGCAGTGAAGATCTTCACATCAGACTCTATAGCATATGGGTTGGGGTGTCAATTATGTCAGAAAGTTTTTACAATTACACACTTGGATTTAACTCCCAGTATTTTTATGGCTTTGCAAACATTAATTGGACATTGTACACAATTACTTTCTTGTCTATAAAATTGACATAAGGATGCAAAACTGATGAAATTGCTGTAAAAAGTGGAAGAATGTATGTTAAATAGCATAATGTCTACCTAAGTTAGTGCTTGCACCTTACAAGGCTACTCAAGCCTCCTCTCTAGAGGCTGTGCCTGTCTTCAAACAAAGGGCAACTATTTGTTAATGAAGTTAACTGATGAGTGCATTCATTTTCTGCAAGAGTATGAAAAATTTCTGATCTCAGACACATTTATCCCATTCACTGTTTTAAGGTTTAAAGAATAAGAAGTATATATATATATACAGAGGTTTTTAAACAGAACATTGAAGACACCTCAGTTTAAAGTAAAAAAGTAAGAAAGGAAATCATAAAAACCTTAAAATAATAACAAAAGAAAGAAGAAAGGGAAGAGATGGGAGGGAGAGAGAAATCTTTTCAAAATAATTTTTCTGTGTGAATTTTTTTTAATTATTTACTATATGGTTCATTAGATTAGGTGGTAAGTTCTTGTCTGTTTTATTCATGATTTTATATTTAAAACCTACCACATTACTGAATCACAGTGGAAATTTAGATAATATTGTCGGGGCGCCTGGGTGGCTCAGTCGGTTGAGCGGCCGACTTCAGCTCAGGTCATGATCTCGCGGTCCGTGAGTTCAAGCCCCGCGTCGGGCTCTGTGCTGACAGCTCAGAGCCTGGAGCCTGTTTCAGATTCTGTGTCTCCTTCTCTCTGACCCTCCCCCGTTCATGCTCTGTCTCTCTCTGTCTCAAAAATAAATAAACGTTAAAAAAAATTAAAAAATAAGAATATTGTCAAATAAAAGTTTTAAAAAAATGAATTTTACAAGGCATTTGGTAATGCAATTATTAATGTTCATGTTGATACCTATTTCCATATTGCACTAAAGCCAACAAAGCACCCTCTCTTCTCTCCACAAGTTGAGTACCTTCCAGCTCACTGTAGAATACTTTCTCATGGGGTATGTCTCCACTGAAATCTTAAAATATCTAGACTGGCTCGAAAGCAACCAAGCAAGCACGGAAGAAGGAAAGGAGGAAGGAAGGAAGGAAGGGAGGGAGGAAGGAAGGAAAGAAGGAAGGAAGGAAGGAAGGAAGGAAGGAAGGAAGGAAGGAAGGAAGGAAAGAGGGAGGGAAGAAAGAAAGAGGAAGAGAAAGAAAGAAAGAAAGAAAGAAAGAAAAAGAAAGAAATAAAACTTTAAGAATAATTATCTGAATTTATATCTAGTAGGGAGAAAATTATGGTCTATGGACCAAATAGCTAACAAACAAATTTTTTGCGTCAGGAAACTGACATGAAGGACACAGTCTCTAGTGGAGGCCAAGGTGATTCTGCTTATAAAAAAATGTTCATGTATATACATAGATCAAAGCATGAGGAAGCCCTTTGATAAATTATTGCTATTTTTTGGTGGTCTCTAATGCATTGTGAACAATTTTTTATTTCATTTTCTAAGTAATACAGACTTGGAGGGTAATGGCAGTGTGGGAATCCTTTAGCTTACTGTGATCAGTTCAGTTTTATTGCATGTCTCATACCAACCCTGCTTGCTAAACAACACAATCCTGACAGTCCCCAGGAGATAAATGAGTGCAGGTATGACAATAAGCATGATTGTGCCCAGTGCATGGGTTCAGGAGCTGCAAAAGGGAAAGGTTAAATAAGGTTCGTAAAGCAGACATAAAGAGAGTTGGAGTGGGTTATAGAGCCAGACTAACCAAGTCAAATGAAATTCATGAAATCTAAGATAGAGGATCAGGATATGAACATTCTACCTAATTGATGATACTGCAAAGCACAACCTTGGCCTACACTGTCCAAGATGGTGGCCATGGGTCTCAAACAGCAACTTAAATCAACATTGATTTCATTAAGCAAAATTAAAAACAAAGTTCCTCAGTCATATTGTAAGTATTTCTTATAAGATATTCTTTTTTAAATGTTTATTTATTTTGAGAGAGAAAGAAAGAGAGCATGCGCGAGCAGGGGAGAGGGAGGAGAGAGGGAGAGAGAGAATCCCAAGCAAACTCTATGCTGTTGGTGTAGAGCCAGACATCAGACTCAATCCCACCATCACGAGATCATGACTTGTGCTGAAAACAAGAGTAAGACGCTTAGCCGACTGAGCCACCCAAGCACCTCTCTCCCGACACTGTAAGCATTTGATGCTAATGCCAAGAAAAGCAATTCCAAATTATAGTGAGTCTAAGAAATTCACCTCAAGACCAATGCTACTTACTAAATTCACCCTATTTTAGGATATTTAACAAAATAACACAATCTGTGAAATTAATTTGATTCTTATTTCAGATTAACACATTCTCATCAGTTTTGCTTTGAGTAGATTTTTATACTAATTGTCATGGCTATTACTACGATTATTACTGTTATTTCTTAAGGAGTATTCCCAAGTTAATTTTTCATATAGTCTCTTCTTTCCCTGGAGTTTTGTTCAGTTTATCATCTGCATTGATGATTCTTGGTTCTGAAAAGCCTGGCTTATACCAAATTGGTCTAAAGAATGTTCTAAAGAGCTAGAAAACTCAGGAGTATCTTCAGTGATTGCTCTGTAAAATAAGGGAGAAATCTTAACCATTGTGGTTCTTTGTGAAATACAGGGAATTTAGACTGAAGTCAAGCCTAGGGTGTCCTCAGATCTTTGCAGAACTCTCACTGCAGATTTCTAATTACCTCAGATAGTGAGAGATCCCAATCAATAACTTTCAGTCTCACTGAATTCTGTAATAGATATTTACTCAATAGGTATTTCCCTCCTTCCAAAGCCACCTCTGATTCATCTCATTCAGCCTTGACTTGGCTTTGTCTCTTCTGTAGATGTCTGAAGACGTGAGCCTGAGTTGAGGCAGTCTGGGTGTGGCAATGGAGGCAGAGATTACTAAGTCATACAGATCTTGCTTTTAATGTAAAATATTCAAAAGTAGGATTCGAATTTTTCCTTCGGTGATAGTGTGACTGCTGAGATCCAAATAAAAGCCGTTCTGATGATTCTGTCACCAAAGCTTCAAACTTACCCTCATTCTAGCCTCTTCACCCATTGCTCTTCTCTTACCCTAGAAGAGATTTCCTTCTGTCAAATGCCTTGTGTGAACTAGTTGTTGGAACCCCATCACCGTTCTAGATTTCAAAAGCTCCACACCATTAGGAATCTTCCGTTTTCTGCACTCTCTCCCACTCTACCAAATCTCTTATTAGCACGTGAGCGTGCTTATCGTCTTCTATCTTATAACATCCAGGATATACGCTTGACATTCTCTAGTTATGCTCTTATTTTTTTGTACCCCATCACAGGCTCATTTCTAGAAGGAAATCTTAGTAGAGTGTCCCTTTTGCTCTTGACTTGCAGTTAAACATTGTGCCACTCCATCCAGGCTTCTTCATCCACCATGCATCAAAACATGCTTTTGTAGTTTTCCATTTTGCCAAATTGAAAGATTGCCTCCCATTGCTACATTCTGTTTTTGAGACTAGCAAATAGGTATCTCGACCTTACCATTTATCTGATGTTCGCACTCACTTAAAAGCTGTTTAATTGACTTCTCTACTTGGAGAGATGTTTCAGAATGCCAACTTTCTGCAAAACAGAACTATCGATCCACAATCTACCTTTATCTGCTAACTTATAAATTGCTCTACCCACCACACAGCTGTTCCTGTAAGATCTCTGTCATTATTATTGATTCTATTTTCTTCACCATGTCCCCATCTCATTCAACCACCTCTACATCTTTCAGAAAGTTCCCTCCCACTGTTTACTCCCCAGAGCACAAATCCCTCCCATCACTACTCCTCCCACCTTCTTCTATACCTGGAGGATCTGTTGTGGACGAATTACATGCTCTTCTGATATGTAACACCCACTACTCTCATCGAACTCCCAAAACATTTCCCACAAAGTGGGAAGAGCGATCTTCTGAAAATATGCATTTGAGTATATCATCCGCTTATGTCTGTCGTAACAATGATTTGCATAATCTTCATGTGTGTCTTTTCAACATTTTATACTCAACACTTACTATAGCATCTAGTACAAATAGATAATTTATGAGCAAGTGAATTAATAATCTCAATTATTCTACCATCAACATAAAAAGTAAGACTATGTGTAATGGTTCTACAATGCTAGATATAAATTCTAGCTCTTGTGCCTACTGATTGGTTCAATTTCCTGGACTTCAGTTTCCTAATCTCTAAAGAAATACTAGTAACTATGGCAAAGGTTTATAAAGTAATTAAATAGACACAAATCCATTAGAGGCATGCTTATTATATATGATGACGGTGATAATGATAATGATCAACTAATTTATCCAAATATGCAACTTTTATCCATGTTGCTTTAAAAAGAGACAGTATTAAATCCTTATTGGGAGGAATTTTGAAGGCTATACATCTCTAGAAATATAAGGCATTAATAAAAACTAGAATTCCACTATTAAAAGAATATATTTTTTTTGTAAATTACTCTATTGCATTCATTTGCTTCTTGCTTCTAACACCAAATGATTTCCAAATCAGCGATGCCCATATTATTCATGAACAACCGGACAAACAAGCAATACAAGAAGGTCTTGGCTAGTCACACATGGCAGAGCCTTGTGAAATGGAGCACTGGACTCCCGGAATATGCTCAAAAAAAGTGTTTGTTTGTTTGTTTGTGTGTTTTATTATCCATATCCTCCAATAATTCCTCTGCACTGCACTCCTTTCTACAGTGGAAAAGGGGCTTAACCATCAGAAAAGGTGGCTTAGTGACATAGAATTTCATAGTAAGTAAAACAAATGAAGAAAGAAGCCAGTGATGTCTGACTTTGAAAGCTAGCATTTCTGATGCCAAGTGCATGGTCCTTTTTTTTTTAATTGAGATAACGTCTTTTCTCTTTCTAAATTTTCCTTCTTTTTGCTGGTTGCAATTAGCATAAGATATATATAATGACATATATATGAGAGACAAATGTTGTCAACTTCTCTCTCTCCCACCCTGCAGGTGGATAACAGCCAACATAATTTGGATCCAATTCAAGTGAAACTACATTTCCTTCTTTTATTTTTATTTAGTTATTAGTATTATTATTATTTTGCCATTTAAGCCTATGTTAGGGTTTAAGAGACCTTCAATAACTCTTCCAGCCTCCTTTCAAGGAGTGGGGGCGGGAATCAGTGTTCTGGGATTTCTATAGCTCTTTTCTTTTTCTTTTTCTCTTCTTCTTTTTTTTTTTTTTTTTTTGGTTTCCATAGCAGTCAAGGGCAAGCTAAGAAGGAGGGAAAGAAAAAAAAAAAGATTTATTTCCAACTTCAGTGAAAGCTGAGTCCCAAGGTAAAAGAAGAAGCCAAGCATAATGAGAAAAAGGGAAAGTAAAAGAAAGCAAACTCCTATAGGTCCATAGTGAATATGACCTTTGTTCGGAAAATTCAAAGAGTAATAAATTATAACAGAACATTGGGCATCATCTGTGTCATTGAAGCTCTGTCTATTGCTTGACTAGGGAGCTGAGTGACAATACACAGATGGAGGGCAATGAATTTATGGAATTATATGCCAGCTCCCAGGATAGGGCTTGAAATGTGCACTTGGTATTGGCACTAGAATTGGGGTTTTGTTTGCTTTAATGCCAGTGCTGAATGCTCACACTCTGCTTTTTGTGCCAAAGTTAGATGCTCAGATTGGAAAGCTAAAATTTATCAAGTTTTAGCACTGCCTCTCCAAAGCCAAATGATAATGGTATAAAAAGGTACATTTTTTTACTTCAATTTAAAAGTAGAACTGCTGCATTAAAATAAATTCACTATCCTCAAATAATTCAGATATGAAATATTTCCTTGTCAATGAGCTCATCTAAATGATGCTAGAAAGCTTTTTCTCTCTCCTTCTGTTTTTCATTGGATGGTATGGTCTTATGCCATTTTTTTTCTGGCTGTTAGATTTAGATTATATTTCTTTTCTCTGTCCTGGACACTAGTCATATTTCTCGATCTTAAGAACTGCTTAAACACAAATAATAATTCTTCCAAAGAAAGTAAAATGACCATATTTAATGAAATAGTCTCCAGCTAATTAAAAAAATTGAGTTCCACTGTAAGCCTCAGATCACTATTCCATTTCATTCTAGGGGCACAGTATTCTTCTTACTTTGTAATACTGAACCTCTTACACATCCTTTTCTGGATACATCATGCTCATAATATGAAAGGCCATAGAAACTTCCAATATTCTCTGCAACAAGATATGTTTGGTAAGTGCTTGCATATTGCAGTCCTGAAGCCCTAAATTCTATGTCAGCAGTTCTCATCTTTTTTCTATCTAGAATCATCTAAGGATTCATATAAAAATACCTTTGCCCTAGCTGCACCCCAGACCAATTAAATCAGAATCTCTAAAAGTAGGGATTAAACGTCAATGCTTTTTCAAGCTCCCCAGTTGATTCTAATGTACAGTCAGAGTTGAAAACATCTTTTATGTTAAGGAATATTCTATGTCTTTATGGAAGCAAAAGAAGGCTGTATTGAGGAAATACAGCCAAGTTAAGAATAATCTTAAATCAGTGATCCTAAAAGAAAAGAATACGCATCCCCTTTCTACTTACTTGCCAATTTTTAGCAAGATGAGAACTACAGATGCTATAAAGTATCACCAGATTTTGTTTTTACTGTATTTTGCGTTTCCTTTATGCATATTTTTATATGAATATTACCATATAAAGAATATAAGAGTATAGGAGTTGCTTGTATGTGGAAAGAGAATGCACAAATGTGATTCTTGTCTTATAAGCTCTGTACACAGTTTACTACTCACAATGGACTGTAAAATTCCCTTATTCCATGTTGTGCAAAAAGGGGCAATGGGAAATAGCATTCACTTGAGGTCTGCTAGAGAAACATTCATAGGGGAAACTTAAAGAAATAGCAGGTGTGTGTGTCTCCATTGCCCTTTCTAGGACAGCACACAGAGATCAAATAGTCATTTCTGACTCTGGGAGGGCCTGCTCTGGAGCTGTAGACAGTTAAGCTGCACAAATAAGGGGTGAGGCTTATTCTCTGGTATGATCAGGGCTATGGCACAGAGAAATATGACATGGTAGAAGCTTGACTCTAACCCTACCCTGTAACTTAGCATTGGAAGTTGGGTATAATATTAACCCTTTCTTTGGTATGATCAAACACTGGGGTCCAATCCTTGTGATCACAATTATGTGATCTGGAAAGCTAAATGGTAGTGTTGGCTATATCATCCATTATGAGCAGATGCCCAAGGCCCTCATCTGCTCTTATAGGGACCAGGATTTTGGGGCCTTGGCCAAGATTGATGTCATTAAACCCAGAAGCATTGCCTATTTTGCCCTAGGTCTTTATTAGAGGCCAAATATTTTCCTGGGAGGCTAACCAGTGGGAGATCAATCTTGAATAAGCTACTACTTACCATCACTCAGGCAACTCCTCACATTTAATGGACAGCTCATACCCATTGTGTTAGCAACCCATATTATTTAGAACATAAGAGCTATTAAGCTAATCATCATCATCCCAAGAGACACTAGAAGCTGTTTGGAAATGGCTCAACATCACAATGATAGTGCAAACCATACATACCTGAGACTGATAAAGAAGGGTAATTTTTAAGAAAAGCCTATGGACGTGAACTGTCTAGTCTAGAAAGAAAGTATAACAAGGATGGCTGTCTAGGTAAATCATTGCCTCCAGCCATGCCCCAAGTGTCCTGACAATTCCAAGGATCCCAAGTCACCTCGAGGAAGGAGGAACCATTCTACACTACCTACTAGCACCTATGGTACTAGTCCAATAACTTCTACATATTAGGCATTAAATCAAAATACATGGACTCAATGAAATAATGTTGGCCAATATCTATTGAGCACTTAATATGAGTCCAGAACCATTCCAAGTGTTTTTACTTAATTTATTTTTTATTCTCCACAACAACCCTGTGAAAGAGTTATGATTATCTCATTTTTAGAGAACAGGATTAAGCACTGAGGTTGAGTCATTAGCTAAAGACTATAAGACAAGTAAGTGATTGAGTTTGATTCCAAATTATGCAGTATGGATACAGACTCTTCACCACTGCTTGTCACAGGCATGACTGAACTACATTTTGTGGAAAATGAACGGTTGAGGACCATTAATAACAGTGGGGAAACTAGTTAGGCTGTTATTGTAATAGTTAATGTGACCTATATGAGTATATGTCAATGGGATAGGAAAAAAAAAAGTGGGTAGACTTAAGGGATATTTAGGTGACTGAATCAGCAGGAGTTGGTGATTGATTGAAATGGGTAAGCAAGAAAGACCTATCAATCACTATTCTAGGCTTTCTATCTTGTGAAATGAGATAAGGAGCACAGGAGACAGGGGGTGTGTATCTGGAGGATCACAAATTTAGTTTTAGCCATGATAAATTTGACAAAGACTATAATATTTCCATTGAAATAATCAAATACATTATTGTATGTATTATTTACATTTCCTGTGATGATCATGAGTAAAGAAGGTGCTTTTGCTGGAGTTTGGAACTGGGTATTCAGTGAATCTGTGAGAGACAAATAATTTAAAGACAAAGGGAAACTGAGGAAAGGTGTTCAGAGAGCATCCAATGCGACTTGTCATTGGGAACCCAGACAATGGAAGGGCAACCCACACTTCATACTGAGAAGCTGTTGCACAGAAGTGGGAAAATGATGCCTAAATGAAGGAATATCATGTGTAACTGATATGGAAGAAATACAAGGTTTATTTTCAATAGTACAGAGAATTGAAAAATAAAATGGAACAAAAAGCTGGTTAGTTGCCAGGATTGTGGCTAGATACCAATACAGAATTCAAAGATACCTACGCGATATACAGTCAGGATGTTTTAGAAAACAGTTCTGAAGTGACTGTGAATTTTGTAAGCAAGGGTGTTCAGGAAGATAAATTTTGACTTAATCACCAGGAACCATGTAGTTTTACTTCTTTTATCAAAGAGAATCAGTTACTATTGATGATTAAGTAAGTATAACAAGAAGCATGGGAAAACAAACTTTGGCAGCTAAACATGTATCTATGACCCGACAATTTTAATATATCTAAAACTAAGATTGGGAAAAGGAAAACTTCATTAAATATTTCGAAGTAATGTTGGATTATACAGGCCTTTCCACAGGAGAGCAGGCATAATTATCTTAGCTACCAACTAAAATTAATAGGGCCGCTGTAGATATCCTTGAATAAATTTTATACACTTGTTCTGTTTTAGAAAGACACTTAGCAAAACATCTGCCTGGTCTATCATCAGAAAACATTTCCCCTGAACCTTAAAGACATGAAAAAGCTACCAATTTATTTTTTGTCAAAAATTTAATATTCGGGTTTCATGAACAGTGGGTCTCCCCAAATAACATTCTACTTGTGCATTCGTATTGTTAAAACTATTAAGAAATTCTTGTTAAAAATAGTTACATAGTACATGTTAATCACTGTAGATCTAGATAAATGGATATGGATATGGCATAGGATGGTTATAGGATGTCTATACATAATCATTGTCTAAGATTTGGTATTTAAAAGACATTAAATTGAGAATGTGAAAACACATGTTCTGATGTCTCGACCAGCTCTAAATCCCTAAGGGAAAATCATTCTCTCTTCTGTATTTTCTGTTCCTTCACAAAATCCACAAGGGGCTCCACCATTCTTTAAATTATGTATCCCCATACATTAGTCATGTATCCTTATATTTGTGTTTATTCCATTTTTAATTATCTTGAAAGGCAAATGGTTGAACCAGATGATCTAGGTCTAATTAGTATTTCTTATTTCATTGGGTGTAGGGGATGATTAGATCAGCTGGTTAGATCAGCAATTATTCACTGAGGCTCCAAATAGATGATTCTGTTTGTTATAAGAAATATTAAATGAATACCCAAAATATCTCCTGACTTTAATAGGTTCAACCTCTTTATGTTTGGAGACTAGGACAAGAGAATGGCATCTTCAAAGGCTTTGGGAAACTTGGGTCCTGCCCTCAGTACTGTCAAATAGGTGCTGTATCACCTTTGTAAAATCACTTACTTTTTTGGATCTTAGTGTTCTCATTTGCAAAATGGAAATGGTAATGCATAACTCAAGATTATTTTTATTTTTTAATTTTTTTTAAATTAAAAAAAATGTTTATTTACTTTTGAGAGACAGACACAGAGCATGAGGGGGGAAGGGTCAGAGAGAGGGAGACACAGAATGAAGCAGGCTCTAGGCTCTAAGTTGTCAGCACAGAGCCCGATGCGGGTCTCGAACTCACAAACCTTGAGATCATGACCTGAGCAAAGTTGGACGTTTAACTGATTGAACCACCCAGGCGCCCCTTAATATTATTTTTCAAGCATCTGGCACAACAGTTGGTAGAAAGCAGTAACTGAGTCCTGTTGCCTATCTTATTACAAATTATGGCCACATGGAATGATGACTGTGATAAAGCAGATACTCAACCAAGTCTTAAGACAGTTGAAAAAAACAAAACATTTGTATCTGGCTAGGATAAATAAGGATCTGTCTTGAATCGGTCAAGAGTTTTGCAGATAAACAAAGGATGGAGTGCCCTTTAGGCACCATTGTATACACAAGTGTGAAAGGCTAGGAAACAGATGCACTGTGAGAGAGGGCTAGGGGTATACAAGGAAAGGTTAAATTTTAACCTTTATCTGTTGGGGAAGAAACACAATGCAGATTTTTAAGCAACGCAGCGGCATAATCTAAATGCATTTGTATTTATTTTCACAGGGGCTCTAAAATCAATTGGAAGTGTTGGAATAAGAAGGCAGCTGAAATAATAATCTAGACTAGAAAGGGTAATAACCATGAGGATAATATTGGGAATACATATAAGGTGACACAGGTTGGTATAGTTGGAACATAGAATACAACGTTCTTCCTTGATCACATTTCCACCAAAAACCACTTAGTCTAAGACTGTGATTACTTTCACATTGTATTCCAAGCTTCCTTCCCATCGTCTTCCTTTTTACCTTGCATATTTTACTAAAGTCCGATCTGAATGCAACCCAGCAATATTTTTTCCCGATCCTGTATAGAGAATGCAGAATAAAAAGGAACATCTGGGTTCAAGGGAACATTTGGGGCTAAAGCTACAAATGTATAATATTCCATGTAGAGTTGGTATTTGATTAGAAGAGAAAAAAAAATTCCTTCTTCAGATTTGTATTTCTTCTTCAGATCTGTATCTCTAATTTCTAGCCAGGGATCACTATTGATTGTCCCACAGACATGTTAAACTCAATGTGACTAAAAAGGAACTAATTATCTTTTCTCCTAATACATAATTTACCTTGTTTATCCGTTGTTAATGATGCATTCATCCACCTAACGTAAGTTGAAAGCAATGAAGTCACCTTCAATGCATAACTTTGACATGCAATTTGATGCCACTTATTGATAGAGGGCCAGAGAAAAGGAAGTGACTCAGATCTGCTATTTGGGAAAGCTTGAGCAAGAGGGAAAGAGAGGAGAATAATTTTGTAGCTGAGTATTTGCCTCGAATACGTCCCTAGCTCTGTATCAGTAGTATCTTTGAATAGCCTTCCCTCCTATTAATTTCTCATCTAAAAGTTCATTTCCATTGGTCCTCAATCCCATCTAACGTGAGAAATTTTGCTTCAGTGTGCTGTACATTCTGTGTTTGTTTATTTATGTTTTCGTTTGTCATAATATTATGAGTCATATGTATATTCCTCTAAAAGGAATCACGTCTATAGACCAAACAAAAAAATTCAACGTAATGCAAATGTTTATGATTTTAATCTAACTTAATTACATTCTTTGATATTTATTTGCCAATGCTAATTTACTTTAGGGGAATAACACTTTGGTATATTTCCCTCAGTTTTAGATTATCAAATGTGCATGATTAGCTTTGGCATGAATGTAAATAGTAATTTATTTTCCTCATATTGGTTTATAGTCTGTTAAAATAGTCTTTCAGGTATAGTTGCACCAGGTAAATGTTTGGCTGGTATTTTTTTGTATTCTGATTTATTCATTCTCATAAAGTTTATTGATCATATACTATATTCCATGTTTAAAAATTTTCTTATAACTAGCTTGATCACATGTAAATAACCTAAAATAATGCACTTTCAATTAATTTAAAAAGGCTTGATTAGTTGAAAAATAAAAACAACAAAACTATATACTGGGAATCTGAATAATGAACTAGGTAATATAGATCCAGTATTAAAAGCCAAAATATACCAACTTAGGTCTTTGTTTTCAATAGATTTGCTTTCCCAATCAGCCAGTTTTATTAAGCTAATATAAAAGCAAGTTTTTTTTAGCTATCTTTTATCAGTACACAGATGGCAAAAATAGTTCCAAATTAAATCACAGTCTTAGCAAGGATAGGCACCCTCAACATATTCATTTATGGTTTTCATGGTTCTGATGAGCATGTATATGTATCTATAATTATTTGAATATTTTATAAAGCAGTTGTAACAGTCATCTAGTTGAAGACATTAAATATGACAATATCATACTTAATGAAAGATGGCATTGATTGACTTTTTGTTTGTTTAAAATGATGTACAGCTTATAAATTGATCTTTAGTAATTAATTATTGTATTGGTTTTTCAGTTCTAAATTCGACATATAAAATGATGCTTTCTATGCTATACTAATACAAAAACATTCCTAGAGTTTCTTTCCAAACACTAATAAACATTCAATTTCTTTGCTAAAGTTTTTCTTTTGAGACAATAACATCAAAAACTCAGACACACTGTTTTAAGAAATAAAAAATGAGGGGCGCCTGGGTGGCGCAGTCGGTTAAGCGTCCGACTTCAGCCAGGTCACGATCTCGCGGTCTGTGAGTTCGAGCCCCGCGTCAGGCTCTGGGCTGATGGCTCGGAGCCTGGAGCCTGTTTCCGATTCTGTGTCTCCCTCTCTCTCTGCCTCTCCCCCGTTCATGCTCTGTCTCTCTCTGTCCCAAAAATAAATTAAAAACGTTGAAAAAAAAATATTAAAAAAAAAAAAGAAATAAAAAATGAATAAATGAACACTTTATAGAACTAAGTTATACTGATGAGAAGAATTACAGACCTAAAGTTTGAAGTGATTTTTCTATTTTTTTCTATTAATATTTACTTTTAGTTCTTCTTTAAATACATATTCTACCAGTATGTACACTTTAAAGTCTTATAGTATTTTATTGTGTGTGGGTATATTAAAATAAATTCATTTGTGGTTACTTTATTACAATTTAAAAGAATTCTGTCTTTGAATATGTATGTTAGCTATAAAATTCTTGTGTGTGAAATCCTTGTAGTTTCTGTTGCTGATTTCCGTATTAAAAAAAAAATAGCCCTTTACAGGTCTACAAAGAAGCTTTAGCTTTATAAAATGTAAAATAATAACAATGGCAATTGGAACAATAATGATAATAATGCCACCTTCAGAGAAATGATCTATAAAAAAGACAAACTTTATTCAGAGATAGAAATATAATGTTAGCATATTTATTCTAAGTGTGTTATCTGGAACCCTTGCCCAACTGTTGTGATAAAGAATCAAACCAGACTTTATGCTGTTGCTTGAATCTTGTTATAAGGGATATTCCGCCCACAACAGGGAGGCATTATACGCACTGTCTTATTTAAAATCTTGCCATTTGGCATCTAAACCCTGAGGCAGAATTCCAACCAAATTGTAAGCAGGAATGTTGCCAACCTAACAGATGAGCAGAAGGTGTCATAGCCAAAGTCCGTGTTCACATATCAAATGTGTTTACTTAGGGCAGGATTCCCAGTCATAAATCTTCAAACATGTTCAGAAAACCGTGCCAATGCGAAGAGGTTGCCCTGTCTTTAATCCATCTAGAGCAAGGATTAACCTTGAATTTATTTTTAGAGATGCAACTTAGCCACATAGGTCTGTTATCTTTTTAAGCTGAAGAGAGAATTGGTAGTTTGGAATTTATACATTTCATTGCTCAATCTCTATTCTATTGTTTACCTAGTAGTTTATTGCGGTTCCAATAATTTAGATGCCATTAATTCAAAATTTTTGTATTGATTGTGTTCATTCATTGTAAACTATCGTTGATTAATGATAAATTCATAGAATGACAAGGATGGATTTTTAAAGGAGATAATTACTGATTTCCTCAACAGTCTAACAATATTCACCCAAAGCTGTAAATAAGGCTATAAATAATAATGTATACCTGAACTTCACAAGATAGAAAAAAATGAATATTTTTTGGTCATTCTAATCACAGATGATTTTGACGACAAAGTGTGAAAAAATAAGTTACAGATATTTTTAATGTTTATTTATTTTTGAGAGAGAGAGAGGGAGAGAAAGAGAGGGAGGAGGGGCAGATATAGAGGGAGACAGAGGATCCAAAGAAGGCTCTGCACTGACAGGACAGACGCAGGTCTCGAACTCACAAACTATGAGATCATGACCTGAGCTGAAGCTGGTCGCTTAACCAACTGAGCTACCCAGGCACCCCAAGTTGCAGATATTTTATTGAGAGGCTGAGTGTTATGGTTCTTAAAAGATTTGAGGTTGCTTTTTAAAAATATGTAACTGGGGTTGGGGGGCACCTGGGTGGCTCAGTCGGTTGGGCATCAGTCTCTTGATTTTGGCTCTGGTGATGATTTCACAGTTGTGAAATAAGCCCTGCGAGAATTAAGATTCTCTCTCTCTCTCTCTCTCTCTCTCTCTCTACTCCTCTTCCCTATTCTCATTCTCACTCTCTCTCTCTCTCTCTCAAAAAAAAAAAATATATATATATATGTATGAAATGCTTCAGAGAAAACTATTGGAAAAAGTATTACTGTGTTTACTAAAATGGACTAATTCGTAACCCTAGTTGAAGTTTAATGGATGTTTAATAAAACCTGCTGAGACTGAGTCTGACTCATAAAAGTAGATAAAACACTTAGACATTGTTATTCTTGTCACATAATTTAGCAAATGACAGGGGCACAAAGTTCAGAGAATGCTAAGTATTTAAAAGGCCACAGTTTACAAGGAAAATGTATAATAGGAAGTACTATGGGGAAGATCTTTCTTTTAGTGATTTCCAGCGTGAGAACAACATGAACTCACCAAAGGCACAAACGCTCTAAAAATAAAGCTTCTAAATGCTTTACATTCCGTATGAAATCCAAATTCGAATCTCTAGGTTGTATTACTAGATTGTCTCAACATAAAGTACAGTTTTTAAGAAAGCTTTTATGATTTTATTAAATAAGTAAAGCATGCTAATTATAGATGTGTTAGACGGTATAAATGTTCACCAAAAAAATGGCTAATAAATCACCAAATCACCAAATCTACCAGCAGGCTTGAAAATGCAAATATTTTGGAGTTATTTGTGTATGTGTGTAGGCATTAAAGTAAAATCTCACTAAACATTGAAATGTGCTTGTTTTTTTCACTTAAAATATATTGTGACCATCTAGTAATTAAAAAAAATATATATATATATATATAAATGCACTTACTGCATCCGTTTCAAATTAACAGTATATTTTAGGACATTTAGGTTGTTTGCAATTTTGCACCTTAAAAGAAAAACACTGTTAACTTCCTTAATATATAGCTTGGGGCACAGCTGAATGATTTCTCAGGTTCTGGCCCTATAAGTTGTATTGCTTGACCAGATGTTACACATTTTTCTAAGCATTTTGAATTGTCCTCCAGAAAGCTAACTCTAGTAAAAACTCCTACCAGCAACTCAGGAGGGTGAGTTCCCTACTAAACAAACAAACAAACAAAAATACTAGCTTTAATTAGAATTTTTCATCATTTACCATTTGATAACAAATAAGTCAAATGTCATGTGAAATCATGTTTCCTCTGGTTATAAATGACTTTGAACTATTTGGCCTGGATTTCATTGAACAGATTTATATTATGTGAATTCCCTATTTGAATGTAAGCTCCAATGGTAGATGTTTATTTTGTTTTGTTCTATTTTTATCCCAGTACCGAGAACGATTTCTGTGACATAGGAGGCACTTAAATTCAGCTGTTGTATGTAAATTGACAACTTAGGGATTGTTATTTCTGTTCTTTCTATAATTTTCTTTCAGGGTATTTGACATATGTGTGTGTTGCTGTGTGTGTGTGTGTGTGTGTGTGTGTGTGTGTGTGTGTGTGTGTGTATTGTAAAGTTACTAGCCCTTTTTTTGCCATAGAAATACAATAATATTTTTTTCAATTACCTGAAATGTGTGTATAGCATTTTTCCTGCTCCTTCCTTTTGTTTCTAATTTATTTTTTAAAATATACACTGTTAAATAACTTAATCAACTCCTTCCCACCTTTGGAGTCAGGCTTAAAAATCTGTCATTTTCCTTAGGCTTATCACCTTTCCTTACGCTCATCACCCTACCGTGTTTTCATGTGAATATACATATTTAATTCTTCCTAGAATTTTTTAATTCTCAGACTGGTTTAGGTAAATGGTTGCATTTTCTCTTAATTCTTAACCTTTTGTCCTAACCTGTGAATTAGCTCATTTTTTCCTGAAATTGATTTATATATTTTTTTAATTTTTTTTTAATGTTTATTTATTTTTGAGACAGAGAGAGACAGAGCATGAACGGGGGAGGGTCAGAGAGAGGGAGACACAGAATCTGAAACAGGCTCCAGGCTCTGAGCTGTCAGCACAGAGCCCGACGCGGGGCTCGAACTCACGGACCGCGAGATCATGACCTGAGCCGAAGTCGGCCACTTAACCGACTGAGCCACCCAGGCGCCCCGATTTATATATTTATCATATGGTTTTACATATGTAGGTATGTTTGGATCCATTTCTCTAGTTCTTGCTCAGTTCTGTTCACATGACTGTTTTACTCTCAACACCATGTGGTTTTTAACTCAATTGATGTGTTTCAATATCTGATGAAGAAAAATTCTGTTTATCTTGATTTCAGCGACATGCTGTGAAAATCATCAATATTCATTTTAAATGAATTGTACTCCTTATTTACCATTAATGTGTCATCCTAACTGCTTTTTCTTCTGTATGCATTTGAGATTTATTTTGGAGAGAGTGTTTTTAATCCCCTACTCATTTTTTAAACAAATTTTAAGGCTTTGATTAGAAAATTGATATGTTGATGTTCTTATTTTAAATCAGTATAAGGACACATTTTGCAAAGAAAGTATGTTTTCTATTTAGGGTAGGAGGTTAACTGCATACCTGTCCTGCTAGTTAACCTGTAGCATTGCCCAAGTTTCATGATTGGAGCGATGAAAGATGTAAAATGATATGTGGCCAAAATTGCTCTTGTGCTTTTATTAGTCCCCATGTGAGTACTACCTTATAATTAAAGACATAAGAGATACATTTTCCAAAGCCTTCTATATCTGTCGCGGAGTAAAGGATCTTACAGAATAATTTCATGTTGAACAAAACAGGTGTAATATTTGTATGGCCAACCCATACTTTTCAAGCAAGTGTATTGTAATTGAAAGAGAAAATGATCTTTCATTCATATAGGCTGTGTTGAATTCATATGTGAAATGCTGCTTGCATATGTATGGAACATTTCAGAGAAGATATGGAAGGTTTGGAAAAGCCCAGAGAATAACAACAACAACACCACCACCAAAATGATCAAGGGTTTATAGTTGCTTTCATAAGGGTGCCAGTAGAGTTGCCAGAGTGTTGTGGGGAGAGACAAACTGCACTCAGTTCTTTTTGACACAGAGGACAGTTTCATTTGTATTAGCTGGATCGTATAAGGTACAGGCACCAGGGAGGAATTACATGAGGAGGACATTTATTCAGGAAAAGGGGAGAGGAATTGGAGATGTCTGGGAGAGCCTTTGGATCATGATGGAAGTTTGATCCTTTAAAGAAGAGAGGAAAGGAAGGAAGTGCCACATGGTATTAAGAAAATTCTAGTGAGGCTATCAGGCAATCCTTGAATCATTGTTGCCACTTACAGGATTTTTTTCCCAGGAATGGCCCATCTTGGTGCACCTGTCATGCTCAGTCATTGCCTCGGTGCTGTGGGAAGTTTAACTTCTATGCAAATGGAGTCTGCATCTCATAGTAACTGAGGCCACTGGTCAGTTATGTCAGCAGTGGGATAGGTGTGTTTTCATGGGAACCAAATCATCTTACTTCCTATGTTTGTCCTTGCAACAAGGATGCCAACAGGAAGTCTCTTCTGTACAGTATTTCTGATTCTTTACCAAAGGGTACATTAAAAAGCTCAGGAGTCAAGTGAGAGAATGAAAATTTGATCTTATGTGATTAAAGTGCATCCACAGGGTGAATAGTATAATATATAGTTTGGATAAATTTGACATAGATGTGTACAAAAAAATTCCTCAACTAAGGAGAATCCCCTGAATTTAAATCAGTTAATGTGAAATTTAAAAGTGAAAGCTCCTTGTATAATTGGATAGCAAAGTAATACTAGCCACTTACGTGTTTTGTTTTAAAATGCTTCTTTTTAATGTATTACAATTTTTGTTCTTTATTGAGGATTTAAACTATCTCAAAACACTTCTGGAAATTGTATGTCCAAAGTAGATTAACTGTTTTAAGTTCTGATAAAAATTATGTAGTTACACTTAAAAAAAAAAAATAAGAACTAAGCTTTAGAGCTGACGGAAGCAGAAACTAAAAGCGCTTCTGCAAAAAAAAAAAAAATGAATTAAAAAAAATCAAATTGACAAAGAAATCCTAAAGAACTGGGAGTTCTAATCATGATGGACAGGGGACTCTTTAAGCTCACAGTATAGGGAAGCCTGTCTCGTTCAGCTCCCATTCTTCAGCCCTGTGGGAGAACATATGAAAGGATGCAGGAACTCTTGGGGCTCAGCTGATCTTGAGTGCCAGAAAAGACAAATTATAGCTTTGAAGAGTTGGGAAATAGTCACAGAAATGAATCACCCTTGCTAAGGTGGTAATGGCTGATTGCTGCGGGATAAGCGATTCCAGAGAGACTTTGTTGCCAAGAGCCTGAAGGTTGAGGACAAAGCTTCAGGAAGAATGTCTAACTGACAGCCTGGATTTCAGGTGAATCAAAAGAGAACATTCTAATAAAAGATTCTGTGTAGACTAGGGTGGTAAGATAAATAGGACTGAAAATTAATGTGCTGTATATGTATTGTTATTTCCTTATTAAGCTTGTTCTAGGGGGAACTATAATCTCATATTAATTTTGACTTCACTTAATTCATTAATATATTTTAATTAAAACAAAAGAAATGGCGAATAACACCCTGTTAATAACTTAAAATATGATAGGGTCACATATCTGTCTTCCGAAAAGCAATCTCTAGGAAACTGACACATGGGGGCACCTGGGTGGCTCAGTCGGTTGGTTAAGCGTCCAACTTCAGCTCAGGTCATGATCTCTTGGTCTGTGAGTTCGAGCCCCGCGTCGGGCTCTGTGCCAACAGATCAGAGTCTGGGGCCTGCTTCAGATCCTATGTCTCCCTCTCTCTCTGCCCCACCCCTCATGCTCTCTCTTCGTCTTTTAAAATTGAATAAGTGCTAAAAAAAAATTAAAAAAAAAGAAACTGACACATATTTGCAAACTGGGATCTTGAACACATATATCTGGGTACTTAGAAGGGAGTTTCCAAAAGAAAAAGAGGAAAACCAAATAAAAATTTTTGAATAGAGAAGCAATGCAGAGACTCTTAGTAATTCATGTAGATGAATGTATTCTCCTGGAAACATACAAGGCCAGGATAAATCACATTATTGGATATGTGTATGTGACCTTCTTCCAGTGATTGGAGGTTGGGTGTGGAAAGTATCAAAGGGTAAAATAATCTCATTACAGTTTGTGGTATATTTACAGAAGAAAGGAACCTATGAATGCTTACATAAGTAGATTCCTTCCCATTAGTGTTCATAGCAGGGGTGATTTTCTTAGTGTCATCCAACTTGCCAATTCCAGCTTGTTATAGGAAGATGTATTACAAGAAAAAGGTCTGAACAATACAAAAGTATAAATTGCATCAGTAGCATCAACATAAAGAACGTTAGTTTCCCATTTGTATTTAGAAAAATTATAAAACGAAGTCAAGATAAGTACGTGCATCTACCCACTTGAATGAGTAATTACTGCAGATTTTTATTGTGTATTTTTGGTAACTGATTGTGCCGGGTTGCTATAGAAAGAGCATGGCTATTGAAGTAACACGGATGTGGAGTGCAGTCCTCTATCTACCATTTATTCTTAATCTGGTTCTTTTCACAATTCTCTGTTTTTTTTTTGTTTTTGTTTTTTTTTTTTTATCTAAGTTTCTACTTGGCCTTCTATGCGATGGGGATAATGAGACCATTACTGTAAAACTTGGGGGAAAACTCTGGCCAATTTTTGAAAATATGGGCAGCCATGTAATAAGTCCCGGATATTTTTTTTTTTCCTCTAAATGGCTAAATAAGATTACATGCTACTCTGTAAGCTGATTTTTGAGTTAGTCTACTTAACTTAAGCTGCTGACCTTCAGCTTTATGAAAGCATTGAAGAATTCTGGTTTCTTCTTCTATCACTGCCAGTTTAGCGTCTGTAGGGAAGTTTGCTTCAGTGGACTTGCTGGATCCCACCCTTTGCAGTGCTATATAAAAATAGAAATTTCATAACAAAACAACACCCCCCCCCAAATAAAGATCTTATCTCACGGATAGCCATCTGCTAGCAGCAAAACTAGAGGGCAGGCCACAGCTACTGAGTCCTACATTTTCACAACGGGCTTTGAGATCATGACCCTAATATGTTCACATTACTAAGTCTTATCTTTCATTTGCCAAAATAGTGTTTTTATGTATCAGCTGGTCAAAAATAATAGGTTGAGCTATTTCCTAGGGATATCATCCAGACAGCATAGATCTCATCAAGTTTCAATATTGAAAACAAAAAGGATGTGAAGAAATAATCAGGTGTGCTTAAAAAGCCAAAGCTTCAGGCTCACATAGGTGGTTTGTGCCCTCCATATCTTCCGGACTTCGAGCAGCAATCAGGTTTCCCAAAAGCCAGATGTTATGTTAGTTATACAGACAGCTAGAAGAAGAGGACAGAAAAATTTGTTCGAAGAGTCTTTGTAACATCACTTTAACCCTTAAGTAAACAATAGGCTGATATTGATGTTCCTAATACTGAAAATAAAGTATTTGCTAGGAAAGAATTTTTCAAAGCTTGTGTTAATCTATTCAGTGGGCTGTTTACTGGATATGGCCTACGTGATAGCCACAGATCTAAGTACCTGACACATCCATGACTATAACAGACAACATCTCTGCCCTCATGGAATTCACATTCCAGCGGAGGGACACAGAAAATAGCACAAATGCAATCACACACACACACACACACACACACACACACACACACAAAGAATTCATACAATATAAATATCAGAAATTAAAGAGGTAGTCAAGTCAAAGTAAAATTTGTGTTGGCAGTTGCAGTCTTTAAATGCAATGATGAGAGCAAGTCTCATTAAGAAGCTGTCATTGGAGGGGCGCGTGAGTGGCTCAATCGTTAAGCATCCAACTCCAGCTTGGGTCACGGTCTTTCAGTTCATGAGTTTGATCCCTGTGTTGGGCTCTGTGCTGACGGCTCAGAGCCTGGAGCCTGCTTCGGATTCTGTGTCACCCTCTCTCTCTGATTCTTCCCTGCTTGCTCTCTCTCTCTCAAAAATGAATAAACTTTAAAAAAATTAAAAAAGAAGATCTTTTGGAGCAAAGATGGAATGATCTTGATAGAGATGATCTTAAAAACTCTCCTTTTTTTTTTTTTTTTACTTTCCCTAAATGAAAAAAATTTAGAAGTCCATTGAGATAGTCTAATTCTTTTTTACTGTTCTTTTATCCTCTTTCATTACAAGATGCTAAAATTTTGCAAATTTTAGGTTCAGAGCGTACTTCTGAGCCTAATAATATCCTGAATGGTTCAGGCAGATAGTCTAGTTTTAAAAACTGTTCATTCTCCCTCTTCTTTTTCTTATTTTCCTTTTAACAAAATTTTAAACCATATCCTTACATATTATTCTTCTGTCAGAGTTTTGAAATGTCTGTCTCCAGAGGGCCCATGAATAATCATAGAGATTCTTAAAGTAATCTTTTTATATAGGTAAACCCATGGAAGTCATGAAATTTGGTAATGCCAACTCTTCAATGCACAAAGAATACCCATGACATGAAAGCCTGCATAAGATACTTAATTCATGATTGGTTCTATATATATATTTCGGAAAGCTGGGGATGATATTTTAACAAAATATAAGTACCTGTACAAAGTGATATTAGAGGTAATTTTTTTGGGGGGGGGCTTGATGGCCAGAAAATAAAATACATTTTACATAGGAAAATTGAATTTTTGTCTATTTTTACAATTTACTGTCAACAATAGTTTTGGGAATAAAAATCTCTGGGACTTTGATTTCTCTGGATTAAATTAAATAAAACCTATCAGAAAATGCATGTACTGAAAATCACTGATTTGGCGTGGTTTGATTTTTGTTGTTGTTTTGCATTGCATACACCAGAGTGAAATGTCAGGTTCTGCCTTGAACCAAGAGGGACTATTACTAGTGGATGGAACTTTCAACTGAAAAAGAAATTGTTTTTAGGGTGCCTGGGTGGCTCAGTGGGTTAGGTGTCCGACTTTGACTCAGGTCATGATCTCACGGTTCGTGGGTTCAAGCCCTGCATCGTACTCTGTGCTCACAGCTCAGAGCCTGGATCCTGCTTCGAATGCTGTGTCTCCCTCTCTCTCTATCCCTTCCCTACTTGTCCTCTGTCTTCTCACTCTCAAATATAAATGATAAACATTTGGAAAAAGAAAAAAGAAAAAGAAATTATTTTCTAATAGAGGGACTCCGCATCAGAAGGCATCACTAGTCAAAGAGACCCTTAGTGGGTCCTTGTCTTGCCCTTTGAAAGTCACTTATCTAAATATAAAAACTTTACATAGGAAGTCAATTTTTCTTTGGAGCCAGACTATTTCTTTTCCCCAGCTACATGATCTGCATTGGAAGGATATGTCAAACTTGCTTGTTTGACCTTGGCCAACTGTGGCACTCCCTTTAAAACCATGAGAACTCTTGTGCCTGATGCTATATCTAAAAATGTGAGAATGTATTTTTACACACCACGATTTGAAGGTTTATTATATTGGCTCTAGCTCATTTCTCCTTAAAGGATCAGAAATTGAGTTGAAAATATGCCCTACTATTTGTTCTATGCTAATAGTTATCCAAAATGATTTCTTCCTAGCTTTGAGAAAATGTATTCTGACATATCTTTTGAAAATTGGACATCGGCAATGGAGTGTTACATATGAAAGAATAACATCCATTAAATTTATAGATGAGCAGCAAAAACATTGTATCTTGTAATCTTTGTGTATTCTCGATGCTTGATATACTGATATTACATCCTTTTCATGTCTTTACTTATTATGAATACATAGCCCAAAAACTTCTCTTCAGTAATCTGCTGTTTTATCTTTTATCTGTGCATTTGAACTCCAGTGCCTGCTGGATCAAACACTTTCTTTCATCAATAAGATGAAAAGATTTTCCATGTATTATTCTCAATTAAAAAAAATAAACCAGTATATTTTGAAGATTAAAGCAAAAATGGCAGAGATCCCAGTGTATTCAATGACTTTTGCATATTTATCAGGTATGTATATTACGCATGAGCTTGAATCCATTACACTAAAATTTCTCAAGACCTTTTGTCTTGACAAAGGCAGAATAGCACGTAAAACACACCTTATCCCCGAAGTAGTGCTGATTGGTGTAGATGTCTAAAAGTGTGTTGACGGTATGAGAGTGAAAGAAATTCAAAATGACCTTTAGAAGTTATTTTTGGTTTTTATGACACTAGGAAACCATTACTTCTATTCCATTATTTGTAGCACAAGGTACGAACTCATAGTCTGTGAAAATATTAACTTCTGAGTACTCTTTATTTGTACATTCTGACTACTCTTCATTTGTACATTCTGAGTACAATCTTCTGATCATTTTGAAAGAGAACTTCTGTTGCCTTCATCTTGACCTCAAAATTTCTCGTTGGGTTCTTCTTTTCATCTTGTCTCTTGGCTGAGTAGGAGGACACTGATGGCAAAGCATCCTCTCGTCCCCCTCAAAGCAATAAGGACTCTTCTAGGCCAAAAAGACCTCCTCCCACATGATGGACTCTAAGACATCTATTTGACCTTCACTGCCCACCTGTATGCACCTAGCCACATTTGCCCCCCACACACTATCCTTATATAAACCTGGATTTATTTTCAGCACTTGAGAAGCAATCTTTCAGATGCTAGTCTGCTATCTTCTGGTGTTGGCCTCACTGAAATAAATTACTTTCTTATTTCACTAGCATTCATTTCTCTGCCTTTGGATTTTGTCAGGGTTGAGTGACTGAACCTGGTCAATCTGGGGCCCCGGGTGCTCTTGTGTCTCTGCATGCCGGCTACAATTACATGATAGCTAATTTCAGTGAATATTATTTATTTTAAAACATTAATACAGGGGTGCCTGGGTGGCTCAGTCGGTTAAGCATGCGACTTTGGCTCAGATCATGATCTCACGGTTCATGGGTTTGAGCCCCGTGTCTCTTTGGTTAAGGTTTGCATGGGGTGGCTCAACTCTTGTCACTTGATGTCAGACTGTGCTGAAGATAAGCTGAGGGAACTTCTTAAGTACTAGAGAAGGCTTTAAGGCAAATGGACTGAGAAAAAATGGCATTGGGATAGGAAACTATCAGCGTGCACGTGACCTGGTCATTGCAACTGTAGGTTACTGTGCTGACAGCTCAGAGCCTGAAGCCTGCTTCAGATTCTGTGTCTCCCTCTCTCTCTGCCCCTTCCCTACTCATGTTCTCGTTCTCTCTCTCTCTCTCTCTCTCTCTCTCCCCCTCTCTCTCTCCCTCTATCTCTCAAAATTAAATAAACATTAACACTTTTTAATTAAAATGTTAATACAAATCTCCAAGACAGAATCTAACATTAGTGGAGATCAAATATCTTCTGAGAAATAACTCAACTAATTTAATGGAAAATGAATATAGTGTGTATACCTTGTAGCAGAAAAAGTAAAAGCTTCAGGGTATGTATAAGAAGTGAGTTTTTGTGTTATGTGTGTGTATGGGTGTGTATGTGTGTGTGTGTTTTGGATCAAGGGCCAGGAAGAAAGATTTTCATTCTCCCTTCCAGAGAAAAGATGACCTGAAAAAGTAAGTCAGATTTAATTTTTTCCTAAAAATGTGTTTAAGTCTTGTTAAAAACAGAAAACCAGAGACCAAAAATGGCATCACTTAGGCCAAGTTCCCAAAATCGGGGTTTGTTTGTTTATTTATTTATTTGCTTCAGTATGTATGTATGTACTTATTTATGTTTATTTATTTATTTTGAGAGACAGAGAATGGGGTAGGAGCAGAGAGAGAGGGAGAGAGAGAATCCTAAGCAGGTTTGCACTGTCAGTGTGCAGCCCGACATGGGGCTCAATCCCACGAACTCTGAGATCATGACCTGAGCCAAACTCAGGAGTTGGGTGCTCAATAGACCAAGCCACCCAGGAAACCCACAAACCTGGAACTTAATACCCAATCCACTTGTATTTTCAGCTCCTCAGTCTGGAATTTTCTAATCAGCACCAGTGAGATCATCTGTCACATGGGCCCTCTCCATCCCCCAAAAGAAAATGAGGTAATCTTCACAATAAGACTGTGCACTCTTACCCCTAAAAGAAGAGGATCTTGCCTTAACAATTTTTTTCCTTTGGTTACTAGCTTTCTTGACCCACCCTCCTTCCTATAAAAATCTTCCATTTTCCAACTCTTTCCAAATCTTTCCAACTTCTCAGATCCTCCCTCTACATGCTGGATGGAATACTGCCCAATTCATGAATTGATTAATAAAGCCAATTAGATCTTTAAAGATTACTCAATTAAATGTTGTTTTTTAACAGTCTGGAGGCTAACAGTGTCTCATCTTTTCCACCCATGTTCCATTTTCTTATCCTCCATTGTGAATTCTTACTTTTTCAAAGCTGTTTTCTCAGTATGATACAAATGCCCTCAGTTCTATCACTATACTCCAGTCACCTGTTCAATGTTCTGCTCTTGGACTCATTTGACATCAGGGTTTTTCCCCTCATTGTAACAGCAATAAATGGCCTCCCCCAGGCATGTGCCAAGCAGTCTCACTCCTAATAATCAACATAAACTGATGAGGAAAAGGAAAATGTCTTGCTTTATTGCTCATAGACACTAAGACCTCACTCGTCTTTCATTAATTAGTTTGATGATTTCATTCTGATGTCTTCCTGCGACCTATGTTCTGCATCAGTATTTTTTCTTACATTGTAATTGTGTCCAAGGCAAAGGCTGCCTACATGTTTGTCTTTGAACATCACAATTAAGCAATTAATGGATGTCTGTTGTTGTTAATGAGTTCCTCCATACTATGTGATCTTATTTCATATCCAAACATGTGTGAGAGGGAGGTTAGATGAAGGTAAGATTATATAATTTGCTCGTAGTCACACATTTATTGGAGGATCTACACTAAATGGGGGGAGGGGTCCTTTTTCTGTCATTTACCAGCAGTGGGTTTTTGTTCAAGGAAACAGATGATAATACACAAGTTTATTCATTATGCTCAACATTACTTTGAAATCATGTCTAATTTTTCTTCTCTAAAAACCTTCCCTAATACAGGTCTTATAAACAGTGTACCTCACCTATCTCCTGTCTAAGATGGGAGTTTGTTAAAAGTAAATGTAATCACTTTTTAAAACATTATTTCATAACGTAAAGTAATATATGAATGAAAATCACTGCTAATATATTTTTCTGCAAATCTTCCTTAATGTTTTCCTTACATATTTTAGTTGCTTGGTTATGCACTCTAATTCTCATAAGTTTGCTGAGCAAATATTTACTGATATTTTACAATGTTCTAGACTCTCCTACGTGCTGGGAATATAGTAATGAAAACACATACAAGAAATCCTATTTCTTTTAGTGGTAAGACTCAGAAGAATAATTGAAGAAATAAGTTGAAGCATGCATATATCAAATGATGATAAGAGAAAGAAAAAGAAAGTGGTTCTGAGGCTTGGAGAGTGATGAGGCAGCAAATTTCAATTTTTAATAAGAAGGTCAAAGAAGATCTCAATGGGAAAATGGCCTCAAAGTAAATGTCTGAAATAAGGGTTATAACAATAACGATCTGAGATAAATTATACCTGGAAAATGAAACAGCAAATGCAAATATACTGGGGCAATATGGTACTTGGCATCTTTGAAGAACAATAAGAAGGCCACTGAGGCTAAAGGGAAGAGTAGTGGGGCACCAGAGGTGTAATAAGAGGGTGTAATGTAGGGGCTTAGTGGCATTTGGGCTGTGACTCTCTCTGCTATATGACGGGAAGCCCTGGAAGGTTTGAACAAGGTTCACTCTGCCAGTTGTAAGATAAGTAAACCAAAGAGGAACAGAGGGATCAGGAAAATCAGATAGGAAGCTATCACCCATTGGCGAGGTGAAAAGAGGTTGTCAATGGGGAGTCCCATTCCTGGGCCTCAGCTCTCAAGTTTGGTCAAGAAAGAATTCAGAGTTAAACTCTTAGGAAAGCAAGGGTTCCACAGCAGTTTACGCTGAAATACACTATGGAGATGGGAGAGTGAGCAGGCCCAGAGGTGAGAGCTCCATCGGGGGTCAGGGTTGTATTTTTTTAAATGTTTGGATAGGTTTTGGGTCATAGTTAGGGCATTATCTTTGTAAGTTGCAGTCGGTCACCTAAGGGACTCCTCCTACTGATTAGGAGGGAAGTTTTTTGCCCTATCTGTTCCTTGTCAGAACTGTTATGGCGGCCATTCTCTGCATTGGGGGAGAGGGTTAAAATCCAAATGTAAATGTATTATCATGAAGCTATAGGTTCATAGATAAGGGAATGGTCATAGGAAAGCATGCATGTGTATCCTCTGGAGTCTGTCTCAGCTGTTTGGAGCTTGGATTCTGCCCTTAATCTTTCAAGCACTTGTTCCCTGCTAATATCTAGCTAACTGCCTACTCTATCAGGATGATGACATTAATCACATGGCAGTTGAGAGAACGGCAAATTTTCAAGGTGTTCTTAAGATGGAGGTCACAATATGTACTGGTGGATTTGGTGTTGGTGACAGGAGCTTGAAATATCTAGAAGGCACCACGTCTGGAAAGATGGAAGTCTAGATTTGTCTTTTATTGTGATGTAGGAGGAGCCGTGTGTGTGCATGATGATGGTGATATGTGTGTGTGTTGGGGTTGGGGGGGATTGACAGTGTTTCTTCTAAGGATGAGTTTATTTTAATTATTAAATCAAATTCGATATTTTGACCACCACCTTCCTTCACCCCAAGAACCCTTCTTTTTCAGCTTTTCTTGTGATTCTACATGTATCATCTCTCTGGAATACACGTCTTCTTTCTAGTTTCATTGACTGACATTACTCTTTAATCCTTGCCTGAGTTATTAAAACCGTCTCTGAATCATCTTCTGCTGCTCACCATTACTCTATCCAAAACCTCTTAAGCACTAGAGTCGGAATAATACTTTTGAAATGCAGTAGTTATTACATCACTATCCGTACCCAAAAAGTTCAAACACTCCCCTCCCCCCCCCACCCATTTCCCATCCTAGTATTTAAAATATTCCAAAATCTGACCCCAAACTTTCCTGTTTGAAATTCTTTTGACCTCATTGCTCATAACAAATGACAATTCCATAAATTAAATTGTCTATTATGATAATAATGGCTATCTTCCTCCATACCCTTCAACCCACATTCATTTGACCAAATCCTTTTTTGTCAAGATAACTCTAATCCGCTCTCATTAAAGATATTCTCAACATCCACCACCAACGGGGAAGAATTGATCTGTACTCCAACTCTAATTTTTAAGTTTCTTTTTTACTATTTATGTCTAATTATAAGTCTTAAATTGTGTCCTTCCTTCCAAAGTGATTCCTTCAGAGAAGATCTTACTTGTGTACAAAAGATAATCCTTCCAGGTAGAGATGGACCCTTTTACGGTGAAGGGATACAGATTGCTGCATGACACTGTAACAGATAAGTCCCCGTAAGGCCACCACGATTATACCAGTGCAACTGATCACACTTACATTCTTAAAATATTGAATCCATTTGTCTCTTAATCTCACTTGCCTCCTTTAAATTGAAGGAATGAAATTGTTTTGTAATATCAACAAGAAAATGATTACCTTTAAAAGCAGGAACAATATTTTAATCCCATACGTTTAGATGTGTATCCGTATAAAAATAAATTTCCTATCAGTGTTGTTGTGGTTACATGTCTGGAGACAAATTCTCATACCTATTTATAGAGTCATAACCAATTTTGTTCCTGGCTTATTTTCTTTAGGTAATAGGCTTCATGGTCAAAGGGAAGCATGTACTTAAGTGTTTCCCAGGAATGACCTTTTATTGCACCAATTATTTTAAGTGTCTATTCTTATCACTAAAGACTTAGTCTAAAAGGAGTAAAAATCAATAAACCCACTTAAGGATGGTGAAAAGACAAAGTAGATAATGTAGTTGGTGTACTTGGGGAAGATGGAAGCAGGCTGTGTTAATTCTGAGAGCAAAAAATATTAAATGTCCTGAAATTTTGTTATTAGGACCAAATTTGAAGAAGCGAATAACATTTGAATAAGAATCCAAGTTAAACATTCTAACCTCAATATAATATGGTTCTAGGAATAATTGAGATCAA
Source organism: Panthera tigris (assembly GCF_018350195.1). Lineage (NCBI taxonomy): Eukaryota > Metazoa > Chordata > Mammalia > Carnivora > Felidae > Panthera > Panthera tigris. Next base: position 221,893,191 of record NC_056660.1, read on the forward strand.
ATCCAACGGAGAAAAGTCAAATAGTCATCGTGGAAATAAACTCAGAGGATAAGAATGCCACGTAAAGGGCTTGACTGAACAAAAGCAATCTTCATCCATTGCAGACCGGAACTCGTGGGCAGAAGGGCTTGCAAATGACTGTGATCCTCCTTCTCTAGAGCCCCCGTGGAGGTGCACGCTTGATCTGAAGCATAACTGGGGACATTGAGGGCTGGACTCTCTGCAGGCTTCTCTTCCAGCAGAGATATTTCCCATTTTTATTTTTATAGGACAAGTTTGAGAGTGTTCTCAGAAGCAAGATAGAAACAACTTGTATTTAGGCACCAAATAGCCTGAATTTGGGTATTAAGTTTTTTAGCTGTGTCACTAAAAATATGTGAAGCATAGGACCTTAAGACTGGGGAAAGTTGGGCTCAATTATACCTCCTCTAGCAGGAAAGAAGGCCATTTGGGGTACTTACTCAGTTTTCCCTGGATTTTACCATGTATGCAAGAGGCATACATATTATTAAACTTCTGTTTATTTTTCTCCTGTTAATCTGTTTTTTATTACGGGGCGGGGTGGGGTTTCTAGCAAGAATCTACAAGGGTAGAGGAAAAATATTTTTCTCCTCTACACTCACCATGTAATACTCTGTTTTATTATACATAGAAGGACAGATAAATATGAGGATTATTCAAATTACAAAGATCCAGATCTTCTTTCTGCTATATCTTAATTTCCCAAAGGGTAGACAAGTGGTAAAAAAAAAAAAGAAGAAAAAGAAAAAAAGAGAAAAAGTAAAAAAGAAAAAAGAAATTCTTTCTATCTTTGATCTTTACCTTATTTCAACTCCTAATTTCTAGCCTTGGCACAAACATTTGTAACACTGGGCCAGAATTTCCAAAGTGTACTTTGTATAATGTGAACTTTATGATATGCCAATATTAATAATACTTTCTCTTGAAATATCTTGTGGAAAAGTCTGTAGAAAATGAATGTTTCACTTGTGAACCGATTGCCCATTTCCACTGCAATAATGTACTGACAGTTCTCAAAAATTTACTTTTTGATTATTTAATTGTACTACCCAAGACAGTTACTTCAACAATGGGTATCCATCGGAAAAGTTTGATAACTAATGTAAGCAACCATTAGAAACAATCATTTCATTTACATAGAGGTAATAAAATGATGATACAGTGTGGGAAAAACACATATTTCTTGTATGAAAAAAATATCTACTTATCACTTTATTTTAAATTCTGCTTGATTTGGGTTTTGCTAAGATAAATCTATTTTTTATTATTTGTCACAGAATTTTAGTTGTAACTTTCCTATTTATGAGAGATTATATTGATCTTAGCAGATATTCCTGCACTAAAATATCTAGAATCTACTATAGCTTCAATGGTGTGTGGTATCTAAAACATATACAGATTAGGCTTATGAAGTATTACTAATGACTTCTCTGAAAATATTATAATATACAAGCAGACTAAACTTCAAGGCTTACTCTTCATCAGTATTTTTTCCTATAGATTATTTTGCAGAATTTTTAAGACACTATGCGTTTAATTCAAGAACAATTTTCTTCCCTTTAATGTTCTCTGCATATTTCAGACACATATGTAGTTTGATCAAACAGACACTTTCATAGGTTGAAAGTTTTAAAATGCAGATATAGGAACTACCTAAAATTCAATATGACTTCAAAAGAAATAGCTCAATAATGATCTGTTATTCGTGTGCTTTGTTCATCCACTGTGTTCCTGCATTCACTGTCTCCCTGATATGTGTTATTCAAAGCCCAATGCATTTTCAAATCCTCAGTATAATCTTCAGAAATGTTTTTTTTTTTTTATTAATAGCTCCTTTTTTGGGTGGAGTAGTGGTTATTAAAGCAGTTTTTGTTTATATGTATATACATGACTTAGAGGCTAGAGGGAATAGCTAATGTTGATTTTTTTCATAACTCTGATATTTGTTTAATATGACCTATTTTTAACACAAATATAAGTACATCATGCATATTCATAGCTCTCTAGATTTTAATTTTAAATTTTTTAAATGTTTTTATTTATTTTTGAGACAGAGAGAGGCAGAGCATGAGCAGGGGAGGGGCAGAGAGAGAGGGAGACACAGAATCGGAAGCAGGCTCCAGGCTCTGCGCTGTCAGCACAGAGCCTGACGTGGGGCTTGAACTCACGGACTGTGAGATTATGACCTGAGCTGAAGTCGGACGTTCAACCGACTGAGCCACCCAGGCGCCCCTCTAGATTTTAATTTTAAATGTGACTGTCACTACACAACTACAAATACAATACCATTCATACATATAATTAAGTGTACAATCCACATAACACAATATATCCATTTGGGTCATAATATATTACCTCATTTATCATCCTATATGCACAGGGAGTAATAGTTAACTTGATCATGCAATTGGGTTTTTTGTTTTTTGTTTTTTGTTTTTTTTTAACAACAGCATACTTTCATGTTCAGTTTCAAAACCAAATAATGCAAATGTGTTTTTTTTTTTCTGCATGTTTTTTGTTTGCATAATGAGATGGTTTGATTCATTCAGATTTTCTTATATCCATAGTGCTACTACATTTGTTGCTGCTTAAGCTAAACTGCAGTTTGGAGAGTTGAGTGTGGTATCTAACAGTAAATTTAAAGACTATTAGGGATAGTTTTATTTAGAAATGACAACTTAGTCTCTAATATAGAAATGGTAACTCATGCTTTCAAAGTAGTTGATCAGCCATCCTAGGAATTTTCAAATTTGTTTGTACATTAGAATCATTTGGGGGGTACTTTATAAATATAGGGATAGCCTATGTAATCTATGTAATAGATTCATGATGTAATTGGCCTTGAAGGGATCCATGCATAAGTATGATATAAAAAACAAACATCCCAAATGTTTCTAATGTGTAGATAAATTTGAAAACCAATGACATGGATGAGATTGTACATGGAATATGAAACTACTACTCAGAGTGAGATCCCTTCAGATACAGATCTAGAGTAGAAAGTGGAGAGGATCTTTGGAATGTGATTAAGGATGGGTGAAGGTGAATGAGCAAGTTCTAACAACTAAGAAGAGATTCCTGTTGAGGTAGGAGGAAATCCTTGAGAATAACATTCAGGAACCAAGAGAGAAAAGTGTTTTGCATTTCCAGCAGTGTTAAAAGTTTCTGAGAACTCCATTAAAACCAAGGCCAACATGCAACTGATAGATTGTCTGAGATAGCTGTATTGTTGGGAGGAAAAACCAGAATGCAAAAGATGTAAAAAGAGATGAACAGCAAGTGTGGACAGTGGAGAAGGTTGTTGGTAAAGAGGAGGAAGGAGACAAATTGTAGTCAGCTAAGGAAGTGGATTTGATTCTTAAGAAGGGTGATTTTGGGGGTTGCTTGTGTGGCTCAGTTGGTTAAGCATCCAACTCTTGAGTTCTCAATCTTACAAAGATCAAGCCCCACGTCAGGCTCTACACTGACAACACAGAGCCTGCTTGGGATTCTCTCTGTTTCTTTCTCTCTCAAAGTTAGTATAAAAATTTACATAGATATAGATATAGATATAGATATAGATATAGATATAGATATAGATATAGATATTTTTTTTTCAAGAAAGAAGTCTTGAAACCCTGGGTGGCACAGTTGGTTAATCATCCAACTCTTGGCTTCAACTCAGGTCATGTTTTCACAGTTTGTGGGTTCAAACCCCATATCAGGCTCTGTGCTGACAGCACGGACCCTGCTTGGGTTTCTGTCTCTCTCTCTCTCTCTCTGCCTCTCCACTGCTTGCTGTCTATCTCTCTTTCTTTTTTTTTTTTTTAATGTTTATTTATTTTTGAGAGACAGAGGCAGACAGAGCCATGATCAGGGGAGGGACAGAGAGAGAGAGGGAGACACAGAATCTGAAGCAGGCTCCAGGCTCAGCTCAGAGCTCAGACGTGGGGCTCGAACTGACAAGCCATGAGATCATGACCTGAGCCGAAGTCGGACGCTTAACAGACTGAGCCACCCAGGCACCCCATCTCTTTCAAAATATAAATAAAAATAAACGAATAAATTTTAAAAATAAAAAAAAATTAAAAAGGAAAGTGATTTTTGTTTTTTTAAGATAGAAAAGACAAGCACAGTTAAATATTGAATTCAGTGATCTAATAGATGTAATGGATAAAGGAGAGGGAAGGTAAACACTGTTGTGCAACTATTCCTAAGAAAGTAGGGTGCATGTGGTTATGGTGGGTAAAGGTGAAGGTAGAGAAATACTTACTTTGATGTGATCATTGTTTATTGCCATTTTAGTGTTCCATTCATTGAACATCTAATATATGACAGATTGTGGATAAACTAAGAAACAAACAAACAAACAAATGAGACATTGTCACATGTCAGTCCTCTAGTGGGATATAATATGATGAAATGACGTATACTTGAACAAATGACTGTGATATGGTAAGGGTTATAAAAGAAACCAAGAGGATGGAAGGATTCAGTTCTAGCAGGTGCCCAGAATGGCCACCCAGGAGAAAAGTCTTAAAGACAGAATTAATGGAGAAAAAATAGAATAAGGACATTCATCAGAGAAAACAAATATATTACCAACAATTTTTTAGTGTTCAGTCACTGCCAGCAGGGAACGAGGAACTTAATAAAACTAAAAAAACCACTCAGCTCCTTGAATGCCATGAAGTGTGTATATTATTATTTCCAAGATACAGATAGAGGAAGCTTGAGCTCAGAGAAAGTAATTATTCAAGGACATAGTTTTTAAAATCTTTAAAATCTTTAATATAATATTTGGAAATTGATGATTTACTGCACTTTTATAACGAGGGATCTGGTAAGATGTAAAAACTGGTTCAAAAAGAATTCAAAATTTTATATGCACAAACATAAATAAAGAACACTGCAATAAATGTATTTATAGATGCTAATTTGTGTCATTAGCTTTGTTTTTGAAAAACTGACTTTTTTGATGGAATATTGACTGTCCCTCTTCAGATAGAATTTGTATATCTTTGGACTTTGAAAAGCATACAATTTATACCTGTGTCAGGCAGAATTAGACCATGGGCAGACTGTGCTAGGCAATGATGAGTTCTGCACTGGAGACTTTCAATAATATTTTGGTTTATTTAGAAGCCCATAGTTTTTTTTTTGTTGTTGTTGTAGTTGTTGTTTTGTTTCCCTATAAGTGAATTGTTCAGGCTTCAGAGAGGATTTGAATGGGTCTCCTAAAATTTTAAAATCTACTTATACTTAGATTTGATCTGATCCACTCTCTTATGCTTTGAAGGGTGATAGATTTGATTTCTTTTTTTAAATGATGAGGCACCTGGGTGGCACAGTCGGTTAAGTGTCCAGCTTGGGCTCAGGTCATAATCTCACGGTTCTTGTGGGTTCGAGCCCCACATCAGGCTCTGCGCTGACAGCTCAGAGCCTGGAGCCTGCTTTGGATTCTCTCTCTCTCTCTCTCTCTCTCTCTCAATCTCTCTCTCTCCCTCCCTCCCTCCCTCCCTCTCTCTCTCTCCCTCTTTCTCTCCCTGTCCCTCTCTCTGCCACTTCTCTACTCACACACTCTCCTCTCTCTCTCTGTCAAAAATAAATAAACGTTGAAAAAAAATTTTTTTTGAATGAATGATGTATATTTGGAGAGTAGCTAGTTGGTTTTTAATGTCCAATCTTTTAGCCAGAGAACTTTGGGCATTGCAAAACAAATAAGCCTAAATTAGAATAGATGTTGCCAACTTATTTTAATAGTATGTTATTCTAATGGCACTAATTGATTTACCTTCCATAAATTCAGCTATATAAGCATTTCCATAAAACTTTATACTAGAAATGTTCAAGTGATTTAAGATATTGAGCACCAGGATTGTAGATATTGTGAAAGAAAAATGAATTCTTATAACTGTGTTATATATTTTTATAGTCCTCAGTGCTTGAAAATAATTACAAAAAATATTTAGAATAGCAGTTGCATTGTATAGGTATTAGAGAAAAAAATCTCAAATCCATAAATGCAAAAGAACTAAGTTAGTCTATTGCCATATTTTTTTGATTTTGAGAAAATGGATTTCTCTCTGGATACAATGCATACCAAAAATCCAAAGGGTGAGAATGTGGTCAGTGAGGTCCTTTTTTGTTTTTTGTTTTTTTTTTTAATTTAAACTTCGTTGGAAAACATATCTTACTATCTGTATACTGTACTGAATTTCAAAGATATAAAATCAACAAGACACAATTCCTGAAAAAGCAACCTGTACACCGTTTAATGCCAAGTGCATTCTTGTGAACAGAATGGAATCGCTGGGTTTTAAAAACGTATAATATTGTTTCTTATAGGCAAATACTGTGCCATTCGTGTGAATTATAAATGAAGGACCCACGTTAAGGACTGAGGAAACAATAAATCTTGACATTGCACTCACAAATAGCACCTTTCACAAAATTCTTAGGTCTACAGACCAGGGGCCTGCCCAATATAGTGAACTACAGTCTGTGCCGCAAAGTTATATTCCGCTGAACAAACACAGGATTTAAGATCTGTCATCTCAGTGATCGTAGCTGGTTTTAAAGTATGTTAATTTCTCCCGTGCTTGGCTTGTCTCATGTGCTTGATCCTTTTCATTCACCACATGAATTACTTTTAAGTACTTATTCGCATCTGAGACTGAACACAGACCATATGACAAAGATCATCTGTGTTGGATCATTTCAGCCTGCTTTTCTGTTTGACCTATTCCATTAATAACATTCTCCTTTATGCACCAAAGGCTGTTCTATCTGGATTTTTATATTCATTAAAATAAAAGCTTACTTTTAATGTTTTGACATGCGATGTTACAAAAGGAATCAGTCATGGGCAAATGTCTTGCAAATTGTCTCAATTCTTCTATTTACTTTAGATAGTTAGCAAAACACATTTTTTATGAAGATTAAAATTTCAAAGGGTCACTATAAAAACCAAAACAGAACAGTTAGAATTACTGTGTCAAGCTACTTTTTGTCAATTCATTGTGTTCTTTGAAGAATTATTGTTTGCCTTGCTCTCAGTTTGGAATCTCTAATTAATTTCGTAACTGTAATTTTGCAAAGGAGTCTTGCTTGAAATAGTTGAAATTTATTGAGCATGTTTGTGCAGGGCATGGCTTAACACTTTATATACACAATTCTATGTAATCCTGACCATGCAACTCTGAGACAGTGTTAACATGTGTACTGAGGAGAAAGACACTGAAACCTCAAGACTTAAGGGCATTTCCTGAAGTCCTACAATTTTGAAGTTGCAGAGCTGAGACTCCTCTCCTACCTGTTTGAACAACAAAGCATGGATTTCTATGTATTAAGTGATATACAACAGTATAAGAGCAATTTACATCTATTTTCTAGACAACTTGAGTTGTAGTTTTCTCTTGTAGGTGGCAATAGTTATAAAAGTCATTAATATTATGAGTAATAGGTTATTTGAGTTGTATTTGCATTATCCAGTCTATTCCTATGGACTTAACTGATCAGTGGAATTTCTATTTAATGGTGCAAGATATAGCATTATATTCTCAGATTCTTCTGTGTATGCAGTAGGAAGATACAATTTACCTTCCAACCGTGTTGTTTCTTTCCTGCATAAAATGCTGTTCAGCCACAGGATCCTTTGTGCATGTTTTTCTCAGTTAGAGCCCATAACCATGGATATTTCCTCATAAGTCCTAGCAGTGTTATGCCGGGGTAAAATAAATTTGGAATATATATTAGGTAAGTCATGAAAGATAATTGCATAAAAAATAGGCTTTGGGTAAATATATGAAAACAGTGATTTATTTTAGCCATCTTGGGGAGATAGGAAGAGGGTTGAGAATTGGTGTTGCTTGATTATAAGTAAATAACCTTTGGGTCTTTATTAATTTTTATTAGTGATTTTGAGTGCAGCTATCTCCTGTCTTTTCTTCCTCTAGATGTATAGGAAATCATAGCTATCATTCTCTCAATAACATATATAAAGGAAAAGATAGAAAGCAAAGAAAAGTAGTTAAGGAGAGGAGAGTAGAGGTAAAGAGGGAAGGAGTGGGAAGGGAAAAAAAGGAACAGCATAGTTTTATAGGAGGAATGAACCTTGAAAATTGCATTAATAATCACAGAAACACATAGGAGAGAGGATTTAAGAGAGGGGTGTACTTTTTCATATAACAATGAAGGCCTTTTATTAAAGTGTGATGACATTTCCATCTGAGGGGACATTTTTCTTCTCACAGAGTTTCTGCTTGGCTTTTCTTTTCATAAATCCTGAGATAAAAGGGAGTGGTTAGCTGGAGGTAGGTTACAACTGAGAACAAAGACACCAAATCTTGAGTCAACTTGTCCCTTCTGTCCGAGAAGCTAATTCCATTCAGGATAGCAAAGAAGGTAGGCAATGGCAAGGGATCAAGGGGATTTTGAGTTTGGAGAAGAAGGAAGTTTGGGGAATTGTGTTTGAGAAGGCTGTTGATAATCCTAGTCAAAATTCCCTCTTCTTCCAGCTCCCAGGGTGGAGAATGCTTCAGGTAAAATCTTACTTTTACACCCCCACTGGTTGAGTATGTTAACCTATAGAACCTGTTTGACATTTCCAGGGCAAAAGACAAGCCAAGGGGGTTTGGGGAGCAGGTGGCAATGGAATAACAAAAACAAAAACCAACAGCCTGGACTTCTCTGAAATCTATACCAAGTATCAGTGAGTTTCCATGGTTTGAAATAAGCCACAATTGGCTTCCCATGCTGTACCCCAAATAGCTCCAAGATGCTTGTCAGGAGACAAAGAAATTTCCCTCTATGGCTTGTGAAACACTAGCCACTAATGCTATCTGCAACAGAGACTGCAGAAAGGAGGTAGGAAAGCCAGCTTCAGAGGATGAGAGGTGACAGATGTCTGCAGGGGAGACACAGTGGGCAACTTGAGAGACGTGACCAGGCATGCCTGCCCCTTTGCTATCCAGCACACATATTAGCTAGAGAAGGACCTTGGAGAGATAGAATCTCAGAGGAAATTTTGGTCAGTGGGTGTGATAAAGATACTTGAAATTGGAGGACTATTTACCTGACTGAAACTATTTCAAAATGAGAGTGGCTGGAATATCATAAAATAGCAACATGAAGTTTTCCTCTACAAGACGGAAACAGGGCTTTGAAAAGAAGATTAGATCCCATTAAGGAAACAGACGTTTAGGTTTTACACTTTAGGTTTCTGACTGTGCACATCAGCTCTCTTACATTTATACAAAATCACTTCTTTTTGGCTCACCTCAGCAATGCACGCCCTAGAACATTCTGTGTGAGAATGCAAAATGATCATATGCTTTGACTTATAGTAAGAGAAAACCAAGGTCTATCTAGATGAAAGTAATTGTAGGTAAAAGAGGACTAAAGAATTTTAAAGTCGGCCTGGCTCTTGATTTTATTTTATGATTCCCAAATATACCTTTCTCGTTTAACACTCACTATGAACAAGCACATTCAAATCTTTATGTGAGAGCAAAGTAACACAGACAGGCCATGGAAATACAACAGCAGAAAGGGGTCATGTTAATAGGACAGAAATTCACAATAACACAGTGGTACTGTCTCCGTGGTGTCCTCATATATTTAATGCAATGAATTACTAGTAAGAGACTTTGGAACTAGAGAAGATGTAACAATCATACCCATATATATCAAAAGTCCAAGTTTGTCATGTCTTTATCAAGGTTAATTAAAATGTATGATTAAATATAGGATGAGATAAGTGATTAGAACATCAAACCAGGGGAAAGAGAGAGGGGTATACACACTGACTATACCCACAGTAATTAGTTTTCTGACTTAGTTCTCTAACGTTGCTCCTATATCATGTTTTGTTTTGCTTTGTTTTGTTCCCAGCACTGTATACAGTTTCTATATTACACAGATGGATGTGCAATTTTGTAGACCATTTTTGAGAAAGTCATGCATATAGCCAAATTTGGGTGGGCAATCTGAAAGATGCTAAGAAGTCACATAGCCCTCAAATTTGAACCCCACTCTTCTTTGGTGACCGTATCAATAAAAGTAAGGTATTTTATCTTTCAATTTATTTTATCTCAGTCAAATCCCCTAAAATAGCAGTTATGCCTAAAACAAGCAATGTATTGATGTTAATGATTCATGGGTGAACACACACACACAAAAGAAAATATGACACAGTTTTGGAAAGAAGTAGTGAATACAGGGAACCTTGCAGAAGAGCCAATATTCATACTGAGCCTTGGAGTGTGGGTTGTGATTGATGAAATGAACATGGGTTTGAAATCAAATCAACAAAGAACAGAGAAAAGAAAACACACACGTATAGTAAGAAGAGTTGTGCTTTCGTTTTAACTTGATTATAGATAACCCAAAATCGAATTGTACAGCATCTGTAAAACATGGGGAATACAAGCTTCAGGTTAAGGTATGTTCGCTTCTTCTGGTGAAAAAAAGGAAAGGTGGGAGCGGTTCTAGCCAAGGAATGACAGAAGAAGTAATATGTGCCTTAAAAAAGGACGAAGTAAACAAGACAGTTAGAAATCAGAAAAAAACAGAGCAAGCACATGAGGAAGCGGCAAAATTGAGCGGATGAGTTTTCAAGAGATGAACAAGTAGAGAGGGGTCTAGAATGTGCGGTGCTATTCCGAACAGAGCTGCTTCAAGCGGGATGACAGCTTCCCAAGGGTCCCTAGACGGTGGGTAGAGAGGAAACACTGGTGGAAATAGGCAGGAAGTCTGATTGCAGAAAGACACTGTAGATGCGTTTTTCTTCTTTGTACTTTTCCCCGGGACCCTTGGATGATAGTCATGTTTATTCAGACTTGTAGGAAAAGCACCAGTGATTTTTATGGGGGCTATGTAAATAAACTTCCATTTCAGTGGAGTAAAAAAGAAAAGATAAAAAAATAAAGACTCTGCAACGTCTCTTTCCTATGTTGCCCTCTGTTGTGCTCGGTAACCTTGAATTATCCATTTTCTCATTTACAGTTAGACCAGCATACCCCAGAGGTCTTCTACTATTCCACCAGGTGCTAATAGGTGTTACAAAATAAAACAAAATTTGAAAACAAGAAAAAAACAATAATTACCACAGTGAGAGCAACTCCTTGGTCAATAAAGTTGTGATAATTGTGGATTAGTAACTAACTAGATTCCATTAACTACTTTGTATTTTGAGGTTCAAGCAGAGAACATACCACACAGCATTTGCCAAAATTATTTTAGCACAAGTGTAATTTCGTTTTGTTTTTAAGTAGAACATTGCATCGGGCTAGAAATTCTCAGAAAAAAATTTGAAATATTACATTGGAGATTTGCTGGCATTCCCAACATCATTATACAAAAATATATTTGTGCATAGCTATGTAATTATCAACTACAAAGTTCAACATATGTCACAATGATCAACCCACCTATGTAATATTTTATCGTAAACAAAATATGTGGTTGTCATCTAAGATTATCATTTTGACGTATGCATAAAAATATTGAACTTAATTTACGTTCAGTTAGGCTTCTTACTGGAGGCACATGTCTGTCTCGATCAACTACATTCTCTTGGCAATTATTTATATAAGACAATAAAGATCACTTGGCACTCATACATGTATAGTAAGCTGTATAATAAGATGTATAGCAAAAGTATAGGATTTAACATTAAATACTGGCTGTATCATCTTATTTTTGAGAGAGGGTGAGCGGAGGAGGGGTGGAGAGAGAGGGAGACAGAGGATCCAAAGTGGGATCTGCATGAGAGAGAGAGACTGATGTGGGCCTCAAAATCATGAACTGTGAGATCATGACCTGAGCGGGAGTCAAGAGTGAGATACTTAACTGACTGAGCCACCCAGGAGCCCCCTGAATGTATCATCCTGTTCTTTTACTTAGCCAAAACATAGATAAAATACTTTTTTTAAATAAACAATAAAAAGATTTACCCTCTAATATAAAATTTTAAGTAGAGGTGTCTTCATTGTTGATTAATCTCAACTCCACTTCCAAGTCAAGGAATATGAAATTGCATTTAAATAAGTGCCTCTTTACACAGCTGTCGGGAAGGACTCACACTTCACTTAGAATTTATTCTGCTCTGGCATTTGCTGAAATTTAAAGATGTTCCTGGACATTTATTATATGATTACAGGCTTCTCAGAAAAAGATAGTGAAATTCCAAAAGTAAAAACAAAAGTTTAATTGATTTAGGACAGTATATCTCAGAAAAAATAGTTAATAATTTATTATATTTTCTACCATTAATAGAAAGTTAATTTTGCTGTCTAAACATTGGTTTCATTCCTCTTTATGAAATATGTGGCTGCCTGCTGATGTCTCCCATAAGGTATTTTTGCCTTTATAAAAATTCTACCATTCATAAAAGAAATGTGTTCACCAAATCTTTTAATAGGAAAAAAACAGACAATATGCAGCAATGGAAACATAGGACAGTGTAAACCTTGTTTAAATGTTCTCTTCAAGCAAAGCACAAGTACACAGTCAAAATAAAATGCTACAAATCATTAAAAAATTGAAAAAACAAAGAACACTATCAGTGCTTTTCTCTCCTCTCTCTTTCTCTCTCTCTCTCTACTCCTCTATTTTTTTTTTCCTCTCACTCTCTCTGCCTCTATTTGCTATCATATTATTTTTCCATCATCTCCTTTTTCTGCTCTCTTCTCCAAGGTCAAAATGCATATACATTTCCAAGTTAAATGTAGGGCTCTAATTAGTGCCTTATCTCATTACCAAACCAGGGAATTTTCAATTAATTCAAATTTAATAAACTTGACAAGCTTCTATTAAGGGAAAGAACTGCTTCAAATTAGCACCATGTTCTTCACTAAATTTGAGTAATCATGTGTATTCTGCAAAATAAAATTTGTGTTTTTTTTTTAATGAAACAACAGTAGCCGCTGTTGGAATAATCTGAATAATGTGATATTATAATATTTATTTACAACTGTAATGTCATAATCACTTGGCTATAGTGTGGTAAGAGAACTCAAATTGCTACTTTCAACTATTTCTTAACATCATCATTTTCTTGCCTTTTTAGATCATTTGCATAAATTCACCTCATTGATGTTGTTTGCATAGACTCACAAATTCCCAATCAAATAAAAATTGAATAAGGTTGAAACTAAAGGAATACATAATTTTCACAAAGAAAAAAGGCCATATCATATATGGCAAATGCATTAAAACTTAAAAATGTCTCACTCAACCACCCTGTTTTATTAAAAACAAAACTGAATTCCTTTTGGGTTGAGGAGTCTTCTCAAATTTTACACTGCCAGTTACAAGAGTCAGGGTTGATTGCCTTTCCATTCTAAAGTTTGTTTTAGTTGTGCCACGCTTATCTACCTGTTACTTATTCATTCAGCAAATGTCTGCTGAGGCTAATACATGTGCATTGATAATCTTATCTTTGGGGATAGAATTGTTCCCAACAAACAAACAACAACGACAAAAAGGAAAGAAAGAAAGAAAGAAAGAAAGAAAGAAAGAAAGAAAGAAAGAAAGAAAGAAAGAAAGAAAGAAAGAAAGAAAAGGAGAAAAGAAAGAAGGAAAGAAAGAAAGGAAAAAAGAAAGAAGGAAAGGAAGAAAGGAAGAAAGAAAGAAAAGAAAGAAAGAAAAAGAAAGAAAGGAAGGAAGAGAAAGAAAGAAAGAAAGAAAGAGAAAGGAAGAAAGGAAGAAAAGAAAGAAAGAGAAAGAAAGAAAGAAAGAAAGAAAGAAAGAAAGAAAGAAAACAAAAAAACAAAAAAAAGTTGTGCATGTAAGGAGATTACATTCTCTTCAGAAGCAGAGATAGTAAACAGACCAAAAAAAAGAGACAGTGTTTAGCACGGCCAGTCCCCAGCACACGCCAAGGAGCGCACACCCAAGAAGACAGGCTCACACGAGGGAGCTGGACAGTAGCAGAGTCTCAGTGAGGATCTGGGGGGGTGAGGGTCACAAGCACGGGGAATTTCACGTGCAGAATCCACAAGGTGGGAAGGAGATGTCGTTTTGGAGAAATAAAATGTTGTCAGGTGTGGTACAGGATGTCAGAAGGAGACAGAGCTTGGGAGTGAAGCCAGCAGATACCGGGACAGGGACAGCGGAAGAGAACGGTGCCCTCCTCCTGGGAGTTTGCCTTGAGACACTTGGTATATTGTGGTGTTTTTAATAGAGTTGGGTGGGGCTAGGTGTGCAAGTGAAAATAAAGGACCAGAGTAAAGCAGAAATCAAGACTTTTTGCAAATGTTTTTTTTCCTGAATATATTCAAATAATTGTATATGAGTATAATGATATTTTTGTGTCAGATAAGCACCCATTGCTTACATTAACAAAGTGGCTATTGTTGTAGGTACCTATTATTCTGTTTCATGTTAGTTTGGGAAGGCAATAGCCATTATTCGTGAAGAATAAACTTGTGAAATACCTTTTCAATTTGTTTTTTAAATTTTTGTTTAATGTTTATTTATTTTTGAGAGAGAGACAGACAGACAGACAGACAGACAGAACATGAGCGGGGCAGGGGCAGAGAGAGAGGGAGACACAGAATCCGAAGCAGGCTCCAGGCTCTGAGCTGTCATCACAGAGCCCAATGCAGGGCTCAAACCCACGAACAGTGAGATCATACCTGAGCCGAAGTCACATGCTTTCACAACGGAGCCACCCAGGTATCCCTCAGGTTTGTTTTTTTTCTTCAATAGATTTCTGAACATTTTTCTGCAAGTTCATCTGGGAATTATTAGATTTTAGAGTTATTAGATTTTAACAATAACTTATAGACACTGCTGTATGCTACTATATATTAATTTGTAGAATACAACTTAGTATATTCAGAGAGCTGAGTGTTAATAAAAATATCAATTTAGACAAGAGTTAACGATATGGTTTCCTAAATTTGTAAAAAGAGCGCTGTCATAGGATTATCATTAATCCTAAAAGCTTAAGCTCTGAGGTATATTTTTCTCCAAATAAAACAGAGGAATAAAATCGGATTGCAAACTGCTCATAATGGCCAATGAGGCACGGAAACCACAAGTACATTACGTGCTTGAAGAGTTTAAGGATGGCGGGGCACAGATTTTACATTATTGAATAAACTACATGGTAATAAAAGGTTGAGGTGTTTGACCTGTTTTTTTTTTTTTTAGAAGAGTAGCCACCTAAATACAAATAACCAAAAAGAAGTGGGAAAAGTGAATTCAGCTTTGTATTACTTTCACCATTTATAATGTATTTCATTAAGCATTTAACATATTTCCTTATTCAATTCACTGAAAAGTGAAGCAATTTCCTTAATTTGCACAATATTACAAGACAGCATCATAATGCACATTTAGATTCCTTTGGATTCAGTGCCCATGTTGCTTTTACTATGTCACAGTAGATGACCCAGATTGAAAAACAAACCAAAAATAACTAAGCAGAGTGAACACATGTATGTGCATAAAGAGGGATAAAAGAGAAAGTAGATAGAAACACTAGAATCCAATGCAATGAAAGGAAAATTTTCATTTTTTTTTCCCAGAAACTGAAGGAAAAGATACCAAGCCTATGGGACTAATGATTTGCTGAAATGGCACTGGTTGTATAAGGATGCAAGCTGAATCAGCAGCAGTGATTTAACAAACATGGAATAGATGTTTCAAAACTTTTGCTACCTGGCTATGGTTTCTCAAAGTATGCCAGGAAACCTCATGTGAGTTGAGTAAAATAACTATCAACAGGTGACAGGAGAGGAGCACCTGGGTGACTTAGTCCAACTTTGGGTCAGGTCATGATCTCATGGCTAGTGAGTTCGAGTTCCCACGTCGGGCTCTGTGCTGACAGTTCAGAGCCTGGAACCTGCTTCGGATTCTGTCTCCCTCTCTCTACCCCTCCCCCACTCACACTCTGTCTTTTTCTTTCTCTATCTCAAAAATTTAAAAAAAAATGTAAAAAATTTAAAAAATGAAGTGTTGGGAGACATTTCTGCTGTGCTTCAGTCTGTCACATGTCCCATATGTGGTGATAAGTACATTTCTTATATTTCTTTTCTACAATTTAGGCATCAGTTTTACTGTTTTCAGTTATTGTCCAATAGGAAAAAAAAAATCTTTCTAGGAATCATATTCACAATTCAATCATCATGTGAGATGTGGATTTTGATTTTATGTAATTTTTTTCTTTAAGATTTTAAAAATTCTTTTTGTTGTTATTGTTAGTATCAAGAACATCAATTTAATTTTTGGATTTTTGCAGATATTATTTTGTTTGACAACATACTATAGAAACTAGGGCATGGATGTTTCTTGTATTTTTACACAGTTAGTCCTCTGACCTAGGCTGCTGTAAGGTGGTATAAGTTGGAGAGGCAGAAATGAAGGAAAAGAGGAAATACATCTATTTGCCCAATGCAGGATTCCATATGCTCTTTTCTCTTTCTTCTTTCAATACTTAAACAAGACAGTTCCCTTTACAAGTTATACGAGATAGAACATCATCAAGCAAGTCAACTTGTTAAAATATTTACCTTAAGAAGTTTGGCCCTGAGCAGTTACTGTGTGTGTGTGTGTGTGTGTGTGTGTGTGTGTGTGTGTGTGTGTACATGCGTGTTTAGGTTTCTTATAAATGCTCCACATTCTATGGCACTTCATTTAACATTTTAGATTAGAGTCAACCTTCTAACCAATGTGTCATAGCTAAATCAGTCCCCTTTTGTATTGCTCCTACGTGTGATAGTCCCAACTTTGTGTGGTTTATAAGATATCTGTGATCACTGTGATCATAGACTTTCATGTACAACAAAGAAATCATCTACATCATGGAGAGAAAGGCATGTAATTATCTCTTTGGGGCTACATTTGCCTGTGGAATTTTATGGCTGAGGTACAACTGCTTTGTCACTACTCAAGGGAAAGTGATTTAGTACACTGTATTCTCAGACCTTTATGATTTTATATATATACATATAAACATGAAAAAATAGGACTTTCCTGGTAACTTCATTGTTGCTTTCTAACGCTTGTTTAAGTACTTGTTTTCATCATATTTTAGTTATTCTTGGTGTTTTCAAAGCTTATTAAATGAGTGTGATCATTTCCCCTCCCTGTTTTCATTTCTATACAAACACACACACACACAAAAAATACTTTCGAAATACAATAGAAAACCTCTTTTTGACTTTCCAACCATATGAACTTAACAGATTTAAACTCTGTAAACAGCTTTCTGTGAAATGGTGTTTGAAAATCGGTCCACAAAAGCAGCAGACTTCAAAGACGCAAATAAACAACTCCAGGCATTTGTGATGTATACACTTTGAGAGAAAGAAAGAAACAAACGACTTTCATCTTAATGTGCATTTTTCGACTAAAAACCTCAATTTAGCTAAAGGCCATAAAAATAAGTGTTTTTAATTCCAGGTTAAATAGATCCAACATTCACTGATGTTTATATACATGAAAATGTGAATGTTGAAAGTTAATGTCAAACTGACCTCATCATTTTGAAAAAGTAAAAGAGAGACCAGATTGTGTCCATGGAGACTGTCCTGGTGAGGAACATTTTGTGAGTATTAGGGAGAGTTCTTGAACAATGATCATACTGTATCCTATCTTTTGGTTATGGCTTGAAGTACCTGTTGCTTAATGTGAAAAAAAGTAAATATCAAGAGAAAGGAAACATTGTTTAGTTCCTTTTTTGGCTTCCATTTTACAAATAACTTTTACCTTCCAATTTGTAGTCAATTTACGTACATGAAATACAATGCAAGTAGCTCATTTTAATCTTTTAAGGCATTACTTCTTTCTTACCCTTAACATGTGTGAATTAGATTATGTTATCTCTAGTGTGGTTCTAAGTTGAATTTGTATGACTGTTTAGGGTTTTGTTTTCTTTGATGTGAAAACAAAATTTGCAAACATCATATTGCATGGTGGATGTCTCTCATTCATAAATTATATGAGACAAGCTATTATCATATCTTCCCTGAGCTACGCCAGTAGGCTGCTAACAGATCTCTTCATACCTTCTCTGTCCCCTGAGTTCTATTCTCGACACTAAAGCCCAAACGATATTTTAAAACATAAACTCATTCATGTAACTCTCCTGCCCTAGTCACCTCAATGGATTCTCCATTGTTCTTAGGATACAAGGCTCCATGTCATTCCATACTCTCCTTGAATTTGCCCTTTAGCCACACTGGATTCCTTCTTTTGCATTCTTTTAAGTTGCCATGCATCTCCTGCTAAATGATTTATTCTATTATATAGCTTAATGTAATTTTTCAGGAATTTCATCCCTGACCCCCGAGACTAGAATTGAGCTCTGTGTTACATGTTCCCAATACATCTTGTATTTTCCTTATAACAATTAGAGTTGGAAAATGTATATTTAACCAGATGATAATTTGAGTCATTCTTTTGCTGCAACTAGACTGTAAGCTCAATGAAGGCAATGACCTTGTTTTTTTTGTTTTGTTTTGTTTTGTTGTTGTTTTGCTTACCTTTTGTTCCCAATGCCAATAAAATTGATGGAAAACAGTAAGGAATCTTTCTTAATAATGAATCTTACATAAGTGCATAACATTAAACCTTATGATCCTATGTTTCTATACAGATTTGTGAAGAAAATCTGGAA
This sequence comes from Panthera tigris, assembly GCF_018350195.1. Taxonomy (NCBI): domain Eukaryota; kingdom Metazoa; phylum Chordata; class Mammalia; order Carnivora; family Felidae; genus Panthera; species Panthera tigris. The sequence goes on from NC_056660.1 coordinate 221,911,822, forward strand.
CATTTCTAACTTGGGGCTTGAACATTTCCAACTTTTTTTATTTTTCAAAAATGCATATTTTATGATTTTTTTCTCATATATTACCACTATTTTTGTATAGCCTTTTCAAAGATCTAAGTGATTCCCAAAGCAATGGAGAAAGTTAGCACATGCTTAGACTTTTAGGAAAGGTTTATTATATAATATTATAAAACTTATGATGTGTTAGAGAAAGCCTCAAATAAGCATTGATAGGGAGGGCATTTGGAACATAAGTAATAATATTAAACAATAATATACAAACTAGATAATTCATCATATTCAGCCATAAATTACATTTGCAGTGTGATTTAATAATTGTCTTTTGTACAAATCTATAATAAGTATATTTCAGACACATGATAATATGACAACCCCAGAGTTCATTACTGAAATGTAATTGCACTGTCACATTGCATTTCTTTTAAATGATTGTCTCCTCTGCTTTGCCTGCACTTGGAACCTTTATAGGCGTGAACACAGTTGATGTCATAGAAAAAAATGGAGTTATTATCCTGTGCTTGAGCAGCTCAATTCCTGTTCTACAATGAGAAGTCTGAGAAGAGACAAGGGCCAAAGCCACGTGGCTTCTTCTGGAATAAGTTATCTGCATGTTTGGTATCTGTAGTCCTTCCTGATGCCTTGAGACCTTTAATAGACTCAAGGAAGCAGAAGTTGGAAGTAACTATCAAAAAAATGTTTTTCCTCTACTGTCCCCCACTAAATGCTTTTATAACCTCTCTTTGACTAACACACTTTAATTGTGAGCAAGCTCACAATTGAAGACTTCTCTAGACACGTGAGCTACTTAGACCTTAGAATACTGGTACACCTTCATGTTTTTCGCTTAATAACAAAGAACCAAGGACCCTCTCCACTTCTTCCCTTCACCTTGCATATAAAGTTTGCCTTGTTGTTTGTGTAGAAAATCATATGTAAATAAGTCTGAGTTGTGAATCATGCTGATTCTCAAGTAATTATCATTTTGGAGTTATTTAAAAAATCAATTATATCAAATCTAGGTAGGTGCTTTGAAATATAAACAGTAACACATCACACACTGAACTTCATGCGCAACCTACAGGGAAGAATAAACACACTGAGCAAAGGATGTTTAAGAAATTCTTCATTCCTACTCTCTAAACACACCTCTGTGGCTCACCCTCGGTCCTCTTGAGCTTGGCAGTAGAAAATTCTCCATACCAGAAAATTGGCGAGATTCATGGTTTAACTGCCTCCTCAATTAGAATTCTCTTAATACAGACAGTGTATTTGATTTACTGGAGTGATACAGCTTCTTGACATTTCAAATCATTCACGTCTCAAACTAATTTAGTGTTGAATTAAAGTGCACGGTCTTTAACACATATAGCAATTAGATGAGGCAAATCATAGCAGCAGAGAATCAAAAGCCAACAGTGTAGGGAAGGATGGCAGATTAGGAGAATTGAACTAAAAAAGATACCTGTGTGCCAAAGATTGTTTGCTTTTGAGATTTTACACGCCAAGTAACTTCTAAGGAACATTCTTGACAATACATCACCTCCCCTGCCAACTATAACTGCTACTCCTACCATTAGTAACAATAACATTATCAACTATTATTTTGGTAGAGAAGGAATTAAAGATATGAAAAAGATGGGTGGTTCAGTCTGTTAAGCATCCGATTTCAGCTCAGGTCATGATCTCACAATTCGTGAGTTCGACCCCCGCATGAGGCTCGTGCTAACAGCTCAGAGCCTGGACCTGCTTCGGATTCTGTTCTCCTGCTCTCTCTGCCCCTCCCCCACTTGCAGTCTATCTCTCTCTCAAAAATAAATAAACATTAACTTTTTTAAATGTGAAAAAAAATAAAATTGCCATAAACTATGGCCATGATTTTATAAATACAAATATTTAACACCCAAACGTCTGATGTCAAAAACTTAGATTAAAAGAGAGTTCTTAATTAATTGAAACATGTTTCACCTGCTTTCCTCTACTTGATTCCCACAGACCAGAGAAAACTGCAATCAGAAGTAGCATCTGTCCGGATAGAATTTCAAAAACTAAGGTTCCATGTAGCGGTCTCCAAAAATTGATTGCACTCAATCTTATTTAATCAGCAAGAGATTTAACAAGCTCCCCAATACATGTATATTTGTAATGATAAATTAGATATATACTGTATAATTACATATACTTACATACTTACATATATATATATATATATATATATATATATACACACACACACACACACACACACTCAATCTTATTTAATCAGCAAGAGATTTAACAAGCTCCCCAATACATGTATAGTTGTAATGATAAATATGATATATACTGTATACTTACATATACTTACATACTTACATACACACACACACACACACACACACACACACACACATACATACTGTATATGGACATATTATGCAAGTCAAACAGCATAGACCAAAGTAGAAATGTTAAAATGATGAAACAGCATAGACCAAAGTAGAAATGTTAAAATGATGAAATGAAATGAATAGAAGTTGAAGTTTTAATATGTTTCCCTGCACGTAGTGGAAAATTCCTGTGTTGTGCCCAACCCAATTCAGAGACTGGCCTGTCCAATGACTCTGCTCTTACCTTTGAGAAAAAGCAAGTATCATGCTTCTCAAAGATGCCCATGCAAGGACACATGGTAGAATTGGAAGTCCCCAATCAGGCTAAAGGAACCACATCAATCTATATACAATAAGCCACTTCTGTGTTTTCTACCTTTCTTTGTCAGGCTCCTAAACAGTCCTCGAGTATCTATCTCCCTTGGTTTTCTTTATTAAAGTGAATGATGTGTGTTCAGATTAATATAGTAGCGATTTTAACTTTCATTTGTTCTGCATATTCTGTATTCTATGGAAGCGTTAATTCTGTTGTGGCTGTATGTCTGAGTTGGGGATAAAAATGTGTTTTAAAATAAACTTGCTTGTTTAAAATAATTTATTTTAATGAAGAAGAGTCTTGTTGAATGGTAATACATAACATAAATTGAGGACAAAGTAAAATATTAGGACCCAGTATAGTTCAAAAGCACAGTCATCTCATGGATTATATGTACAGTATTTTTGTTAGACCTATTGTTGTTCTATTAGTTAGGGAGGCTAGCCTATTGTGAAAGTGAAGACAGTCTGTGGAGATTTTATATTCTTTTGATGGCTGAACCATTTATTCTTGGGGATATGTGAAATCTCATCATCTAAGGGTTACATGAAAATGTCCTTTCTCTCATTTCTTGTCAATGGCGGTAACTTGAAACAAGCTTAGCCCCAACCTGCCCTAAAATTATGTTAAAAATTGTCTTCCCAAAGACTAGTGTGGCAATAGCTTCTAGGTGGAAAAAATATATGCTGTCTTGGGGGTGCCTGGGTGGCTCAGTCAATTAAGTGTCTGACTTCAACTCAGGTCATGATCTCATGGTTCACGAGTTCAAACCTGGTGTCAGGCTCTGTGCTGACAGCTTAGAGTCTGGGACCTGCTTCAGATTCTGTGTCTCCCTGTCTCTCGGCCCCTCCCTGTTCACCCTCTGTCTCTGTCTCTCTCTCTCTCTTAAAAATAAATAAACATTATATATATATTATAATATGTCTATTATAATATATATATAATCTATTATAATATATAATATATAATATATAATATATAATATATAATATATAATGTAATTAATATATATTAATTATATATTATATATTAACTATATATAATATATAATGTATAATATATATAATATATATAATTATATATTATATATATTAATTATATATAATATATATAATATATTATATATTAATTATATATAAATATATTATAAATATATAATATATTAATGTGGAGATAGGTAGCAGGGAAAGATGGGAAAAGATGGATATTCAAATATTTTATTTCCTTCAGAGAAATATATACACATATAATTTAAACTACATGGAGATGTCTGTATGGCTTAGATTCTATGATATTTCCAGATTTCTAAGGGAAAAAAATGTGTGAATGAATGAGTTTGGGAGAATCCTAGTTCTATGGACCACTATGGAGCTTACACTTTCCTGCTCCAGAATCTGAGACTCAGTTACCCTAACAGGTAGGATCCAGAAGAGTTTCAGCCTTCTGTTGCAGACTTGAAAAACAAAACCAAAAACAAATCCAAAACAAAAACAAAATCAAATGCAAATATTCCAAGAACGTTCCTTCACCATATTGAATTTCAAATCCTGAGAGTTACTTGATTTTGTGAATTCACATGGGATAGCCCAATCTGCCTAAATATTAGTTTCAGAAAAATGCATTTTTTTTACTCCATATATATTAAGAGGATTTAATCTGTGTGGTATTTCATCTAAAATACATTATTTCTTGATTCTTTGCAAACCTAAGGTTTCCAGGTTATTGTTTTATATAACAGTGTACGAATAAATGTTGAGCCATGGGCACAGGTGTTCTCTGAACATTTTTATGTTTTACACCTTCTTGAAAAGAAATCTGCTAGAAATAATGTATGTCTTTTTGTTTGGTCGTTATTATTGTTGGATGTGTAGCTTATTTGGCATTTCTGGAACTTTAACTTGAGGAAATCGTATCCTCTCCTCCAGCCGCTTTGGCCAAATGGCTTGTAATCATCCTAGTAACTTCCACTTTGATGCTAAACTACATTCAATTTTTCCAGAATCTGACAACTTGTCTGCATCAGCGTTTCTATTTGGAGTTGAGCCATCATTATCTCTCACTTTTAGAATGGCCTTACCTTCTTAATGGGCCTTCATACTTTCTCTACTGCTCTCTTAGAATGTTCCAGAAGTCATGGCATTTCATTTAAACTTATCTCAGACTCCCCTTGAATCTTCCATTTTTATAGCAGGTACTAAAAATTACCTTGAGTTTTCTTTTATCATTCTTTGTAATATATCAGTTACGTAAGTGAATATATTCCATTTAGTTATTGTATCTAATGTTTTCTGTGGAAAAAAAAACAAAAGTATATTTCCTAAATTAAATCTTTAATAGTTTTTTGGGTTTTTTTTTGTTTTTTTTTTTTAAGTATAGGTAACTGGGAGGTCTTATAAGAGAGATAGATAGCTTGCTTTTTCTCACCATGCAACTGAATTATGGCTTTTTTGAACATAACTGTTTATTTACATGGTAACTTGAAAACTTAAACGAGTCTCAGTCCTGCCCACAATACACTCACTGTAGAGGTCAGCTAGTTTTCTAACCAGGCAAGTTCCATTCTTTTCTATTTTACTATGTGAAAACAAAAAACCAAAAACAACTACAGCTGATTAGCTTAGATGTCTATAGAATAATGGAGACTACAGTAATTGGGCAAGATAGATGCCTTCTACTTACTTACCAGAATAAAATAGATATTGTCAAAGAAATTAATCTCAAACTCACTGCTACACAATTATTTTCCAGTGTCTGATTCAGAAGCCAGTCTGTAAGGAATCATTTTATTCTATATTTTGTCCTGTCAAATTAACCACAAGACTTCCACAAGAGCTCCAGGGAGGTATTTATTTGGATTGCACAAACCCATATCTACCACCTAACTCAAGCACCTCCCAAGTTGTCCTGTCTTAGAACTGATTTGTTATTGTTCACACTGAAAAATGTTTATAACAAAAAAGGGATGGGCTGCTGGATATATTCACCGTGGCAATGCTTTTGTGACTCTTTACCTTATATGGTGCCCAGGTTATGGAGACCCACAATTTATGCGATTGGCCTGTTTTTATATTTTATATTATGGATACTATGGCTCATTAAAGGGATTTGATTTCTTTCGTTGCAATAAAAATTAAAGCCAAGATCATTGTCATCCTCTAGGAAAGAGTCTGAAGCCCTCTGTATTGCTTGAGATCATGCTTTGGAGTTAGACTTGCTAAATGTAAAAGCAGCCACCTGCCAGCAACCTGACCTTAGCTAGTGACTCATCCTTTCTGTGTCAGCTTCCTCATGCTACGTGAGCATAGCTCTTCTCTCAGAGGGAACTTGTCATGATTATATACGGCAGTTCTTGAAAATGTTTAAAATCATAATCCATAAAATCGAAGTGAGAAGGAAAATACCTATGGGGTCATTATCGTGAGTTTTGTGTACTAACATCTTTTATTTCAATAAATATCACCATTCTATTTCCACTTTGCCCTGTTGCCTTCATTTACTTTTCAAATAATTTTGTTAAAAAGTAAATAAAATAAAATAATTTCCTATCCTAAGTTTTTTTTATATATTTATGTATGTACTAAGTCCTTTGTTTTTAATAGACTACATTCAATTCATTCTGGTAAGATGAGAGATAGACAAATGGACATAATGGAGTAGACACAAATGGCTCTTTCCATCTATTCATCATCTATGTATCCCGATATACTTAAATAATAGAACACATAAAAATAGTTAAAGTAGTTAGATTGAGAACAATTTTTAATTCATAACCATTAAATTCTTATTCAAGTAATGCAGTCTGGATTTGCATACATTTATGTGGTTGTATTAATAAATTGAAGAGTTTCTTTGCTCCTTGATCTCACTTTAAGCAAAATGGTGAATATATAAATAGCAGAGTAAGATGATTCTTTTTTAAAATCAGGAGAGAATGACAATGCTTTCTATAATCCTATCCTGTGATCAAAATGTTTATAATATGTACAAGTTTAAGTGAATTTAAGATACCACAGTACCATTACACAAAAGTACATTATATATATTACAAATTACACATTAGTTGACTGTCGCATGTGGTACTGAAGTAGTGTCATAGCAACTGCTTTGATTTTAAGATAATTTAGTAACATTATAATATATTATAAAAATTTAGCAGGAGTGCTGTGAATTTAGTAACAATCTATTATAGGACTATGTAAGCAGATTGATATACTCCTGTCAAAGTGTGATTATAAATATGGAGAATATAATTCACTGTGAGTTATATACGTGTGTGTATAATCTGAGGTGTTTAGGGCTTTTCTAAAACTTTACTTTATAACCTTTAAACAATTGGTAATAGTCTTAAAATTGTTTGAAAATTATTTTTTTTCTTTTTTGATGTTTATTGATTCATTTTGAGAGAGAGACAGAGTGCACACAAGGGCATGCATGTGTGTGAGTGGGGGCAGGGCAGAGAGAGGGGGAGAGAGAGAATACCAAGCAGGCTCTGTGCTAACATGAGATCATGACCAGAGCCGAAATCAAGAGTTGGATGCTTAACTGACTGAGCCACCCAGGTGCCCCAGGATTTTTTTTCCTATTTTCCATTAAGTGTCCACTGCCTTCCTTTCAACCAAAATCTTTCCTGTTGTCTTGTCATGGATATACAAGCGGATGTTATAACTCCTTCTCAGAACCTAAGAATCCCTGATACTAGAATTCAGTATACAAAGTGATGCAAAATCATATAAAATTATGAAACACCTTGTCTTCATTGATGTTATTCTTGTTGTTCTAAGGTAATTATATACAGTGCCCAAGTACATTTCATAGTATGCATGTTTTTTTTTCAATCCTAACAGTGGAGAAAATTTGACCTGTAACAACTTTAATTAGTACACATCTAAAATATTATAATTTTTCTTCCAAAATTATATCAAGTGAAATTATATACACAGAGTTCAAAATTCATGTTGCATATTTCACACTTTAATTATGTGTAATACCCAGTCTGAAATAATAGCCATTAAGTTAGTATACTTACTTGATATTTCCAATTAATGGTTTTTTGGGGGTTTTTTTTGTATTTTTTTAGGGGTGCCTGGGTGGCTCAGTCAGTTAAGTGTATGGCTTTGGCTCAGGTCATGCTCTCACAGTTCATGGCATAGAGCCCTGCATCAGGCTTTCTACTCTCAGAGCAGAGCCCACATATCAGATCCTTGGTCTCCTTCTTTCTCTGCACCTATCTGGCTTACGCTCACTCTCTCTCTCTCTCTCTCTCTCTCAAAACTAAATATTAAAACATAAACATTAAAAAAGTTTAGATATATAGATATAGGGAAGGAGATGATAAATGATAGATAAAAGATAGATAAAATCAAATAGTTAATCCATCTGATTTACATATATTTAAGCTAAATCACTTTGACATTTTTCTTTAATTTGTAAACCATTCTCTTCAAAATGATGTAATTTAGTCATATATATATGTGTGTGTGTGTGTGTGTGTATATATATATATACATATGTATATATATACATATGTATATATATATATATTTGAAAATTTTAAAACAGGATTAAGAGACATGGAAACCAAGAAAACGTAAAATAAGATGAAGTCAGGTGAAAGATAGTTTTTAATGTTGCTGCCACCTGAAATTAAGTGACTTAATAATGTAAATAAATTTAAAAATTTAATAATATAAAATTATTATATTGAAATAATATAAATATTTAATAAAATTTAATAATATAAATTTTGTTGTGATTGATAATCTACTCTCTTTGTTACTGAGACTCTGTCATCACATATAAATAAATGTTTACTATTGGAACTAGCTGTAGGTTAAGGAGACTGACTATTCCTTGATATCCCTTCTTGTCATCTCTCATTTAAGGGAAAACCATACCAAAACTTACAAATCACATTAAAAAACAAGCAATATGTATTTCTAGTACACAGTGCTTGGTTGATATGCATTATTGCTTTCTTTCATGGGCTAACAGGATACATTAATTCACTTTTAAGTCTTAAGCATGTACAACGAAAGTGAAAAAAAATGATAATAATTGTTATGGTCTGTTGTTAAGTTGCTTACTTATTAGACAGAATAGCTATTTGGGGTATATAAGAGGATCAACAATGGGCATTGAAGTGCTTTCTTACCTATATTGTCTAACCAAAAAGTTACCGATGTAAAAGATTAAAGGTAGTAAATATTTGACTCGAAGTATATGTAAGTTGCCTGTGCTATTATTTAACAATTAATATGCATTGAATAATCATATTTACTGAGATTACTACATGCCACTTAATTAGGAGAAAGTCAACAGAGAAGATTCAAAGTGAATATGCATGTACATTAATGAATTTGACTTTATTCTGAGACACCATTAACCAACCAACAGTAATTTTTATTTATAATCATTCTAGTTTTAAATTTTTTTTTATTTTAGAGAGAGAGAGAGAATGAGAGTAGTGGAGAGGGACAGGGGGAGAGAGAGAGAGAATGAGAGAGAGAGAGAATGAGAACAGGGGCTCAGTCCCACTACCCTGGGATCAAGACCTGAGACAAAATAAAGAGTTGGATTCCTAACCGACTGAGACACCCAGGTGCCCCAGTTATTTTAGGTTTTGATATTTCCTGTGTTTTTACACATTGAGATTTATAATATAATATTTACATAATATATAATCCATCAAAGTAAGTGGTTTATATAAATTAATTGTTCAAAAATTTTGATCATGCTAAAAACAATATATATTACCATTTTCATTCATTTATTAAAATATTTCAAATTCGTTTCTAAAATTTGTTGCAAGTGAATTTATCTTAAATTTTACTTATTACTTTGTATGTTTCTTATTGAAGAAAAAAATGAAAATTCCTTTTGTCATGGGTATTTAAATTTCAAATACCCCATGGGAAGCATAATTATCCTGATTTTTAGTTACACAACTTATTTTCTAAATTGGGTAATTCTTTTCTGTCTTACCTATTAACACTCTATTAGTTTCCTTTCTTCTTCTTTGTTCAGCACATGTCTCTTCCTCATCAGCCCATTGATATGTTTCTTAGGACGATTTTTGCACACTGTCTTGTTTCTATGTTTTTTCCCCACACCCTTCCTGCTGCCATCCTACATCATTTCAGTTCAGTCGTTACAAATGCTATAGGATTAGTTGTTCTCTCTGGAAAGATATGTTGAAGTTCTAACCCCTAGGACCTGTGACCGTGACCTTATTTGGAAATGGGGTCTTTGAGATGTAATCAACTTAAGATGAGGTCATGGATGGGGCACTAATCCAGTATAGCTAGTGTCCTTCTAAGCAGAGAAGAAGAGACTTAAAGACAGACACATACAAAGTGATGTTTCACAGATAATGTGAAGACATACAGGGAGAATGCCATGTGATGATGCAAGAAAAGTATAGAGAGATACTTCTACAAGATAAGGAGTTGCAAAAATTGCCAGCAATGCCAAGGCTAAAAGAAAGTCATGGGACAGACTCCCCCCAACACTTCAGAGAGAGTATCGACCTCTGACATGTTGATTTCAGACTTCTATCCTCCAGAACTGTGAGACAGGAATGACCTCACTATGCTTCAACTGAGGAGAATACTTGAGGTCTTCAGGGAGTTACTGAATCAGAAAGTTCTCAAATTGTATATGATGACATTACAGAGAGAAAGCCATGAAAGAAATGACTGAAGAATGGGGATCAGCTCACTGAGGTGAATCAGAGTAAGAAAAAGACTAGAAAGTCAGTAGGGCCAGAGGAGATGTTCTGAACTTAAAAAAAAAAAATTGCCTGTGGTAAAATAAATAAAATAACGGCTGCTTGAAATCGGTGGGTGCCTTGACAAATTGCTTTGGACTGTTTTGCTTTGGGGACCTAATATCACGGAAAATCAAAGCTGGATGCTTTGATGGTTTGCCTTATATCTTTAATTATGTCCTCTTTCTGGAAAGAAAACATTGTTTCCATTCTGCTAGGTCCTTTTGACATGGAGTATATCTATTTAAAATCCTTCCATCTTTAAAAATATTTTTTTTTAATTTTAAAAACTATTTCCTCAAAAGAAATAAAATTAAAACTAAACAGTTCCATGTCCTTTCTAAATTGTGCCTTTCTATACAGCCACATGGTTTCCTTTTAGTCCTCAAAATTTTAAAATATTTGTCAAAGTTCCTCTGCTCTACTGACCTGGTTTTCTTCTGATAGTTCAAAGGTCTCTACATTGTCATATTCAACATAGTTTGGGTTCTTATTTTTTTAATCTTTGCATAATCTTTCAATGCTTAGCTACCCGTTATTACCCTCAAGACAATCCTTCATTTACTTTAATGCTCTCCCTTCCTTTCTTATTCCCCTGTCTGATTCGCTTCATCTTCTTTTCTGACTGTCAGTCTCTTTGAGAACTCTCGTCAATTTCTCTGGGATCAGCTATCACCTGCACGATAATGGCTCTGAAATTAGTGTTTCTAACCCAGAATTTCCTCCATTAAAAACTCTTTGATTCACCATTTCCTCCAGTGACTTCAAACTGTCATGCTCCAAACTAAAGATGTCGCCTCTCAATAATACACCTTATCTTATATTAGGTGTATTAGATTATCTTATATATCTTATATATCTTATATTAGGTGTATTAGATTATCTTATATATCTTATATTTTATTCCCAACATGCACCAACATCTCTGGAAACCACACTTCCTTCTTCATCCTTGCCTCCACTCGTAATTTAGGATGTGTTTTTAAGTCTCTTGTCAACTTCAGTATCTTCTCTACTGGGCCCTTTTGCATCCATTCTTGCCCTCTAATCCATCCATCTCCTAAAACTAGAGTCTCAATACATCGCCACCCTTCTTGTGATTTTCAGTGAGTCTTCTAAGAAACATAGAATCACGTCTAGTTTCATTTCATAGGATGACACAGAGCAACATTGTTCTGAACTGAGTCTACATCTCCAATTCCTATCTCACAACTTCCTTTCCCTTCTTTCTTTTTCTTTCTTTCTTTCTTTCTTTCTTTCTTTCTTTCTTTCTTTCTTTCTTTCTCTTGCCTTCTCTCTTTCTTTTCAACTTTTGCATATGATTTTCAGTTGTTGGCTATCAGATTACAATTGTCAGTTTTCCAAATTAGCCACTCTTCCTCATGTTGTCATGACTTTGGACATGTTATCTCTGGCTTTCCAATCAAGCTTTGATCCGTAGATTATTTCTTAAAACCGACATGATTGCCAAGCTGCTGCTCAAATATCACCTTCTTTGTAATTATTTTAATCCCTCTAGGTTTGATGAGGTGTCTTGATTTGGAAGCTTCCAATAATTATTACAGTTAATTACTTGAGTTACGTAAAGGCAGGACTATGCTTTATTCACCTTTTTTAACCTCAGCATTTCAACTCAGGTCCAAGTCTAGAGCAGGTATTTAAATGTTCCCTGAATAAATATGTCCATCTCTGCTCTTCTCTGTTCATATCTTTGCACATATCTGGCTGGAGAGTTACATAAGCATTATTGGCATATTTCTCATTCTACTGCACAGCAAATTTGATTTCTTTGATGTTGGGTCTGTGTGTCCAGCAGTGATTCTCAATCATTAGTATGTATAAGAATCATCCTGGGAGCTTGTTAATGTTAACTGGGACTCATCGTTAGAGATTTTGATTCAGTAGGTCAAGGTAGAGCCCAGAGAGCCCTAACATGCTCACAGATGCCTCTGCTTCTAGTAACCAGGATAACTCTAAGAACAATGGTATACAATACAGTTGAGAGGGAAGGAAAAGGTTATTTCCCCCTGCCTTTGGTGAACAATCAAGCAGGACACCTGAACTCCTTTGTGCAACTATATTACTTTTTATCATCTTTAAATTCGGACAATTAGATTTCTTTATTCCAAAAGAATTATGGCTATAGTAGTGATATTACTGACAGGCTTAGGTGATGAGGATATGGAAATAGAAAGAGCTACCTACTTATTACTTTCTGTAGGCTTCCATTTGCCTATTTTAAATGCATTGCAATTTTTCCCATCTGCTTTCTCTACTTATTGTTAGACTGTTATTGAATCTGTAGTTTAATGTTTATTTGGTTTATAGTGTCTTCTTTGACTGTATTACTACTGTACCTATAATTTTAAAATCTGTGTTTAAATTTTTTTTTCTTCTACATCTCATTTGATGTCACTATAAACTACTAGGTTTAATGAGTTAGATAGAGTTATGCTCATTTTAAAATAAGGAAATAGAAATCCATAGAGACAAAAATGTTGGCCATGTTCCTATAGTTGGAAAGTCCCAAAGTTGGTACTAAGTTAGTAGAGTGTCACCTGGCGTATAGTGGGCTTTTGAATGCACCACTCATCAGACATAATGGCTGTTCATGAACATTTATGTAGATCAAATTGGCCACAAGAATGCTGACACTGTCATCATTCGTGACAATGTCTGTAGCTGTGAAGAACAGAGCTTTTATAGCTAGATTTCTCTAACTCAGGTTTTAGCTCAACAATTAACTACTAACTATGTCATTGGGAGCATGAATTAACATCTCATAATGAGCTCATGATTATCATCTTAAAATTATCATTTGTAAGATAGAAAAAAGGAGTTGTGAATATTAAATTAGTTACTATACACATATTGGAGCCCAGACTATGGCTCTAGTGCAGAAGAGACATTAACCAAAAATGGGCAATTTTGAGTAAAAGAATGCCAATTAATTGCGGCTATGATCTGATGCCACTGATGAGAGAGAATGTTGGGGAAACTTGACATGATACAGGTATCATCACAAAATAGCCAACAGAATTTTTAAGACATCGCTAGAAGTAATATAATTTAAAAAACTTGAAAAAAATGGTAAATTTCTGGAATGGTTGAATTGGGCTTAAGAAACGTGAAGAATCATTCTATTAAAGTATATCCAACTGTAATGATTTTAAAATATAAAAGTTTCACAAATTTCCATTGTTCTGAAGTATAATCCATATTATTTGTTTTGTAAATATTACAGGGATATGCCATTTGCAGTATGCAGGTATGTGTGTGCATGCATGCGCACACGCGCGCGCGCGCATGTGTGTATAATTTACTGTCACAATAAATGATCTATTTAAGATATAATTAAACATTTTCCCTCTCAGTAGCCATTGTTTTGTATTTGTTTAGGTCTCTCTTTATTTTTTTTATTTTTTAATGCTTATTTATTTTTGAAGGAGAGAGAAATAGAGCATGAGCAGGGGAAGAGTAGAAAAAGAGGGAGACACAGAATCTGAAGCAGGCTCCAGACTCTGAACTGTCTACAGAGCCCAATGCGGGGCTCGAACTCACAAACTGTGAGATCATGACCTGAGCTGAAGTCGGACACTCAACCGACTGAGCCACCCAGGCACCCCAGATCTCTCTGTCTTGATAGGCTAATTATTGAGATGTTGTGATGTACCAACTTATGTACCATGAAATTAGAGTACAGTTATGCTACACTTAGCATAAGGATAAAAAAAAAAAAAAAAAAAAAAAGGTTTGACCAGGAGGAAAGAAATGGCTGAGTGCCCATTAGTTTGAATCACTGGTCACATTTTCTTACTTTGAATTTAGAAAGGAAGTACTTGTCTTTTATGAAGGAGTTTGATTCTGAAGGAATCTTCTTTACCATGTTTTTAACTTGTACATCACTTTCACAGACATGCTCAAATCCTTATAAATGGTTTCTGTGAGAGTTAAAGATTTCGGTAGTCAGGGAAGATGCAGTGCAGTGAGATTCTGCCTCTGAACTGGTAAGAGTTCATTCTTTCTCTATTGAAAAGCATATTTTTACAGAAATGGAATGTATGCCATCATTGTCTATGTAGGCTGCACGGCATCTGATCCACAGTGACAGAAAAGAAAAAAAAGATTCCAGAATATCTGCAGTATATTTTGCTGAATGTTAACAGCGGGTTCAGATGTGTTTCGTTTCTGACCTTGCGAAATGCTTCCTAGCAGATGCAATGCCTTTTACATCAAATACACAAACTGCTACTAAGGCATCAGCCACTTGCACAAGAATAGATTTCATGAAAATAAAAGTTTTTCAGGTCAGTTTCACCAATGCCATTTTTCTCCCATTATCCCATGGCATGAGAAATGTTTGACGTATTTTATTACATTTAAATTTTATTTACTTATTTACTTATTTACTTATTTACTTATTTATTTATTTATTTATTTATTTATTTATTTATTTATTTTTGAGAGAGAGAGAGTGAGCAGGGGAGGGGCAGAGAGAGACACACACACAGAATCTGAAGCAGACTCCAGGCTCTGAGCCATCAGCACAGAGCCCACGTGGGACTTGAACTCGTGAACCCCGAGATCATGACCTGAGCCGAGTCAGTCACTCAACCAACTGAGCCACCCAGGCACCCCTACTTTATTACATTTTAAACGTGATGAAGCATCACCATCATAATGCTGATTTGTTTCATGTCAATGCTTCTTGTTTTATAGGGTTAAAAAAGTTATTCAAGCCATCAAATTAGCTAATATTTCGAATTGGATTCATAGAGTATTGTTTCTATTATTATTATCCGCTCATCGTAATTCAGTATGTGCGTGTGTGTCTATGTGTGAGTAGGTGTGTGAGATAATATATGATTTGAGTTGAAAATCCAAGTATCTAAACATTGTGAACCTCATCAAAATTCTGAGGCTGTGAGTTTTTAATATTCATGTATATTTGGGATATTTGCAATACTGTAATTGAGAAAATATTTAGGAATCAAATAGAAAAGTTTTAGTTTGTTTTTGAAACTTACAACAAACAAGAGTAATCAAATATTTACAACCAGAGGCACCTGTGGAGAATGAGGCACAATTTTATCCTTCAATTCAAATTTGCATAATATTTTTTAGATCCTTATATATGTTCCATATTCTAAGGTATGTGACTCAGAGACAGATCAGTTCGGCTCTGGTGATGATAAATTATAAGCAAAGTTAACTTTATTTTTAAGAATTATTTCAGAGTAAAGTTTGTGAAATTGTACATCAATTTTACAAATGACATCTCTAATTTCGCTATTGTCCCCATTACATGTAATTCACTTAGGCACAGAATCACTGTTCAGGTACTATCACTCTAAGAGAATTTTTCCAAAAAGAAAATTGGGTGAAAATATAGTCCATATAAGCAACAAAATATCAGGATGAGATTTTGCTCATTTAATTTTGAAAGAAACATGTACAACTAGGTGGTGGGGAAGAAAATGTCTTGAAAGCAAGTATTGTCTAGGATGTAGAAAGTATAGAAAAATTAATGCACCTTGCAAGTTTGTGACAGCACTGTGATGCAGGTAAATGATTTTTATTTTGTCCAATTGATGCTGGCAGGCAGGACCCAGGGACCCATAGCAGGTAATGCAGGACCCGCCAAGATTGTCTTTGGCCTCGCAATGGAAATCAAATGTGAATCAGCAAGAAGTGAGAGCAGAGTTTATTGAAGGTAGAGACAGACAGCAGGTGTAGAAGGATCACCTGGGAGACTTGGAAAGGAAAGAAGCCGGAGCCTTGTCTTTGTTCAGGGTCTGCAGGCTTTTTATTGAGGATGGTGGTCTGGTGTCGGTGTCCCCTCAGTCATCCAGGAGCCAGTTAAAGCAAAGGTGAAGACCCAAGTATGAATCCTTGGAGTCGAGGGGTCTTGGAGTGGAGATGTTTAGCTCCAGTATTCCGGGGTATGCTTGTGATCGCTCTGTTGGGCCATTCTCACCTGGCCCTTCTTTCGATGTTATCTATTCTAGAGAAATCATTCAGTGCTTGACCTTTATAAGGAGAACATATGTTATTTGTGTTACAAGACATGTGTGAAATGGGGGTGCAGGTCCTGGCAAGAATAAAAGTGAAAACAATAAAGGAGCAAAAAGCGGACTTTTATGGAGTCCTTCAGTTTCTCTTTCTGAGAATCAGCATCTCAGCGCATAGAACCTGCGGGATGTGTTTGGGGACTGTGAACTATCCCCTTAGCAGTTTCAGTGAGCTGGATTATGAACTCTGTAACCAGAGATGAAAACATGAAATAAAGAAATATTGTGCAAGATTGTCTGTTGTGTCATTTCATGCTCTAGGATACCAGGATAGTCACCAATGTTTAGATGAAAATGCCATACATGTAGACAACTATGTTAACATAGGGTACGTTAAGAATGGGTTAATGCACCCCGTGGTTTTAAATATTATCTCAAACAAGAATTCCCCCAAAATAAGTATAACATCCCCCCCAAAATAAGTATAACCTTTTCTAACACGAAGTACACCCAAATAGCAAGGTTTACGGGTTATGTATCTTTTTTTTTTTTTTTTTATCATTTAAATCCCACATGTGCTTTTTGAAATTGAAAAAAACATGTTGGTAATTCAAAATACTGGTATCATTGCACTGTTTTCCTCACAGTAGAAATTATTGTTTTCTATTTATCATAAATAACAAATATAATTGGTATTATAATGGCAGTTAAATAATATGTACATCTTATTAAATAATACTACTATGTATAATAAATTCAGTAAATGTTGAATTTGTCATTCTCTACTAATATCAAGATTTTGATTTATAAACTAATTGCTTTAGTGATAATTGTGGCAATGTAAACAATGACATTTTAAAGATACCACTTCAAACACCATATTTATATTTTTGTTACAGGGCTTATAATATGCTTTGCTTATAACTGCTTGTTTATATATCTGTTTCTTTCATCAGACTTTGGGCTCAGTCCACAGATAATATATATTTAATATCTGTATTTATAACATTATATATAATATGTAGCATATGATAAATAATAAAAAATAAATATATGTCAAAAATAACAAACAAATATACGAGAGAAAATAAAATAATTATATTGATTTAATTTTATATGTTATTAAAAATAATATCATTAAGTTGAGAATTTAAAGACCAGGTAAATTTTCTTCATTTTAATAACCAAGTTTAGTGTTTAAGAAATTTATTCTCTAGATAAAGCATATAATTGAGGTTTTAGGTTATCATTAGGATTGGTGCATGTAATTATGATGGAATCTGCAAGAAAAAAAATTATTTGTGTGGTAACTAGCACTAGAAATCAAAATCAATGCAAAAAGTGCTGTCTTTTTTTATTTTTTTTTTATTTTATTTGTTTATTTTGGGGAGAGAGAGAGACAGAGCACAAGTAAGGGAGGGTCAGAAAGGGAGACACAGAATCTGAAGCAGGCTCCAGGCTCTGAGCTGTCAGCACAGAGCCCAATGCTGGCCTCAAACTCACGAACCGTGAGATCATGACCTGAGCAGAAGCCGGAGACTTAAATGAGGGAGCCACCCAGGCGCCCCAAGAAGTGCTGTCTTTTTATGAGAAGGAATGGCTACAATGTAACTGGGCAATATGCAGAAACACTTTTCTCTGGAAAGAAAAACTTCTATGAGGGCACCTGGGTGGCTCAGTTGTTTAAGTTTCTGACTTTTGATTTTGGCTCATGGTTCATGAGTTTGAGCCCCGCTTCAGGCTCTGTGCTGATGGTAAGGCTCTTGCTTGGGGTTCTCTCTCTGCCTCTGTCTCTGCCCCTCCCCTGCTCATACTCTATCTCTCATAATAAAAAATAAAACAAAATAAAAGAAAACATTAAAAAATTAAGAACTTCTACGATGAATTAGCTCTTGAACATAAAATAAAACATACCAGTATTCTTGCCTGTTATTCCTTTGAAGAGTTTTTCAAATAACCCATATAAATGAGTTGTAGTATGTTGTTTGCTGGCCTCAGCCTATCAATAACCAATGTTGTGGTTGGACCTGACCCGGTAGTTCCTACAATTGCAAGGCGCCCTTCAGTGACAACTATCAGGAAACTTTGAAAAACACATAAATAAATAAATAAATAAATAAATAAATAAATAAATAAATAATAAAGGTTTATTACTTGCAGAACCTGGAAAGTACACAGCACATATGAGGCCACACAGTGAGGTTGCAGGTAGAGAGAGAGGGAGCACATATGCCTGGGGTTCTGCTTTTATTGGGGTCAAGGGTGGGGACCTAGGGTTTCCGGGGCTTACTCTTTATTGGTAAATTTAAAGCAAAACCGTGGGAATTAAAAACAGGGAAGAGAAAAGTTCAAGTGGCCCCATGGCCAGTTAGGTAAATCAATCAAGGGTCTACAAAAAAGGAACCTTAGTGTGGGCAAGTGGCCTGGCTCTTTATCTACAGGCCTGTGACCAGCAGTGTGTTCATTTGACAGAGGCTTCTTTGAAGTGGATGCTTCTTTGAAATGGATGCCTTAGCAACCCAAACTTGAGTCAAGAATTTCCAATACACAGAAGAAAAGAAACAAATGTCAGGGCTACGCTACAAGTAGGTTACAATCTATGTGCTATCCCTGAGAATTAATTTGATGCACTATGGCTATGGAACAGAATGCAGTTTACTGACCCCAAATGTGACTTGACTTCTAATTCATACACTGTTATGTGAGATTCTATAATAATTAGTCTCTGATAATTGGATTCCTTTAGGTGTTCGTTAAAAATGTTAGTTAAAAATAGAGAATTCCCTGGCTAAATCAGCAGGGTCTCAGAGAAAGTCGTTAGCTGGGGAGGTCAAGTCTGTTTGTGGGTCTGATACTAAGGGTTGTAGGTGCAGGACAAAATTCAGCATTTTCTCAGACCATAAATTGATTAGTTTTAGAGGAGTGATTGACGTATCTCACAAGAAGAATAAGGCTTAACGCACATGGCAATCCTTCCAGATTGAGTGGGAAAAAAATAGCTCAACATGTTGATTGATCAGCATGTTTTCCGTCTCTTAGAATATTATGATAAGACCAAATTATAATTTTAATGATTCTTAATGGACTCAGAACAAGGACATTAACTGAATAATCTTAATGGAAGATGCTATAAAGGAGTGCGTGCCTGATGTGACTGCCAAAAGGAATACGTATTTCCAGATCCAAACTACCATTTCTCCTTGCAAGTGTCATAGAAAAGCTGACTTAAAAAATCCTCACACTTCCTTAGAGATTGATGTGGATGCTGATCTTTGCATGTGACTTTTTTTTTCCATCTGCATATCTACATTTGGAAAGTGTCTATTCAAACCTTGTGGTCATTGGGAGGGCATGAATTGCTTTTTTGTTGTTGTTCTCTTATTACCTTTTTTAAGTTCTTTGCATATTTGTGTACAAATCCTTTTTTAGGGTTATGCTTTGCAAATATTTTCTCCAAATCTATGGTTTATTTTTCCATTATATTAAGAACGTCTTCTGAAGAGACATTTTTTTTAAATTTTTTAAATTAATTTTTTTTTAATTTTGATGAAATCAAAGTTGTAATTTATTCTTTTTTTAAAGTAAAGTATATTATTTTTCAACGTTTATTTTTGAGTGAGAGAGAGAGCTCAAACAGGGGAGAGGCAGAGAGAGGGGGACAGAAGATCGAAAGCAGGCTCTGTGCTGATAGCAAACAGCCCCACGTGGGGCTCAAACTCAGGAACAATGAGATCATGACCTGAGCCAATATCAGATGCTTAAATGACTGAGCTACTCAGGCGCCCCTAAATTTATTATTTTATAGATTGTTTTGTTAGCTCTGTACCTAAGATGCATACATACATGCATTTATAACCAAAGGTCATAATAGTTTTCCATGATTTTTTTTCTTCTGGAAATGTTACACATTTAGCATTTACCTGTATTTTATAAGTGCATTTTGAATTAATTTTTGTATACAGTTCATGGTGTGGAATGACATCCCTTTTTAAATGAATATTCAGATGTTTTTGTATATTCAAATAATTTTGTATTTCCATGTAATCTTTCGAATCATTTTGTCAATTTCTACAAAAAAAGAAACCTACTAGAGTTTTGACTGCTACAAATCTATAGATAAATCTGAAAAAGTTGATATCTTACAAATACTGAGTCTTTTTACAAATAATCACAGTATATCTCTCCATTTACTTAAGATTTCAACTTTTCACAGCAATGTTCGTAGCTTTTATTGTAAAAGCCATTCACATCATCGTAATTTTCCCAAAGTATTTCAAAATTTTGATGCTATAGTCAATGGTATTTCAATTTTTTTTTCATTTTCAGTTTCAACTGTGCATAACTAGAATGTATAATATGATTCATATTTACAGGTTAATCTTATGTTTTACAAAGTTGCTAAACTTGCTGACTAGTTTCTGTAGCACTCTATATCATTTTTTCTACAAAGAAAATCACACCATTTACAAATAAACACAATTCTATTTCTTTCTTTCCAATGTGGGTGATTTGTTTATTTCTCTTGCCTTATTTTACTAACTCGAATCTATAGGGCAATTTTGAATAAAAGCAGTGAATGCAGGCATCCATGCCTTACCTGCGATTTTAATAGGAAGGTATTCAGCCTTTCACCATAATAGGTTGTAGGTATTCTTCTTTATTCCTCTTATCCCAAATGCACACATGCAGTGTTCTGGATTAGAGATAGAAGTATTAATTTTCTTTTTTTTTTTTTAAATTTTTTTTAACGTTTAGTTATTTTTGAGACGGAGAGAGACAGAGCATGAACGGGGGAGGGTCAGAGAGAGGGAGACACAGAATCGGAAGCAGGCTCCAGGCTCTGAGCTGTCAGCACAGAGCCCGATGCGGGGCTCGAACTCACGGACCGCGAGATCATGACCTGAGCCGAAGTCGGACGCTCAACCGACTCAGCCACCCAGGCGCCCCAGAAGTATTAATTTTCTAACTCTGCTATGATAAAGTACCACACACGAGGTAACTTAACAGGACTTTAGTTTCTCACAGTTCTAAGAGCTACAAGTTCAAAACCAGGATGTCAGCAGGGCTATTATTTCTCTGAGAACTCTAGGGAACAATTGGTTTCATGATTTTCTCTTACTTTCTGGGGTTGCTAGAACTCTTGGGGTTACTCGGCTTATAGACACATCACTGCACATGTCTGCCTCCTTAGTCACATGGCACTATTGATGTTGTCTCCATCTCTGTCTCTGTTCTGTTATAAAGACACCAGCCATATTGTAATAGAGCCCAAACCAATAACTGCATTTTAACTGGGTGTTAGGACTTCAGCATCTTTAACATAGTTCAACGTAAAACAGCTGACTTCTACAGATGTTTAATTTAATCCACTTTATATGTAATATCCTAGTGTCATTTGAAGTTCACATTATTTCCATGTTTAGGTGTCCATTGTGGTAGTCTCCTATTTACTGACCGCATTAATGATAGACAGCTGATACCCTAAGCTGTTGGATAAGCCAACAGATACTAGCACTGTATTCATAACAATTATAATATATGCATTATGTTTGACTTCCACTATGACTTGTTTAAGTTCTAACTTTTTCTTCTCATGATTTGAGATTTTGAAATTTCACATAAAAACTAGATGTCATGTTAAACTTGAAATATCAGTGACTGGGCAACAGTGTTCTTCATTACCTCATTGCATCATCGATCAATTCATTTCAAGCAGTAATGACTGGGCCATTCAGTCTATAATCTGGTCACCAATTTACTATTTTTCTTACTCATTCATACTGCTTCTTAGACTAAATCTACTTCATTTTCCTATATCATCTGCTCCTATCTCATGAGTAGATATTCTTTACTCTAGACTCCACTAACCCCATGAGCTATTTGAACAACAAAACAACTTCAAAAAACCGGTATAATAAATCCACAAGAACACAAGTCACTTAATCAGGAAGTTTATGTTATATTAATCATTATAGACAACATATTATCTCTCATGGGGTCTATTATGTGCTGAGTGGATATGTGTTTATCTGTTCATAAATAAAGCATTAAGTGGTGGCGTCTCACATATTAATCACATAACTAACAAGCTCTATGTAGATAAGAACAGTCACAAATACAACAGTAGACACGCTGACTTACATTCTATTTCAATATTTGCTTTTCAAACAAAAATGCACTTTTGCACAACCCTCGATGGTTATCGGTATATCATAATTGTTTGAGTACAAATGCTTAAATCTATTCATTAGCTTATTCTTAGTGTTTGTTCAGTTACATTCACTTGATTTCATTTTCATAGAATTTAATTACCACGTTGAAAAAAGTTGACGTCAGGTACTCTGCACAAAAATATTTATGGCAGAGTGTAATAGTGGCCATTCATAATTTCTTGGAAATCCTTGCAGTTTTTACATTAGAAGAATTACTATATGTACTTTAACTTTTGTTTACTTGCTGTACACATTTTGGTGGTTTTAAATGGGGTACAGAATATATGCCAAGGTAGAAAGATGTGGTGAAAAATGAGGCTTTCATATCAGACAGATCTACTGTTATTTGCTAGCGTGCTATCTTTTTAGAATTATTTTACATTTCTGCTTCAGTTTTGTCATTTCTATAAGGAAAATAATATTATATGTTTTCTATTATTATTGTGGTATTCCATTTGACCCTGCCCCAATCAATAGGATCTTATTGCCCTAATGATTTTCTCTTTTTCTCTGTTTTCATTCCATTGTTCTATTCCAATGTTCTATACTGACTACTTAAAGCATATAGAATGTTATTTCCTCTCACCTAATAAATTGAAAAGCAAAATTGGTCCCCTTCATTGAGATACTATGTAAAAGCCTTTCCTTCATTCAAAGTCATCCCATTTGAAAAAAAGCAAACAACTAAAAATTGTAGTCATTGTCTGACTCTATTTGGGCTAATAATAACAAAATACCATACAGACTGGATGGCTTATAAACAACAGAAATTTATTTCTCAAGTTATACAGTTTGTAATTCCAAGATGAGAGTGTCCACACAGTTGAGTAAGGGCCCTCATCCAGAATACAGACTTCTTGTCAACTCTTGTGACAGGATCAAAGGATCTCTCCAGGGTCCTTTGCATAAAGACACTAATCCCATTCCTGAGGGCTCCTCTCTCTTACCTAATCACTTTCCGAAGGCCCCACCTCATAACACTATCATCTTGAGCATTAGGTTTTCAACACATGGATTTGAGGGAGACACAAATGATCAGATCACAGCATTCTACCCGTCCCCTGTCCCCACAAATTTGTGTCCTTCTCGCATGCAAAATGCATATGTTCTGTCTTAATAGTCCCCAAAATCTTAACTTGTTCTAGCATCAACTCAAAATCCTAAGCCCACTGGGGTGGAAGTCCCTACTTCTGGACACACTGGGGAGAGGCTACTCCCATAGCTTTGCTGACGATAGCTCTGCTAGGTTGGAGTTTCACGCCTTCAATTCTCCAGTAGGTAGAATTGAACACTAGTGGTTCTGCTGCTCTGGGGTCAGTGAGATAACCCCACTCCCACAGCTCTACTGGACATTGTCCTACTGGGAGCTCTGTACAGTGACCTCAAGACAGCCTTTTGCCTGGGTTTAATGTCTGTGGCTCTCAGGGTCTCCATCTTTAGAAGACTATGTGGAGGTAGCTGCTCACTCAAGGGTCTGCTGGGCAAAGGTCAGATCCCCAAGGCCTTGGGAGTTGTCTTGATTGTTGAAATGCAGATGACATTCCTTCTTTTCTCCAATATCATTGACATAAAACGTTGCATAAGTTTAAAGTATACAATGTGTTGATATGATTTATATTGCAAAATGATTCCCTTAGTGTTACTTAACGCCTTCAACAGTTCATACAACTGCCATTTGTGTGTGCGTGTGTGTGTGTGTGTATATGCGCGTGCACGCACTAAGAACATTTTAGATTTATTCTCTTAGGAAATTTAAGGTATGAAGTATAATATTAATGATAATCACTCTGCTGTACATTAGATCCTCCCAAATTTATTTATCCTATAATTGGAAGTTGATACCTTTTGACCAAATTGCCCCATTTCTCCTAACCCCTAGCCCTTGGAAATCATCATTGTACTCTCTGTTTCTATGAGTTTGGTTGTTTGATATTTCACATATACATACATGGTATCATACGATATTTGTCTTTTTTTTTTTGTCTGACTTATTTCAGTTAGCATAATGCCCTCAACATTTACTCATGCCGTTGAAAATGGCAGTGTTTCTTTCTTTCTCGATGGCTGAATAATAGTGTGTGTGTGTGTGTGTGTGTGTGTGCACGCGTGTGTGTACCACATCTTCTTTATCTATTCACCTGTTGATGAACATTGAGGTTGTTTCCATATCTTGAATATTGTGAATAATACTGCAACATGAGAGGATCCTGGTGGTGTAGGTACCTCTTTGAGATCTTCTTTAAAAATTTTTTAGGGGGATATATACCCACAGAATTGTTGGATTGTATGGTAGTTCTATTTTTAATCTGTGGGAAATCACTGTACTGTTTCCATGGTGACTGAACCAATTTGCATTTCCACCAATAGTGGGCAGGGGTTCGACTTCTCCTAAACTTGGCCAACACTTTTTTATATTTTGTCTTTTTGGGCATAGCCATTCTCTTCTCACAGGTGTGAGGTGATATCGCATTGTGGTTTTTATTTGCATTTCCCTGATGAATTATTAGCATTGAGCACCTTTTAATGAAACTGCTGGCTATTTTATGTGTTCTTTGGAAAAATGCCTATTCAGTTTTCTGCCCACTTTTTTAAAGTTTATTTATTTATTTTGAGAGAAAGAAAGAGAGAGAGAGAGAGAGAGAGACAGAGACAGAGAGAGACAGAGGGAGAGGGAGAGAGATTGAGCCGGGATGGAGCAGAAAGAGAGGGAGAGAAAGAATCACAAGCAGGATCTGTGCTGTCAGCCTAATGTGGGGCTCGATCTCATGAACACAAGATCATGACTGGAGCCAAATTCAAGGGTTGGACACTTAACCAACTGAACCACCCAGGTGCCTGATCTGCCCATTTTTATTTTTTTTTTATTATTTTTAAATTTTTTTAAATGTTTTATTTATTTTTGAGACAGGGAGAGACAGCATGAGCAGGGGAGGGTCAGAGAGAGGGAGACACAGAATCTGAAACAGGCTCCAGGCTCTGAGCTGTCAGCACAGAGCCGACGCGGGGCTCGAACTCACGGACCGCGAGATCATGACCTGAGCCGAAGTCGGCCGCTAAACCGACTGAGCCACCCAGGCACCCCTGATCTGCCCATTTTTAAATTGAAATATTTGGTTTTTGTTATTGTCATTGAGTTATATGAGGTTATTATATATTTTTTATATTAACCCTTTATCAGAAATACTATTTGCAAATATTTTCTTCCATCATATAGATTACTTTTCAATTTTGTTCATTATTTATTTTGCTATGAAGAAACTTTGAAACTGAGGAGGCAGCCCTTATAATATCTGAATCACTTTTGGGATTCTTCTTCCCTAGACTTGAATAACACACATTTAGAGTGGAAAAGCTCTATAAACCCATCCTGAAAAATCTAAGTCAGACAATCTTCCTGTCCCTCCCCTTTCAGTTCTAAAGAGCTGTTTTCATGTTGAAGTGGTTGATTAAGTCCCTGGTTCACATCCAAACTAATATCCTTATCAAATGGCCACTTAGTCACCTTACTCTTTTCTTTCTAACATGCTTGTCCATTTTTTTCCAATATAGATAGGCTGAGAATATTTAAATATTTTAAGTTCTGCCTATCTTTTGGTTAATAATTCTATCTTTAGGTCATTTCTTTCTTCTTGCATTTTTACTAGAACTTTTCATGAGAAGCCAACCCACACCTTCAACACTTTGCTTAGATACTTCTTCAGGCACATATCCCAATTTAATCGCTAGAATTTCTACCTTCCACAAAACACTAGGACATAGACCCAAATGAGCCAAATTGTTGCCACTTTGTAACAAGGGTGTGCTTCCTTCACTGTCAAATAACATGTCTTCCTTTCCATCTGAGACCTCACCGGAATGAACTTTCCCATACATATTTCTACCAATGTTCAGTTCAAGATCACATAGGTATTCTCTGACAAGACTAAGGCTTTCTCCCCAGTTCTCCTCTTTTTCTTCTCAAAAATTCTCATCAACATTGCCTTAAAATCCTTTCATGGCAATGTAAACATTTTGTTGCACATACCTCCACAAACTCTTCTAGCCTCTGCCCATTACTCAGTTCCAAAGTTGTTTCCACATTTTAAGGTACAGGTGTACCTTGAAGATACTGTTGATTGGGTTCCAGATCACCAAAACAAAGGGAAGAGAATAATAAAGTGAGTCAAATGAACGTTTTGTTTTCCCAGTACATATACAAGTTATATTTACACTATAGTCTACTCTATTAAATATGCAATAACGTTATGCCTAAAAATACAATGTATATATGTTAACTGAAGAATATTACTAAAATATGCTAACTCTCACGTGAGCCTTCAGTGCGTTGTAATCACAGATCACCGATCACTGTAACAAATTCAAAAATAATGAAAAAGTTTGAAAGACTGCAAGAACTATCAAAATGTGACACAGAGACACAAAGTAAGCAAATGTTTTGGAAAAGTGATGCTGAGACATGTGTTCAACACAGGGTTGCCACAAACCTCAATTTGTTACAACAACAACAAACAAGGGACACCCGGGTGGCTCAGTTGGTTTAGCATCTGACTCGCTCAGGTTATGATCTCATGGTTCCTGGGTTTGAGCCCTGTGTGGTGCACCACACTGGTGGTGCAGAGCCTGCTTGGGATTCTCTCTCACCCACTCTCTCTGCCCTTCCCCCACTCACACATTCTCTCTTGCTCAAAATAAATAAACTTAAAAAAAAATGCAATATCTGCAAAGCACAATAAAACCAGGTCTGCTCGTATTCGTTGCAGTGGCACCTCGACTTCTCAGTACCATCATTTTGTCTTGGCCAATTTATCATGCTGAAATATACCACAGCCTGGTGACTTCTATGTGAGTATATTATGATTTCTTTCCAGCTCTAACCATGTGACTCATTTCTTCTGTCATCTTTCATTAATAAAATTCTCTTAATTATATAAGACAAAAGTTTGAAAGATAGTCATAGAAGTCTTCCAGCTAAGTATGTTTACTTAATCTTACATATTGTACCCCTAAATATGGCTCAAAGTTATCTTCCCTCCTTTCTATCTAATTCATTGAAACCATTTCCCTCCTCCTCCTCCTCCTCCTCCTCCCAAGACATCCACTCCAGCTCCATATTAATTCCATATATTTTGTTTCATATAATCTAGTGCATCTCTTCTGCACCTGATTTCCCTGGGCAATCTGAAATAAACTGGTATTTTCATTCTTAATGCTTCTTCTGTCAAAGAGAAATAATCTACGTTTGGCCAACTGCAAAACTGAACATCTGTTCTTAAGAAGTTTTTCTAGGCTGTTTGGTTTTCTTTCCAAAAAAAAGAAAAAAAAGAAAAAAAAGAAAAAGAATGAAAGAAAGAAAAAGAAAAAAGAAAAAAAATCAACGAACATAATTAGTATTCATAGAGAAAAATATAACTTCATCTACTTTTCTTGGATATTTTTTTCTCTTGGGTTTTAAGAGTACCATTCTATTAATGAAGAACTTTTCTTTCTATATATTAACAACAACAACAACAAAAAGAAACAAATAAATGAAACAAAAAAAAAGAAAAAAATGCCTTTGTTTAGAAATATCAGCTCTATTAGGGACATGGTTAGAGAAAAAGGCATAAGAATTAAGGGGGCATTATAAAATAAATGTAATTTCAAAGTTGCCTGTTTATCATCAAATGTAAATGACTGATATTGTGTTTTTTCAAGGTAAATTTTGGGTAATGACAACATTTGTTCAGATTGAACTGGGTTTATTTAGATCCTGTTTTCAAGGCACAACAGGTTTCTCTTTTGCCACTCTCCAAATATATCCTGATATCAATCTTCTTTTCTTCAAATCTTTCTTCTTCTTGCTAGCAAATCATTCTTGGGAGAACTAGACATCCCAATAGATTTGTCAGCCATCGAAATGAAGAATTTAGCCTCTGCCTGATGAATATCTAAGTTCCTTTCCCTGCTGAGCATACAAATCCCCCCCTGTCTGTCAAAGAAGCACTCCTTGTGTGTCACTGTAAAACCACCCTTTTTTAATACCAAATATTTTGAAATTTAAAAATGTAGGGCTCAGGCTATTATGCATGAGTTTTTTTAAGAATAGTTAATTATTAAATACTGAATTGAGTCATTCAGAAAACTTGAGATAGCTAACAACAACTCCCTATTTTATAGTATTTCTTTTCATGTCTCTTTTTTGATATGTTATATAGATAATTAAAATAGGCATATTGCCATTTGACAACTTTACAGCATCCAAGCAAGATCAAAATCTTCCTTCTCGAGTTAGCATAATAAAGGATAGCAAGAATTTTTATATTACACTGATACATGCATTTTTAAATTAAGCATTTTCATACTTAACTCATATCTGCCTTTCTCTTTGAAGGCATCATTCACAACTAAAAAAATTATTTGCTGAAATGATCATATATTGTTATGTTAACATTTATAATTTTTCAGCCTGAAAACAATTTTAAAGCAATTTTTGATTAAGAACTTCTGAGGACTCAGGGTACCTGTGTGGCTCAGTAGGATAAGCATCAGACTCTTGATTTCTGCTCAGGTTGGATCTCAAGCTTCTTGAGTTCGAGCCCCACGTCTGGCTCTGGGCTGAAAGTTCAGAGCTTGTTTGGATTTTCTCTCTTCCTCTGTCTCCCTGCCTTTTCCCCACAATCTCTCTCAAAATAAATAAATAAACTTAAAAAAAAAAAGAACCTCTGATGATTCAATAAGCATCCTAGTAAATTGCTCAAGAATATCAATATCATTATTGGCAATATCCACTATTTCATTGAATATTGATGGTTTAGTTGTGGCATTTAAGCTTCGGGATTGATTGTATCTGTAATTAGGATTAAGTCTTGTAAACAGTCCAGGCAAACTATCAAATTAAAATAACATTGAGACTTTTATAAAGCGTTATTTTAATTGTTTGCATTTTAAGTATTTTTTGCATTGCTATTAATTCTTTTTTAAAATGAATATTTAGATTAAGAAAGAAATATATTTTACTGACTTACTTTTGAGTCAGTAGAATTAATATACAATTGTTCAACATAATGTTATATGTTTGTTTCCTCAGGCAGTAGTAGAACAATGACAGAACTCACATCCAGTGAAAATTATAAAGTCCAGTTCTCCAGCATATGGACAGGCAGATGGATAGTTTTTGATCCCAATAGAGACATGAAAAATATCCGGGAAAAAATGTTAACCTTCACAGTAAAACAGGGATTAATTTCAAATCCAACTGGTATATTTGCAAAATAACTGAGAGAATTAGAGGATGTAACTAAGGGAATAAGGGGTGCTTGTAACTCTTAAAAATATTTATTTGGGAAAAAAATTCTAGATAATTAAATGTTTTTATCATAAAGATCAAGTCTTTATATTATGCAATTCATAGAACAGGAAAACAAATAGATGGATGCATTCTCTTCTTTGAGGTCACTTTTTTTCTTTTCTCAGTAACAGAGTTTTCATATATAATGTTCTATTGTCTTTGAATAGTCAGGGAAAAATGTGAATATTGCTTAAATGTGACATAGAGGAGAAATTTAGTGAAAAATGGCTATATTGCCTTTCCATGTCCTTCTGTTAGCCTCACACAAGAATGGAAAATCGGATTAAAAAGTGAGTGCTGCAAACATTTCTAGTGTATTTCTCTACATAATAGCATAAGATTTGTCTTATTTTACCAGCCTTGAAGTTCATTATCTCAATTACCTTATCTCTCCGCTGAAAACTGAGAGTCACTTTGACCGAAATATTTTAGAATTATAATAAGTTTCAAGAACTGGGGAAATTTCCATGGAGAACATGTGGAACTGATTTTGTGTACCTACACCATCCTCTTTGAATGGTGCAATTTTAATGCATGGCTTCATTTCTGCTCAGTAGTAGATGGAATTTTGCTGTTATAGATTATAGAAACTGAGAAAAATAAATAAAAAAGGCGAAGCAAGTGACTGGTTGTGCTCTTCTCCCAAGAAGAAAATGGAATCAATGCAGTGTTCTCTGTTAAGGAAGGAACATGTAATTCTGGAGATGAAGTAACCGTGGATCATTACACTCCACGATGCCTTGTTACCATTTCTGTGGCATCTTATAACATAACAAGAGAACTGACAATGTATCACATTAAACATTATTCATGCAGAACACACATATCCACAATTAAACTAGATAATCCATTCACTCCTTTTATTAACTTTTAAATAAAAATATTTAGTATCTACAAATGAATGCTTTTCAAAGTGTAATAATTCACTGGCCAGCTGAACCCCTCTAGATTCCTCTCTGATTTCATTTCCCTTACTCTTCCTCTGAGTAATCACTATGCTGAATTTTTTTTGTCAATAAGAAATAGTGACTTCCTCTCCTATGAGGTGCCTGATGAATAATTCTGTCATTTAAAAAATCAGATTGTTGGGTTTTGATAATGACTTAAAATCTTGGTCTTTTTCTTGAGTTTAACTTTACCCATTATAAGCTATTTGTGTTGGAAATACCATCTCTGATATATAATTTATGTTCACATACTTAATAACATATTTTGCTAAGCAAATTTTTAACTTTATATTAAACTCTATCTATGCTGGGGTGCTTGGATGGCTCAGTCAGTTAAGCCTCTGACTTTGACTCAAGTCATGATCTCCCACGTCATGGGTTTGAGCCCCACATGGGACTCAGCTGACAGCTCAGAGCCTGAAGCCTGCTATGGATTCTATGCGTGTGTGTGTCTCTCTCTCTGTCCCTCCCCGTCTTGTGCTCTCTCTCTCTCAATAAATACATACATACATACATACTTACATACATACATAAAATAGCAAACAAACATTTTTAAAAATCTATGAATTTCTTTACATTTGGGGGAAGTTGTAATATACATGAAAATTTTACCTATTTTGAAAGCATAAATATATTCCTATAATTTGTTTTTACCAAGTTTTCTTATTTATTTTAATTTTAAAATAATATAATTAACGCCCAATGTTATATTAGTTTCAGGTGTACAATATAATGATTCAAGAATTCTATTCCCTTCTCACTACTCAAGATAACTGTACTCTTGAAACCTTATCTGTTTCACCTCTCCCCACCCATTTCCCATTTAGCAACCACCAGTTGGTTCTCTGTATTTAAGAATCGTTTTGTATATGTGCTTGTCTCATTTTCTTTGCTAATTTGTTTTCTTTTTTAAAATTCTACCTATGAGTAAAATTTCATGTCCTTTGTCTTTCTCTGATTGACATATTTCACTTTGCATCAATACCCTCTATGCCAATCCATGATGTTGCAAATAACAAGATCTCACTCTTTTCATGGCTGAGTAATATTCCTCCATATTCTTTTATCCAGTTGTCTGTATATGGAAACTTAGGTTGCCTCCATATCTTGGCTATAAATAACACTGCAAAGATTACAGGCATATCTTTTTGATCTAGTGTTTTCATTTTCTCTGGGTAAATACCCAGTAGTGAAATTACTGGACCATATAGTAATTCTATTTTTAATTTTTTGAGGAAGCTTCATACTGTGTGCCTACCCAGTGTCTGCACCTCTTTGCTACTATTTCAAAAATCGTTAATATATTCACCTGTTTTGTTTTCCACAGTTGTCCTTTAAGAGTACATGATTTCATCCACCTAGAATTACAGACTTTCTGCTGTATTATACAAGTATATGTTTATTTTTTTTCTTGTATGTTTAACCAATTAGCCAAACAATATTTATTGACAAGTTCATCTTGTTTTGCTAATATTATTCCTGTCATCAGGTATTCAGATATGCTTCATTTTTGTTCTTGGTTCCCTGTTTTGTTAGTCTACTTGTCTTTCTTGATGTCAGTGCTGCGTTGAAATAACTATTGTAATGTTAAAATTATCTTTGTTGTCTAGAAGAAATTTGACCTACTTAACACTCTTGTTGAGAAGTGTTTTGACTATATTTCAATCCTTGCATACCCGTACACATTTCAAAAGTGGCTTGTCAAATTGCTGAAGTGATTTTGGATTTTGTTGACGCTATTGCTGAATTTTAGGGAGAGATATCTTTACAAAACTCAATCTTTTCTTTTTCAAGGATGGGGAGATAGAAAACCTTATATATAGGGAAGTACAGATTTAATCCTGTCAGTTTTCTTTCTTGTTACTGGAAACATCATGGCTAAATTTGGTTAACATCAAGAAAACCTTTCTTCTTTTGTCCTAAAAACTCTCTGTGGTATAAATATAGCAACACATCAGCTTATTTTTGGTCAATATTTGCTTTATGTTTGATCTTTTCTCAGTCTTAAGTGACTCTTCTTTTTTTTTAATGTTTGCTTATTTTTGAAAGAAAGAAAGTGTGAGTGCATACGCCCACATGCATGAGCAGGAGAGAGGCAGAGAGAGAGAGAGAGGGAGACAGAAAATTTCAAGCAGGCTCTGTGCTGACAGTAGACAGCTTGATGAAGGGCTTGAACCCATGACCCCCAAAATCATGACCTGAGACAAAGTTGGATGCTTAAAAGACTGAGCCACCCAGGCGCCCCTAGGTGATTCTTCTAAACAGTTTTCAAGTAACTTTTTAAATCCTATATGATAATTTTTGAAATTTAGCTAAATAATTACTTCTACTTATTTGATGATAAATTATGTACAATATTTGATATTGGATTTGACAAAAAATCACAGCTAATATTGTGAATTTGGACATACTTATTGTTATAAATTTTCATTAGAAATTGTCTTTTTTTCCTCTATTTCCTGGCAGTGTTTTAGGAGCAGGAGTTCTTATATTTCTTCTTTTTTTTAAGTTTTATTTATTTTAAGACAGAGAAAGTTCATGCGTGTGGGGGAGGGGCACAGAGAGAGGGAGAGAGAGAATCCCAAGCAGGCTCCTCACTTTCAGTGCAGAGCCCCACCCCCTCACGAATCATGAGATCATAACTTGAGCTGAAATCAAGAGTCAGATGCTTAACCCACTGAGCCACCCAGGTTCCCAGGAGTTATTAGATTTCTTTTTTTTTTTTTACATTTTTATTTATTTTTGAGAGACAGAGAGAGACAGAGCATCAACAGGGGAGGGGCAGAGGGAGAGGGAGACACAGAATCTGAAGCAGGCTCCAGGCTCCGAGCTGTCAGCATAGAGCCTGACGGGGGTGGGGGGGGGCTCAAACCCACGAACCATGAGATCATGACCTGAGCTGAAGTCAGCTGCTTAACTGACTGAGCCACCCAGGTGCCCCAGAGTCATCATATTTCTAATTCAACATTATTCTGAAATTACAACCTTTATATCTCAGGTTTCCTGATGTGTGTGTGTGTGTGTGTGTGTGTGTGTGTGTGTGTCATTTATGTTATTGTTTTGTTATCTATTTGTTTCTTATTGGGTTTCTCCTCATGAGACTTAATCTGCATGTGTTCACACATATTAATGTGCTGTTATACTGGGATCAGCAAATGCCTCCTGGATTCCTATGTGGTTCACCCTCTAGTCTGAGTATATCATAACTTGGTATCAGCTCATGGGTTCATTTTCTATTTTATGCTAATATTCTCCCCCAGCATTTGAATTGTTTTGTGTGGGAATCTAGCTGGCCACATTTTGGAAAAAGAATTCTATTTCTGTATGCAATTATGCTTAGTACATATCGCCAACAGAGCAGCCATTGTAACTTTTGTGGTAAAACATAAAAATTAATTCCCAGTTGAATTACATTAAAAATCAAATACTTGAAGAATACTTGAGGACAAAACCTTTTTCTCACTACTTTTCCTACTTACTTGCATTTCATTCAACATTAAATAAGAAATTTGGTGAAAATATTTTCCTAGTTTTAGAAACAATTACATATATGTTCCTAGATCTCACAAATAAGATCACTGATATTGCTTATGGAGTACTAACAACAGTATTGTTTGGATGAAATAGCTTATGTAATGTAATTAATATTGTCCTCTTATTCAATTTATTTAAAAGTTTTTGTAATGATTTTAAGCATTAATTTTAAACTATTGTTTTTTTTCCTTTATTTACCTTAAACTATTTCAATTTAATTTAAAATATTGTAGGTTGGGCTAATCCTGCCATTGAAGCAGGATTTTTGCAGTTAACTTTGAAGGGACGTATGAAATCAAAATCTTGTTTGTACTATCCAAGTGATATCAACTTCCAGCAGAGAGGCAAATGCAGTTTCTTTCATATTGTTAAATATGTACTGTACTTCTAATGACTGATGCCTTTCACAATTGAACTCATTTAATTTAATGTTCAGGTAGATTAAAATCACATTCGTAACTATGTTATTTTCCTCTTTCATACTTTTTTCATCAAGTGATAAACATATCTACTCACTGTCAATTACCACGAGGCAATACCCCTTAAAGTCTTAAAATTGAAGTCCCAATTTTGTTTATATGACTTATTTAAGTCAATATTTGATATTTTAGAAATAAAAAAACTGAGGTATTTTTAAAAAATGTTTTTTTTAATTAACGATAAATCTAGCATTATTTTACTTCTTTTTAAATTTAATGTTTAGCTCAATACAAGGCAAATGGATTATTTTATCTGCTTCCTCACTCAATCTATTATGATATGCTGCTTAGTTGAAGTGTAGGATAAAACAAAACAAAACAAAAACAAGGCAAACAAAAGAAAAACTTGACCTCACTTAGATATGTGGTTGAGAAAGGCAGCATTTTAATGTTTTGTTTTGTTTTGTTTTGTTTCAGGTAATTGTGACTTTTTTGATACTACACCAAAACTCAACAATTCAAAAATACTTCACCTGTGGATGGTTTTGTAACATTACGCTTTGGCCATTTGAGAAATATTGGTTTGCTGAGATATACAGAACTTTAAAATATTGACAAATTTCATTATTAAAAAATGCAAATTTGCCAATATTATGAATAATCTTATCAGAGAAGTCTTTAAGATTTGGCATCGTGTCAAAATCATGGACATACACACAAGCTTTCCAAAATTTTCATTGTTGCTTAAAATAATGAAT
Source organism: Panthera tigris (assembly GCF_018350195.1). Classification (NCBI taxonomy): domain Eukaryota; kingdom Metazoa; phylum Chordata; class Mammalia; order Carnivora; family Felidae; genus Panthera; species Panthera tigris. Next base: position 221,947,498 of record NC_056660.1, read on the forward strand.
CCTGGCCAAAAACATTATTACTTCTTTTCTTTGAGGTGGAAGCTCCCTTTGTTTACATTCAAGGAAATGTCTAGAAATGACCAAATCTAAGTAGCTACATTTGGCTGTTACTATGTCAAGTAAAAATGGTATTCCATGAAAAAACAAACAAACAAACAAAAACAGAAAACAAACTAAAAACACCTAGTTTAGCTCACAACTAAAAACTCAAGCAACCACACTTACACTTTCCTATGGATGATCATTATACTTCAAACCACAGCACAAGTATTTCATGTGTGTTTCCTATTTCTTCACATAGAATATAAAAATTATATGTGTATATATATATATACATACACACACACACACACACACACAAGGGCACACATTTATATATATATATATATATATATATATATATATATATATATATATATATATGTTTTCTTTTTTAAAGAGAAACTAAACATTTTTTTTTCCTTCTCTACCTCCCATTTGCCCTCTTTTTTCCTTCTTCTTTTTCTCTTCTAATTTTTTTTCTGTTTTTCATGCAACTACATAGAGTTAAAGAATATCACAAGTTTTAGTACAGTTGAGAGGCATTTTCTTGATTTATGTTTAGGATCCAGCATTTTTACCTATAATTTTTTCCCATCTGTCAGCACAGTAAAATCAGTATATATAACATTTAATTACTATGGAAATAGTTTAAACCTCGCACATCTGATGGGGTCTCAGGGATCACCAGGGGTCTAAGAACCACACTTTCAGAAGTACAGCTTTAGTGTAATTTTTTCTGTCACATTTTTAGTACCCTAGATATTATGCAAATATATCATAGGGAAAAACAACATAAAATCTAACATAACTTAGATAGACATTTTAATGAATAATATTATACATAACATAATTATGGCTCTTAGTTATTATGTTCCTTCCAACATTGTGAAAACACATTGAAGGGGACTGATTTAGTTATTGCTCTGTGAGCCCTCTTTGCCAGGGTTACTAAATCATTGTCATTTAAGAACATAATTAGCACATCTCATTAGCTAATGAAGATAATGACCATTAAAATTCTTTTCCAATTTATGGTTTCCCCTTTATCACAATTTAACAACAATATCGTTTCAGGGTAGTAACAAAACTGGCTTACAAATGACCCTTATACTAATGAACGAGGAGCACCTTGTATCAAGGAGCAAAGGATTATTTATACATTGCACTCCTAATTATATTATATAGTGGATTCAGATTGCTGATGACTTTCCAATGTGATTCGTTCAAAATGTTGTATTTTATCATTGTCATGTTGGGAGGTACAAACCCAAGAGCACAGAATATGACTGTTTTTCTTTAGAAAACTCTATTTATGGAATATAGTTCATTTCTACATTAAAGTAAAGGATGAATTATAATGATCAATGCATATGGACTATAAAGGCATTTCTGAGTAAATTGCCCTTATTTTTATATAGAGAATGCTCTATTTGTTCAACTCATTTTGTTTTTCTGAAAAAAAAATGTTTTTCCTATTTTAAATGTGAAAAACACATTTAAAAATATCTTAAATTGAAAACAATGTTCTATTATTAATTATTAACATCCTCAAAAGGATAATCCAGATGGGGTAAAATCTTTTGGAGTTGTTGAAATAAATGCATTTACATTTAACAATATAAGTCAAAAAGCTGAATTAGAAATGTACTGATCCCTAATATCACTTTGAGGGTAGTTTTATCAGTTTTCTATTGCTATGAGCAAATTACCACGAACAAAGTGTGTTAAAACATCTATTTGTTATCTCATAGTTTCTCTAAATCAGGGGTCCAGGTCTGGGTTAGCTGGCTTTCATAAGAAGGAAAATGAATTAGTTGGGGCTATGGTACAGTCATGATGGATGCATGTCAAACATTAGTCCAAACCCATAGAATATACAATGCCAAGGGTGAGCTCTATGTAAATTATGGGCTTTGGGTGATTGTAATGTGCCAATGTAGGTTCATAAATTTCAACAAATGTACCACTTTGGTGGGAGATGTTGATAACGGGGCTATGAATGTGTGTGGATACGTGATATATGGGAAATCTCCACCTTCCCTTTGGTGTTGCTGTGAACCCTAAACTGCTCTAAAACAATAGAATTTGACAAAATTGTATCAAAGGAGTAGGGAGAGCTAAGAAATGCAAATGAATCCTTACTGAAATTGTCACTTAAAAGAACTGTTGCATTTAATATATTAGGTATCGTAGAAATAGCTGAAACAGAGACAAGACAGTATGATTTAATTAGAAAGTGAAATATTTTTTAATAGGGGGAAAATATAATAACTCCTTTCCAAAAGGTATTTAAATGACTTTTTCCCTTAAATGTGAATAAATGTATGTGGCACAGAAGATGGGGTTTTATTCATTGGTGAAATCTCCTGGTTGATGCAGTAGTTTGCAATATGCTAAAAACATTTATAAATTCATACTTTTTCCAGATTTTAAGCAGTTAAATTGGGGGGGGGGGGCTGGGGGCAGTGTGACAATTAGAGCCAGTATTTGCATTAGGCCATACACATGAAAGAGAGAGCTGCTTTTTCTATGCTAGCAATGGAGCTGAGATGAACTGATCAGTCATATGCTTTGGGCCTCATTTCCAATAGGGCTATGTTAACTTTAGCAAAACATGTAAGTTCGACATAAATAGGTCCCTTTGTGCCCACATATGAGTTTCCCTCTAGTAGAATACCTTAATGCAATTCTTAAAAACTGTTCCTTGGAAATTCTTGTTGATCCTGAACACAAATCATGCACGCATGAGTTACAGTGTCTCCATACATCCTGCACTGTTAATGAGTGATTCTAGTCCCTGGTAACAAGGCACCTGAACATTGTATCATAACTAGTTCCTAAAACCAAACTTAGAAATCAATCTCATTACGTTCCACTTACTCTAATTTTAAGAGAAGCCATATTGAAAAGATCGGAGTTCCAAAGTATAATCATGAGAATGTTCGAGTAGGTCGCCTAGGGAGAATGAAGCCTCTGAGCAGTACATATTCTAAAGGACTTTGGGACTTTTTGCTTTGATAGATCCATAGATCTTGATACAAATAATTCATAATCCCTTCCAGTCTACTTTTCTTTTTTAGCACTTTTGATGATCTAACATACAATACATATTTACTTAGTTCTGCATATATTTTACTCTCCATGAGGGCAGATGACTGGCTCCTTGGTTCCCTGCTGTCTCCCCAATATGAATAATAGAGTTTGGTACCTAATAGGTAGTCAGTAAATCACTGGTGAATGAATAATCTATTCCTATAAACTTATTCCTAAAGTATTTGAGGATTCTGTTTGATTTTCTAAATGTCATTTTGATCAATTTTAGAAAGTAGAGATCACAGCAAACCACATTGTCACTTACCTACTTTGTTAAGGCAATTTTAGCTAACTATAAGAAAAAAAATGTTTTTTGTTTATTTTTTGAGAGAGAGAGAGAGAGAGAGAGAGCGAGCAGGGGACAGGCAGAGAGAGAAGGGGACAGAGCATCTGAAGTGGGCTCTACACTGTCAGCACAGAGCCAGATGGGGGGCTTGCACTCATGACCCTTGAGATTATGACCTGAGCCAAAGGAGGAGAGTTAATTAACTCAGCCACCCAGTGTCCTACTTTTTAAATTAAAACAAAAAATGTTTTAGAGAGTTGAGGGACCCCTGGTTGGCTCATTCAGTTAAGTGTCCGACTTCGGCTCAGATCATGATCTCATAGTTCATGAGTTTGACCACAGCATTGGACTCTGTGCTGACAGCTCAAAGCCTGAGACTGCTTCAGATTCTGGGCCTCTCTCTATCTCTCTCTCTCTCTTTCTGCCCATCCCACCCTCATGCTCTGACTCTCTCTCTCTCAAAAATAAATAAACCTTAAAAAAATTAAAAAAAATAATATTTTACAGAGTTGAGATTCTAATAGGGATCTCTGTCTCAAAAGGCTATGCCCTAAAAGAGTAAATAAATAAATTAATTAATTAATTAATTAAAAATTAAAAAAAAATTCTGGCAATTTAAGCCCCTCAATATTTTACCTTTTCAAAAAGTGCATCTTTCCCCATGATGTTTTCATGAGTTGGATTCTTGATTGGTATGGAAAAATGCGTAATAATTATGCTTTGTATTACTTATAACTATGCATGACTTATAGGATATGAATATTGAATAGTTTTTCATTTTTTTTTCTTTCAGGACACAATCACAGTAGTATATAAGAAAATATATCACCAAACAGTCATGAAGTGACTTATAAGGTAATTTTTTTGTATTATTTCGTTATATAAAAATGTTATAGAAATGTCAAAATTGTTGTCATACTGTTTCTCTTAAAAAACTTTATAGCTATCCTGATGTATTTAGAGGGTTGACTTAGCAATTCTCTTCTTTGTTTTAAAAATCTCTCTTTAAAACAAACTATTGTCTATCTCCTATTTTCTCTAAGGAATTTTGGAACACTTTCTCATAGGCACACATTTCAAATGTCATAGAACCAGCAAAGGTGCATTGACATTTGGTTGGCTTTTGTTAAGTGTTTTTCTAAATTTTCTTTTAAGAAGGTGAAAGCTCAGAAAAGAGTTCTCAATGAATATATGGCTAGGTTTCCATATTTTAAGAAACTATTTAAAAACCTATTTTTAAATATAATTTGGGGGGCACCTGGGTGGCTCAGTCAGTTGAGCGTCTGACTTCGTCTCAGGTCATCATCTCACAGTTTGTGAGTTCAAGCCCCACATCAGGCTCTGTGCGAACAGCTTGGAGCCTGGAGCCTGCTTCGGATTCTGTGTCTCCTCCTCTCTCTGCCCCTCCCTGCTCATGCTCTATCTCTCTCTGTCTCTCAATAATAAATAAACAGAAAAAATTTTTTTTAATAATGTAATTTTGTATATGGGTGTGCTTGAAATATATACACGTAGAGAAGTCAGATTGTTTCATTAATTGTTTGGGCTTGTCACCAGATGCAGATCTCTTTCCCAATGAACTCTGAATTTGTGTTTTATGACATCTTTAAATGTCAGAGTCTTGAGATTTAACTGTTTCTGGCTATTCCATCATTTATCTGTGTTTGTTTGATAGATAAGGTTTACAATGATAACTTTATTCGAATAATAAGTAACAGGTATAGATATTGGAAATTTAATAAATAGTAGATAAAACTACACCTTCTACAATTTTGGTGACTGACTAATGAATGGCATCTGATCTAAAACTGCCTTGCATTGGGGCGCCTGGGTGGCTCAGTCGGTTAAGCGGCTGACTTCGGCTCAGGTCATGATCTCGCAGTCTGTGAGTTCGAGCCCCGTGTCGGGCTCTGTGCTGACAACTCAGAGCCTGGAGCCTGTTTCAGATTCTGTGTCTCCCTCTCTCTCTGACCCTCCCCCGTTCATGCTCTGTCTCTCCCTGTCTCAAAAATAAATAATCGTTAAAAAAAAACTTAAAAAAAAAATAAAACTGCCTTGCATTATGACAAACTCCTTCAAAAATAAATAATCGTTAAAAAAAAACTTAAAAAAAAATAAAACTGCCTTGCATTATGACGAACTCCTTCTTGAATAGTTAAATTTCTTATGAAAAGATGAAATGTTAGGATACAAGCTATGAAATCAAAAGTAGTATATTAGTTTATTTTGCATAAAGTACAGTTCATCACACACATTCTGTACAACTGCCTGGCTTCTTTGGTAAGTGTGCATGTCTGTTTCAATCCTGCTTTTATATTAACAGAAAGGTTTAAAAATGCTGATCTATTAGAACACTCAATGCTTTCAGTCATATTCTATTGTATTATGTGACGTACTTGCTATTTTAGAAAGAAAACTCTAAATACAGATCTAATCTTCTGTTAATATATAGAAAACAAAAACAAACAAAATTGAGAGCAGATTGTGTTCCACTCAAATCAAACGAGGACATAGGGCAACACGGTTTTCAAGTGTTAGATACCTTCTGCCTCATCCCCACCTCCTGATGTGCCCTGAATACCCTTTAAGGACCCTAAACCCTTGATCATGTTGGAAACTCTTGCCAAGGGTGAGATTTCCTATCACGTAGATTCGGAATTTATTTGTATTGCATGCAACTTTGTTCTTGAAAATGTCTTTTTGGATGCAAAACCATGTGGGACTGAAACAAACCACACACACACACACACACACACACACACACACACACACACACAAGCAAGATATAGAAACAATATTTGATAGGCTTTGTGGCATACACAGCTTAATTAATTTAATAATAAATAAGTTACTTTATTCTAACTAAATAAGACTACTTATCATCATGAGCATATTCATCATTTCAGGAAAAACAGTGGGTTAGTGTGAGTGGGTGTGTTTGTGTGCAAAAGTTTACATCAATTTTCATTCCCCAGGATGTAATTAAACATAAATACCTTTGAAAATTGAAATATGAATACATAATTTATTATTAAATTGGTCATTGTGTTTATATTTTACAGTACCATCCTTAAAATTGTAGGTACTTGCAGGGCGCCTGGGTGGCTCCTTCGGTTAAATGCCAACTTGGGCTCAGGTCATGATCACAGGGCCCGTGAGTTTGAGCCCTAAATCGAGCTCGCTCTGTACTGACAGCTCAGAGCCTGGAACCTGCTTCAGATTCTGTGTTTCCCTTTCTCTCTGTTCCTTCCCCACTCATCTCTCTGTCTCTCAAAAATAAATAAACATTAAAAAATTTAAAAAAAAATTGTAGGTACTTGTGAATCACTGAATCATTTGTGTTGCACGTGACAGCTAAAATCCCTAGCATACTTTAGGGAAGCCTTATGTGACAGCCAGTAGGATCTCTCAAATTTTATCATCTTATAAGATAGTGCTTTTTTTTTTCTCTGAAGTTTATTTATTTATTTTGAGAGAGAGAGAGAGAGAGAGCAAGCAGGGGACAGGCAAAGAGAGAGGGAGGGAGAGGGAATCAAAGCAGGTTCCACACCTTCAGCACAGAGCCCAAAATAGGGCTCAAACCCACGAACCATGAGGTCATGACCCAGGCCAAAGTCAAGATTCAGAGGCTTAACCAATTGAGTCACCCAGGGGCCCCATGTGCTTAATTAGACTTTTAGTATTAGTCCAAATTTCCATGATTTTAGGTCAAACATAGATCTATCCAGTGTAAAGTAGGGGAATATGATTATGTTCATCAAGTGAATTTCATCTAAGTCTATTTTTCAGATTTACACATTATTGCAACTTATATTAAAAAGAAAAAAAAAAACAAAAAGGAGAAAAGAGAGCTGGAAGAAGAGATTTTACACTGACTTTCTTTGCCAATTAAACTCTAATTATATCTTTACATTGATTCTATGTTAAATCTCAGTTACATTTTGAGTCTTACAAGTTATTCTGGAAAATATATTATAAAATATAACATTTAAGCATTTAAATATCAAGATAATATTTGAATTTAATGAATCAAGATAGACTTTAATATAGAGGTTAATATCCTTTAAAAAGGAAAAATTTTCCACACATTGGATATATTTATAATTTTCTTCTTCATCTACCTCCTTTTTCTTTCTTTTTTTCTTTCTTTCTTTCTTTCTTTCTTTCTTTCTTTCTTTCTTTCTTTCTTTCCTTCTTTCTTTCTTTTCCATCTCTCGTTTCCAACCAGCAAGGGTCCTTCATAAAGAGCTTACATTTTGGAAGAAAGTTCATATTCCACTTGCCTTCTATAACTTATACCAGGACATCTCTCATCAAAATTTTTTGAGAAACATGATTTTCAGCAAGGCACATGTCCATTTTATTTATTATTTATTTTTAGATTATTATTATTATTTAATATTTATTTATTTTTGCAAGAAAGAGAGAGACCGAGCCTGAGTGGGGGAGAAGCAGAGGGAGAGGGAGACACAGAATCCAAAGTAGGCTCCAGGCTCTGAGCTGTCAGCACAGCGCCTGACTCGGGGCTCAAGCTCATCAACCATGAGACCATGACTTGAGCCAAATTGAACGCTATGTGACAGAGCCACCCAGGTGTCCTGGCTTATGTCCATTTTAAGTTAATGTTTGAATTGTCTGTGGAGTAGGATTCAAACTCTGCCTGCTGAATGTGTAATGGAGTAGAACCACAAACTCTGCACTGTAAGTTATAAAATAGTTAATAGATGTTTCATAATTTTGAGAAATTATTCACTTGGATAAACAATCAAACATTTTCTCTGTTTTTAGATGAAATGAATGTGAGTACATAATTTATACATATCGATACTCAAAATCTACCTCATATGATTTTCAAGGTTATGGTTATTTTTCATAATTGTGTGAAAGTCACATAATACATGTTTACTGGATGAAAATATTTAATATTTACCCTTCCCTTTTCTCGAAATGTGAGTACTAATATATTTCTATCCTATAAATTTCAATAAATGCTATTTCACATAATTTATATGAGATAAAACTATGACGCCTCTGCTGTACTTTCCCAATACTAGATTTTGTTCATTTGTTTCTATCAATCTTTCTTAGTCTAATAAGGATTCTTCATATGATTATATAAAGAAATCAAATAAATTGTATAAATTTCTACATGGCAGCATATAATAGACTATAGAAGTCTTTGCTCATTAATATGACTACATATTACATATGGCTAATATTGAGTGCACTCAGTAAGTTACTGGTGTTTGTAAACTTATCTACTCCTCAAAATTACCTTATGATATACATATGATTATTACTTTCCAGAAGAACTGTGGATAAAATCAAACTGGCATGATTTTTATACGACTCTAGACAGACACTATAGGTTAACTAATTCGAATTTAAATAAACCTAAAGGGATGCCTGGGTGGCTGTCAGGAAAGCATCCTCCTATTGGTTTACTCAGGTCAAGATCTCATGGTTCATGAGATTGAGTCCTGTGTCTGGCTCTGAGATGACAGTGCAGAGGCTGCTTGGGATTCTCTAACTCCCTCTGTGTCCCTGACCTGCTCTCCTCTCTCTTTCTCTCAAAATAAATAAATAAACATTAAAAAAAAAAACAAAACTTAAGACAACAAAAAAATTATATCAGAAGCTAAAGATAAAATATTTAACATAGAGTAGGTAAGACTAACCACTTATGAAAAGCTTCTGAAGCGTAAAAAAAAAAAAAAGACATAAAGTGATTCACATTTGTGATTACACTTAAGTTTCTTCTTCAATCTTCTGAGAGATTTAACATATACCTGTAGGGAAAAGCAGCAACAATTGTGGTGTAAATAATAAAAATTTAGTCTGTAATGAAAACATGTTTGTTATATGGAAGTGTTCTAATAATAGAAGATTTTGTTGAGTAATAACACATATTGGAAGTGGGTTGTAAGATGTTTTAAGTATTGGGATGTCTGGGTGGCTCAGTCGGTTAAGCGTTCAATTTTGGCTCAGGTCATGATCTCGCAGTTCTTGAGGACCAGTCCCGCGTCGGGCTCTTTGCTGACAGCTCAGAGCCTGGAGACTGTTTCAGATACTGTGTCTCCCTCCCTCTGCCCCTCTCCTGCTCATGCATGCACTCTTTCTATCCTTTTCAAAAGTAAATACACATTTAAAAATTAAAAAAAAAATCTTTTAAGTATTTATTCAGCTGCTGTTTCTGATTAACATTACCCTTAAAACTTCTAGCTTTACCATAGATGGGCTCAAATAGCAGGTAAAACTGTTAAACTATCTTTGTCCTGACTTCACACATACATAACTACTTATAATTCTAAGTCTGTTTGTTTGTTTTTTGATATCTCAGATTTGAGATGATAGTGTTATAGAAAACAAATTGACGCATTTTGGTAACTAGAAATATACACCCCGTATTCACAGTTATAAAACAAAACATTCTGGTGTATAAATCGATGTTTTAGAAGTTTGGCTAACATGATTCACTTACCTACATCTAAAACTCAGCTTCTGTGATGTAAAACTGAGAATCCAATTTAGATTAGTTAGTACCCTTACTTTATCAGACCTTTTTTTCTTTCTCTTTTGGTAATTAGTTCAACTGCCTGAATGTTATAACTGCTCTATAATTTCATTTCTAATGGAGATTCTGAATACTTTATAAGAGCACTTTAACAGTTATACACAGAAACAGGGAATAATTTTCAATTGTAAATAGTGACATACCTCTTCATCTGTTACTCTGAATTAAAACACATTGCTATTTAAAAATAAAATAAAATGGTAGCTAAAACAAAGATACCATGTGATTATATGAAGGTCAACATTTGCTTCCACTTACATTCTTAAGCACAGAGGAGTAAAATATCATCATAAGAGGCCAAACAATTGGCCCGGGGTCTCTACCTGCAAAAGGTCACTGGGATTGATGCTCACGTGTGTTTAGTTTGCACAGATAAAAACTCAGATTTGTAGTTGCCAATGTTGAGATGTGTGTTTCATGTTTCAAAAAGAAGCAATTCTAAAAAAGAACATCAGGGACTACAGTGCTCGAAAAGTGGCCCTCAACATTTTCATCGCTTCTGCTTCCACTTCTTTGGACGTTAGAGTTCATGGCAAAGAGAGTTTGTGCTCAAATCTCTCAGATGAACGCTGTTCTTTCGTCATGTAACCAGTAGATTTATAAGCATCTTCTATCTTCTGGGGGTAGAATCAGGCTGGCAGTTTATAAGGAAGAACACGATTGTGTGCTTCCATGTTTCTTGCACATTTGTTGATGAATGACATTATTTATGTTACTGACAGTCAACTACTTACCCCTTTTTCTTACTTAATGGTGTCATCTATTTGAAACATGTCTCATTGAAGAAATAACCTTCATACAGTCAGAATGGAATCTATCAGTTCAATATTTAAAATCTTACCAAAAGTTTTAACTTGAAAAAAAAAATAACCTCATATACATTTTATCATTCAGTGACCACACATTTAAATATTTTTATTTTATTTTTGAGAGAGAGAGAGAGAACGAGCAGTGGAAGGACAGAGAGAGAGGGAGACACAGAAATCTGAAGCAGGCTCCAGGCTCTGAGCTGGCAGCACAGACATGGGCTTGAACCCATGAACTATGAGATCATGACCTGAGCTGAAGTTGGACACTCAACTGAAACTGACTGAGCCACTCGGGAGCCCCAGTGATCACGCATTTTTATAGTTTAATTTACTTAAACCAAAGAGAAAGTATTTGGTATATGTTTATAGATAAATAATTATATTTTTTCAGGAGATAAAGTGAAATAATTATCTAGTCAATAAAAATAAATGAATCTTTTGAAGTATAATATCTGTTTGAGTTCATTGCAAATTTTCTCATTTTGTTTCTAAATATTTTACTTTTGATTTTAATCAGAATTATTTATCCCTTTTACTAATTATCTACCAGCCTCTAGCTATTATTGTGAAGTCATAAAGCCTACATACTGTGACTTCAACTACTAGAATTTTCCTTTTCCCAAAAAATGTATCTTTGACCCACCTCTGACAGTATGCCAGTTCCTTCTTACAGAATCTGCTATCTTCACAACCGTCTTTGACTGTATTGAAGAGAGTACCCTTAACTTTTTGAATTTATATTCCACCTTGCTGCCTCCCTGCGGGTAAACATTTGCACATTACTTGGCATAGGACAGATTAGTAAACATTAATTGAATTGAATAAAACTGGAGAAGCGTGAGTTTAATAGACTGTGTCTCCTAAAACACACAAAGAAGCATCAGAACAGAGGTTTGGTGAGAGGTGAGGAAGGAACATCTTGAGTCAACTCATTAGCATGAACTAGTATGTTATGTGAATAAATTGTTAGGCTGGATGTTTGGGAAGGCACTGAGGTGAAGGCATGGGCTGTGATGGGCAGGGCTCCACTGGACGAGGAAATAAGGAGAAAGCAGGAAAGATGTCAGGGGCTGAAGTGAGCTCAAGAAAAAGAGCTGAGCTTCCAGGTATAGAGTTAGTTTGGTTAACCCACCATGTGGTATTTCCTTAATTCAAGAAAAATTCCCAAATGCTGGATATTTTCACTTTATGCATGTAAATGACTATATGCCCTCTCTAAGCCAGTTACTAAGGGATTGGAATACATAATTGCATTTAATATTTAGAAAAATATAATTTTATTATCTCCATTTTATTGATGAGGAAGTTAAACCTAGATTGGTTTGGGGTCCTTCTAACACCAGCCCTTTGCTCTTGACCATCAGGAATATAGGGGTATTCTGCATAGAGTTTTGTTCACACAGATGTGCCATGGTTGAGGTCGTCTGGTATTTTGAATTATTGGTTTCTTTCTAATTCTGGATTCATGATTATCTGCTTCACATTGTTACTTCTGCTTTCCTTCAAGCAAAAGACTAGAATTCTATTTCAAAAGCATGTGCACAATCTTTTGTTTCTTTATACATTGTTTTCTGTCTAGAGTTTACATACCTTTCATCAAATTCTTAATAGATCTGTGACTAAAAGGGGTTTTAAAGAAATAAGAACAACAAAGGGATAGGAAGAAAATCATACTGAAAAGTGGATCGTTTGGAAAGCACAGCTGTGTTTGCAAGTGGTTTCCTAATTACAGTATGTGATAATTGGTATGCACAAATAATGAATAGTCACCTGAATAAAGTTTGTGAAATATGAGAGGGAATTTTTATAAGGCAGATTTATAAACGCACAATATGGCCTCTATACACATCTCCTAACTTAACTGCTATGTCTCTAAGTTGATATTTTATAGAATTAACTCAAGGCCAATCTATGTAGTAAGCACCTGTCCTTTGGCCCTACCTACCACCTTTTGTATTTAGCACCACTACTGTCAACCTATGGACATTGTTCATAATTCCATATACTGCTGTTTCACCTTTCTTAAATGTTGGTAGTCATTCTCTGGCTACAGGACAATCACAATCACCACAACATCTAAACTTGACCATGTGCTTCTTTTCTTAAGCTCTTGTCATCTGTTAACCAGAAATGATGATACCATTTGTGGTTGATTTATGAATGACCTATTACTCCCTTCTGAACTTTGATTTCATATTGCAATTAAGATGCAGAATCAAGTGATAACTCAAATACTGAGAATGTCTGTTCTACAATAGGGCCATCAGGTTTTCAATGTGCTTTATATGTGATTTTTTTTTAATGTTTATTTATTTTTGAGGGAGCAAGAGCCCCTACGCGTGGGGGAGGGGCAGAGAAAAAGGGAGGAAGAGAATCTCAAAGAGGCTCCACACTGACATGCAGAGCCCCAAGTGGGGCTAGATCCCACAAACCATGAGATCATGACCTGAGCAGAAATCAAGAGTCAGACGCTTAACAAATGGAGCTAGCTACACAGGAGCCCCTGTGATGTGTTTTTATGTGTTGTGGGGAATGTTTAAATAGGGGCTTGTGATCTATCTCAAATCATGCTATTCAATGTCATGAGGTTTTTTTGTTTGTTTGTTTGTTTGTTTTTGTTTTTTTTGCATAATTACAATATCAGGTGCTGTGCAAGGCACTGCAATGTACATTTGTCATCTTGCTGAGTGTTTTCAATGTTCTAAGATAAGTATTAATATCCCCTTTTTCTTAAGGTGGTATATTAAACAACTCAGTCTGGATCAGGTGGACATTCACGCTTTGGTTTTCTGGATATAATTTTGGAACTTTCTCTTTTATCATGACTGGCCTGTTGAGCATCTATTCTTTTTACCTTCCCCATTGCTGTGGTTTCTATTTTAGCTCAGAAAAATAAATTGTTTCTGGGCACATTTGTTTTGGGATTCAAATCCAGGAATATATATGGGCATATAAAAATGTTTTAGAACCTCTTTTGATATAGCTTCACTTGTTTTAAGCTAGAATATACTACAGAAGAATGCCATCTATTTCAATATTATTGCAAAAATGGTGTTTCCAGATTGTTTTATAAGAAGGTAAAATAAAGTTTGGGACCGATTTTAGCATGAGTGTAGGTTTTATTTATTAAGCCTGTTCTACAAGGACAAGAAAAGCCATTGTGCCAAGCTGAAGACATATCTACTAACAAATGGCCATTTAGTTCTGATTTAATGTAACTCCTGGGCACCAGTAAATCCACTGATGCAATACCAAGCCAAAACATAAGATCTTTAAGTTTTGAGGCTTCCTGTCAAACTGTTGCTTAATGCAGTCATACTCAGGCATTAAATCTGCTGTTTAAAGACTAAGTAAATTAAAAAAAAAAAAAAGCTGAGTTATCTCTCTCTCTCTTTTTTTTTTTTTTTTTTTTTGGCGTTGATGTGGGAAATTAACCAGGTTCTTCATTCATTCCACTGATGTATGATTTTAAATGTTGGGTGGAGATAAAACTGCCTTACAAGTGACAAAGACAAAGTTTATTTGATAAATAACATAGTACATTATGTAAAGTCATTACAATTCAAATACATTCAATCATTTTTTCTTATTGCAGAAGTTTTGAAAATAATAAAGTGTCAAGAAACAACATTTGTATGTATTTGTCATAACTTTATTATTTTCATGTTCGCCTGGTCCAACACATAAGATCCTACCAATTTTTCTTAAAACTATCAATATTGAGATTTTCTGATCATTGTAGAAGTAGGCAATTTATTTGATTATCTTCTGACTGTTCTTTTCCACTATGTAAATGATGAAGCTAGTCTGAAGTGGATTGTCTCATTGAGACAATTGAGTATCTCATAACCATATCAGAGATCCTTTTTAACAACAACAACAACAGCAACAACAACAACAAAGATTTGATTGATGGCCTGATTCTGAAAAGTCTTCTTTTACTTTAAATTAAATCATGAAAAATAAAATTTCAAAAATAAAATTCAGCACCCCTCAATAGAAGCTGTTATTAGATAGTATGTTGCCAGTCATTTATGGTAGATTATATTTAGTTATTTTCTCAATCATATGTTGAAATTGTCTTAAATGGAATATTTATGTTCTGAGCAAAATATCTTAATACTATCTAGTGCCCCATACTTCAATCACGGGTGATAAAATTTCAGCTGAATAGTGTCAGAAATCTTCAATGAGGGTCCACAGGGCTAAGCTTTACTGGTAGTTTGACCCCTATTAGGTGGATCATCTTGAGTAATTAACATTCCTTTTCTGGGCCTCAGGCTCTTGATCTGATAGTTAGAGGTGGGGGTGGAGGGGATGTTTCCAAAATCCTCCTGGAACTGAAACTTTTCTGATATGAAGTTTCAGATTATAATGTTAAACATAATTACTGAGTTTGTGTCATGATCTATTTATTTCATTTAAGATTGCTTATTTATTCAGTTATTTACTTATGTTAAATTGTATTTTCTTAAAAGTTTAAGAGACCATCTCAGTCAAGTTCAATTTTGGACTCTGTTAGGATTCTCTTTGAACGACAAAACTGTACACATATATTTGGAGACAGAGCTATTTCTATTTAGACAAAGTTTTACATGATAATAAATAATAATTTTATTAATTACAAATGATATCTATTTGTCATTATGTAAGAAAATATCGTTATTTTTTAGAAATTTATGCTAAATTGTTTACAAGAAATTTTCTTTATATATGGTATTTGAAACAAAAGTTAACTAAAATTTGTAGATAAAACACATATACCAAAACGGTCATAACTTAAATTGAGATTATAAGTAGAATGGAATTTTCCACTGGTATTCCTTAGTATAGTTATAATGCTGGGAATTGACCCAGACAGGGTGTAGATTTACTAGGTGCCTTTACAGTTAGGGCTTACACTTGAGACAGTTCTAACATATGGAATGTACCCTGTGGGTCCTAAGTAGATCCTTGAATAAATCTGTTGCTTTCATTCCTTCACCTTCTCGCTGACTAATTTTTCACAAATCAGATGTAGGTAACAAATATTTACTGAGAGTTTAAGCATTGCCTCAGAATAAACATGATTTATTTTTTTGAAATACATAAACTTGTCTCTGTGGTGCTAAGAATGATGATTTCTGTGGAGATAGGAACTCATTTCTGCCATCAAATAAGTCTTCATCTCTAAATCCCTCTCAGCCAGGACATTAATAAACACATATCACTCACACTCATTTCATGTTCAGGCACTCCATCAAAGCTTCTCTTTAGGTTTTGGGACAGACACAATGCCTGCCAGGGCAGACAATTTGGGACAAGACAATTTTTCCCTATTTTGGGACAGATAATATATGCCTAAACATGGTCTCTGGTGTCAGAGACCTGAGTCAAATCTCAGTTCTTAGCACTTATTAGCTATTAACATTAAGATAATTACAGTTTAATGTTATCTACAAAAAGAAACAAAAAACCAAACAAGAATATCAACAACATGGTTTGTTGAGAAGTTAATAAATTAATAATGCAACACCTGACCCATATAAACATCACAGTTAAGATGTCTGTTTATTTTTTTTAATTTTTATTTATTTTTGAGAGAGAGAGCATGCACACGCATGCACACACACCACGAGTTGGAGAGGGGCAGAGAAAGAGCCAAGCAGGCTCCACACTGTCAGTGCAGAGCCCGATGTGGGGCTCAAACTCGCAAACTGGAAGATCATGACCTGAGCCAAAGTCAAAAGTCCTACACTCAACTGGCTGAGCCAGCCAGTCACCCTAAGATACCTTTATTTATAACATTTTTTGTTATCACCAATATCTCAAAAGTAAAAAAAAAATAAATAAATATAATAACCATTCTATAAAGATTTACTAAAAAAATATAAAATTTTTGGAAATTGTTCCAATTTGTTTTGAAATTAATTTACATACAGGGAAAATATATAATGATTGTTAGTTTTATAGTTTGATTAAATATGTATATCTGTCTATAATTCCACTTTCTCAACTTTGTGTTTTTTCTGTCATTAAATTTTTCAAGATACTTTTCTATTCTTAATGTAGTAAGCAATAGCTCCTTCTTTTCCCAAAAATCAGCACAAAATAGAAGCCAGAACTTGGGAATCAAAGGTTCTTAACTGAACCTTTAATAAATTATACATCGTCAGCCCTCAGTGGTCGGGCCTCTAGGAACAGATGACAGCATAGATTTAATGAAGCTTTCCAGATGTTAAAATGGATCCAAGTAAAGAAGAGTATAATTAGAGATTAGTTAGTATTTTGCTTCACCATTCATCACATTTTAAATTTCACCTGAACCTGTAAACTAAATTCAAAGATTGATACATAATTAGAAAATCTTAAAGCAATCAACTTAAAATGTAGACGATGTTATCAAATCTTGTGGATTCATGTGTAGAGTTAGTAATCTATCAAATCCAGTCAATAACTGTTTTTAAAGTAAACACCTATGTGTGAAGCACTCTTAAAAGTAATTCAGAAAATAAACTTCTGTGCACACTTATTTTCAGCATAAAAAGAACTTCCATATGCATTGCTTGAATTGATTAGTGCACATAGTTTGATTAAAAAGTGCAATTTTCTCTTTTTTTTTAGCTTTCATTGTAGGAGAAAAGCATAAATCATTGTCTTGAAAACCTAACAAATTAAATCTACACTTGGATGCAATTACAAAGTATGATTAGTTTTTCTTTGATATTAGCAATCATATTTTTGTGTTTTTTTCCCTTTTTTTATGTTCAAATTAATATTTAAAGACCCCAAATGATGTTTGCTCTTCTAGTACATATATTTTGTCACTTCAATTTAGGATAATTGACATCACAAATAACTTTTTTCTGGAAGTCCACATTTTTTGCATTTTTTTAAATTTAATACATCTTTAACTAGTGACATGTGTGTATCATTGTTAGCCAGATACTGGTTTCTTAAGACTGAGATCTAAGAGATCTTAATTAAACAATATTACAAGTAAGAATAATGTGAAATAATAGAAGAAAAAAGATTTAAAGGTTATCAAATATATTTTTGCTTAAGTGTAAATAATTTTAACTCTATTATTCAGGCAGAATTGACATATAAAATCTATGACTGTTTAGAGTAAAAAAAATACATAATATGCTTTGAAAGAAGCATATGGTATGAATTCATCAGAAAAATCAATTAGTTGACATTACCACTATCTGGAAAAGTCCCTCTTTCTATCTTGTAATCCCTCCTCAACAGGCCTCTCTGCCTTCCATGTCTTTATCTGAGGTCTGATATTATAGATTACTTTGTATGCCTAGAAATTTTACAAATAGAATAGTATATAACATGTGCCTTTTTTTTATCTAGCTATTTTCATTTAGCATAATTATCTTTCAGTTTATCCATATCAGAGCATGTACCAACAGTTTATTTATTCTTTTTTATTGCCAAGTATTATTGCATTGTATGAATATGCCACAGTTGCCGGGAGGGGGGCAGGGAGGTTATAAACCTTGTGTCTGTTGAGAGACATTTATGTCTCTATGTCTCCAGAATTTGGCTATGACAAATGAAGTTGCTATGAGCATTCATTGAGTCTTTGTACAAACTTATGCTTTCTATTCTCTTGGTTAAATGTCAAGGAGTAGAATGGTTGCATCATATGGTAAATGTATGTTTAACTGTTTTGCAAAGTGATTCCAATTACACATTCCCACCAGCAAGCTATAAGAGTTCAAGTTCCTTTCTATCCATGTCAAGACTTGGTATGATTGGTCTTTTTTATTTTTGCCATTTTAATGGGAGTAAAAAAGTATCTAGTTGTGGGTTTTTTTCATATTTCCCTAATGACTAATGTTGCTGAGCATATTTTCAAGTATTATATGGTTCCACATTCCTTTTTTGGTGAAATGTCTATTTAAATGATTCCCCAGTATTAATTGGACTGTTTTCTTATTACGGAGCCTGAGGTTTTTATATGTATTCTGAAAACAAACTATTTTTGAGAAATATGGTTTGAAAATAATTTATCTAGTTTATCAATTGTCTTTTCATTCTTTTATCATATGTCTTATATAGATAGGTAAATAGATAAAGATAGATATCAGTATATACTTTTGATGTCATATCTTATGCATATCTGCTTTACTCAAGATCACATTTTGTCTTTGTTTTATTCTAGGTGGTTTATGGTATAGGTTTTCTATTTAAGTCTATGATCTACTTTAAGCTGATTTTGGTATTTGGTGCAAGGTGTAAACCCAATTTCTTTTTCTAGTACTCCTTATTGCAAATAGTCTTTTTCTAATACTTGTCTTGGCTCATTTGTCAAAAATCAGCTGCACATATATAATTAGACCTATTTCTAGGCTCTCCATTATGTGCCATTAACCAATTTGTTTATCTTCATGCCAACATTACATTACCTTATTTATTGTGGGTTTTTAATGTCTTATAATCAGACTGTTAGTTTTCTTAATTTGTCCTTTTTTTTTTTATTATTGATCAGGTTACTCTAGGTTCTTTGCATTTCCATTTTAATTTTAGTTTGTCAGTTTTCTCTTTAATTTTATTTATTTTGAGAGAGAGGTCGCAGGGGAAGGGACAGAGACAGAGGGAGACAGAATTCCATACAGGCTCCTCACCATCAGCACAGAGCCTGATGCAGGGCTCGAACCCACAAACCATGAGATCATGACCTGAGCCAAAATCAAGAGTCTGGCACTTAACTGACCGAGCCACCCAGGCGCCCCTACTTTGTCAGTTGAATGCAAAAGCTTACTGAGGTTTCCGTTGGAATTATGTTGCTCCTATAGAGGAATTCGTAGAGGATAGACATTTTAACCATATTTTATCTTGTGACCCATGAACAGAGTAGTTCTCTCATTTTATGTTGATCTTCTTTAATTATTCTCACCTTTGTTTTACAGCTTTTGTTATGCAGATATTTGATATATTCGGTCAGATTTACCCTTAAAGCTTCTTATTTTTTTAAATGTTTTCTTTTTTTAATTTATTTTTTGAGAGAGAGAGAGGGAGAGAGAGAGAGAGCGAGCATGAGCAGGGGAGGGGCAGAAAGAGAGGGAGACACAGAATCGGAAGCAGGATCTAGGGTCTGAGCTGTGGCACAGAGCCCAACGCGGGGCTCGAACTCAGGAACCCTGAGATCATCATCTGAGCGGAAGTCAGCCGATTAGCCCGCTGAGCCGCCCAGACGCCCCTAAAGCTTCAATTTTTTGCTTGTCATAAATGCCAGTGTTTTAATTTTCTGATTTTTCGTTGATAGTATACAAATTGACTTTCTTTATATTTGTTTTTATAACTTGCGATCTTCTTAAACTAAGGTATTAAGTACAGTAACTCTTTACAGTTTCAATTAGATTCTCTACATAGATGACAATTTCTTTGTGAAGAAATACTTGAGGCTTCTTTTTTTTTTTTTTTTCCAATTTGCTTGTCCTTTATTCATTTCCTTCCTTTATTTCACTGGAAAGAACCTCGGGGAAGAGTTTTTATGTAAATTGTTTGGTTTCTTTTTCAAAATTTGGAAGACTTTACTAGTGAAGACATCAAAGTCTAGATTTCCTTTTGACATTTTTAATATACTAATTCAATTTCTTTAATAAATATCAGTCTATTAAATTTCTTAGATTTTTCTTTTTGAGTGCCCTTTGGTGGTTTATATTTTTCAAGGAATTTGTTAGTTTAATCTAAGTTGTAGATTTCACTGGCATAAAGTTATTTGTAATATATCTTTATTATCCTTTTAAAAATGTTAGTGGTATTATTCATGAAATTGGCAACTTGTGACTGTCTCTCTCCCTTTATCAGTATAACTCTATTTATAAAGAAAGTCTTAGTTTTGGCTTCATACTTTGAAAAATAATTTGTCTGGGTATATAATTCTTAGTTGACTTTTTTGGTTAACTATCAGCAATTTAAAGGAGTTGTTCTGGGCTGCCTGGCTGGTTCAGTTGGTTGGGCATCCAACTCTAGATTTCAGATCAGGTCATGATCCCAGGGTCCTGGAATTGAGCCCCATGTGGGCCTCCATGCTGAGTGTGGAGCCTGCTTGGGATTCTCTCTCTCTCTCTTTCTCTCTCTCTTTCTCTCTCTCTTTCTCTCTCTGTTCCCCCTGCCCCTCATCCCCCTTATGCTCTCTCAAATATAAATTAAATAATAAATAAGTAAATAAATAAATAAATGAATAAAAAGTTGTTTTTCTGTTTTATAACTGGAAAATTTTGTGATTAAAATCTGTTGTCTTTTACATCTTTGTTTTTCTGTACCTAACTTGTTTAACTGCTTTTAATATGTTCACTTTATCATGTTTTTTGCGGTTTGAAAATATAGGTCTACTAGGTTTATCCTGTATTGGTCCTCCTTGCAGTGCATTATGGACAAGAAATTCTAAGTTGTAATTTTCTTCATGTTTCTTGTACTTGGTATATATTGAGTTTTGTGGTGTCATAGTGTTCATTAAATGAGAAAGATTTCTGCCTTTTTTTCCTTCAAGTATTATTTTCTTTGCTCCCTTCATTATTTTATGGAAACAGCATTTACTTGTAAGGAAATTGCTTAAGGCTGTTTTACATTAGTCTTTAACAAATTTGTTTTCTTTCTATATTTGTTTAGGGTAAAGTTTTTATCACTATATCATGAAGCTCACAAATCTTTCCTTCTGAAATACATCCTTTCATAATATATATTCATTCATATTTGCTACCTTAATTTTGAACATATGGAACTTAAATTATATTTTATTGTATTTTAAAATATTTCATTTTTCTGCTAATTCTAATAGTTGCAAGATTTATGAGTCAGTTTATTTATGGATTTTAGAAATGCCTCTTGCATTTTAAGTAACCTTTGAGTAGATTCCTGAGATTAGAAATTCTACTTTTTTTTTTTTTTTAGAAATTCTACTTTTTGTGTGTTTCATATTTTCATATTCCTATAAATATTCTTGAGCTATTTTTTGTGATGGAGTTCAATTACATGAAAATTGTTTGATTATTTTTTGCCTGGTTTTCAAGTTTTGTTATGTGGACCCATAACAGCATTTAGTGTAAAACTGTTATTTCCCACCACTGAGGTAGATTCTTTCTACGTTTTTGGCTCAATGCCTTTGAATAATGGGGATTCTCGGTGTGGCTAATAGAAAATGGCACTGTGCTTGTTGTGAAGGTCAATCACTATCACTTCTAATCATCACTGTTCCTCTATCCCTGCCCTCTGCTAGTTTTCTTACATGCCTATGCTTATTAATACTCAATTAAATTTTCCAGATTGTCTGCCGCAGCTTTCTGGAGTTCTGTCTTAGTGGAATTCTCTCCATACTGGTACTCTGGTGTGCAATCTGTAGTCATTTTGCTCTCCCTGAATTCTCAGTTCTGTCTTCTCAAGTCAGGGAGTCTGCCAGCCTTCTTCTCTATATTTCCTCTTTCTTCTTTCCTCTTGAAAGAGTCAGAGACTTTTTCAAGATGATTTTTGTGCTTACCTTATTTTCTGTACTTTAGGGGTTGTTGTTGTTCATTGGCGATATCTAATGTTTTAAAAAGTATCGTTTCATAAGTTTTGCCTATTTTTTGATTCTTTTCAAATGGAAGGAAAATGGAATCCCCTTTTCTCCATTTTTTCCTGGATTTCAAATATATACATATACCCACATATACCCAGTTGAGGAAACAAGACAGAATTAAATGTTATGTAATGATGGTATGAAGGATTAGTGTCTCAGTCAGCTTGTGCTGCCATAACAAAATACTATAGGCTGGGTGTTTTAAACAACTGTCATTTATTTTCTCACAGTTCTGGAGGCTAGAAGTCAAAATCAAAGGTGCCAGCATGGTTAGTTTCTAGTAAAGATTCTCTTCCTGGCTTTTGAGATGGCATCTTCTTACTGTGTTCTCATAATAGCAGGAAGAAAGAGAGAGCAAACTCTCAGGTGTACCTTCTTATAAAGGTACTAATCTCATCAGGAAGGCACCAGGCTCATAACCTTAGCAAAACCTATATTGCAAAGACCTATGTTCAAATACCATCACACTGGGAAAATGCAACTTAGAACATAGCTACTTATAGGGATTATTTGAGGTAAATGCTCTAATTTTCTTAGTGGTGTAGATATTTAATTTCAGGATTCTTAAAATCTAGTTGATTAATTTGATTTCATTTTTTAAAATTTATTAATTACCTGTATGTATCAGATATAAATTTCTACTGAAAAATCTGGTTGGTTATTTGATTACTCATAAAATATGGCCTTCCTAAACTAAAATAATAAGAGTATTAATAAATAAGAGTACTAAAGTATTAAGGTACTCTTCCTAAAATACATACTCTTTACCACAATCAAAATTACAAATATAATAGTCCTGGGGTGCCTAGGTGGCTCAGTTGGTCAAGCATCTGACTTCAGCTCAGGTCATGATGTCACAGTTCCTGAGTTCTAACCCAGCAACAGGCTCTGTGTTGGTAGTTCAGAGCCTGGAGCCTACTTCAGATTCTGTGTCTCCCTCTCTCCAGGCCCCTCTCCCGCTCTGCTTCTGTCTCTCCCTCTCAAAAATAAATAAATATTAAATAAAAATAGTCTTACACTTCCTAATCAAAGTCTTTTGTTTTCCTCAGAGTAAATCTTTTAACTAATGTAGCATATATAGCTGAACACCACTTTTCAACCATTACATACATAAAACAACACATTTTAAAACAAGGCACTTGGTCCCTCATTCCGTTAAGCATCCAACTCTTCATTTTTGCTCAGGTCATGATCTCACAGTTCATGAGATTGAGCCCCGCGTTGGGCTCTGTGTTGACAATGTGGAGCCTGCTTGGGATTCTCCCTCTCCCTCTCTCTTTCCTCCTACCTTGCTCTCTCTCTCTCTCAAAATAAATAAATAAGCATTATTATTTTTTTAAATAAAGGTTTTATGTTTCTTATTTTTTTCCTCTTAATTTTTTTACCTTTATATCTCTATAAAATATATCAATGTAACATGTCTTGGTCTCAATATAGCATGTACAGACAGGTCAAAAGTAAAATACATCCCATTCGGGCAAAGGAGAAAAAAGTGGAGTCTTGATGGTGAAAACAGCGATACAAGCAGAAGTGTTGAAATTCCTCAAAGTATAGACAACTTCAAAATAATTTTGGGTGCACATGCTAATCTAAATAAAAAATAACTTTAATGATATTCGCACAAAACTCAATAACTATACTTAGTTAATCAGTACTGATTTTGTCTCCTTTTCTTCAATGTATCACAGTTATGTAAAATAACATAGTTATGTTTATTTCAAATATTTAGGTTTAAGCTATACTGTCTTCAAGAATCCATTGCCTGAGGATTTAAGTTCATAAAGTGATAATGAAACCTATAGATCATTTGTGACAGTAAGGAAAATCATCAAATGCAATTTTCAAATTGCCTTCTTCTCCTAGTCTCTATCTACCCCAAATGGTACCAATAGACGTTTTTATAAAAACAGAAAAATAAGAAGAAATGAGAGTTGAAAATCTCAAATATTTTTATAAAATCATTTTAGAATTTCTTTGATTATTTTGCCATTTAGTCTTAAGGACAGTGAAATTTTTATGTTCATGTTTGGAAAAACAAAGTCTTAGAAAGGTTCTAGTGTTTATTTTTATTAAACTGACATACTATTATTTTACTTTTGACAATCTAGTACCCATTCTTTTTTAACAATAGAAATCTATTGCTGTGATTTAAAAATTATTATTACTATAATTTTCAAGTTTATAATATAGTAACAAATATATTAAAATTGTGATATTAAAACATCTTTTATTGTCTTAACTTGAATGAAGCAAATAAGCTAAAATAATTCTATTTATTCTTCAAAAGCAGTGTCTGACAATAATTCTTTCTGCTATTTTCAAACTTTTTAATCTTTACAGACTATGGTGCCTTGTTTCGTAATTGGTAAATTGATGGTATTGTTAAGTTATTTCTAACATGACTTGAACCTGCTCTTTGAAACCTTTATGAATTTCACTGAATTCTGATTATTTAGTCACCACTAGGGGGAACTAAACCCCCTAAAGTTCAATTAGTGACATTTTTTAAGTGATTCACTTTTAAAATGCTTCACTTAGGATGTAATTTTGATTGTGAGTTTTGTATACAGGTGACATTTTGTATATAAAAGAGGTTTAAATAAAAGAGTGTAGCGACGATGGATGAATGGAACTCACTATCAGGCTTACCCCTGCTAGGAACCAACTGGAAAAGAATCCAAATAGTTCTGCCCTGTGTTATGGATCTCTTGCTATGTGCATTGAACAATCATTTCACGTGAATGATAAGAGTTTTAGCACCCATACTTTTTTCACCTCCTTTTTCTTCTCTGTACATTTTCATCACATATGTATCATTAGGATAATTTCTCAACAAAGCTTCAGGCTGCTAAGAGTATTTCTCTTTTCTGTTGAGAGAAAGGAGACAAATTTTGGAAATTTTGGAAACCTTTGGGTTCCAGTGCACGGTGTGAAATACAAAATAAAACAACTGATCCCCAGAAGACTTGGAATGATTAAACTCTGTTAAATGGAATAAATCTGAAGGATCAGGTAGAACACAATTGAAACATAATCTTAATAATAATCATAATCATAGGTAATCCAGATGTATACTAAATGAAGGCACGTATAGGACATGTGACAAAATAAAAAAAAAAAAAAAAGAATCCAGTCATTGCTAAGCAGATTACTAGGTGAAACAAGATGCTTATTGGTCATTAATGAAAAACTAGAATTTATTTTTGTGTGTAAACAACAAGATGGTTCAGGCAGTAATAAATTTCTATATTAGGAAGCCCAGCTTCTATAGTCCCTGAAATAGAGATAGCAGATAATTTTGGGTTGAATGTCAAATGAATAGAGAACATTGGATTTTGAGAACATGTTTTGAAGTGTTACCAGTATTTTCTAGGCCCATAGTCATCATTAATTTCTCTAAGGCCTTCAGTACCTCGACAGACGATGCAGAACTATGTCTCAGATGCCCTGATTTCTAGTGGACTACGTCTCTCCGTGTCCCACACTGATCCACAAAGGGCTTCATGTTAGGCACCCACAATTATTTAGCACCCACAATTATTATTTTATAAATGGAAAGTATTATTCCTAATGAAGGAACATTTTATGACATAGATCATAAAGAACTTTAGTGACTACTGAATTTAGAAACACTCACCAGTTCTGTTTCACTTTCCTAAAGGACATAATCGGTATGATTGCTGTACTAAAGAAAAAAATTATAAGTGCAATGCCTAGAAACTAAACAAACTGTATCCTTATACAGAGCTAAATACTGTGAATAATATACCTTAATGTGCTGGATTCTACAGAAAATAAATAATGGAAATAACACTCTAATCATATTATTAATTTATAATGCTCCTCTCAAAACAGAATCTGGGACACTATGTGAGGAACAAACAAAAATTATACCGACCTGGGCACCTTGCCCAGAAATGCAACCACCAAAAGTATACATAACTATGGGAGAAAAAAAAAAAAACCAACATTCTAGTCAAAAGAAAAAATAGTTGGAGAGAAAATAAAGAAAGGAAAAAAAATTACTGAATTAAAAATGAAAATGCTGTAATTGTAACCGTTGGTAAATACGATGATCCCATCAGATTTATTAACAACTTTGAATATTACCGAAAGGGAATAAGATAGGGTGACTAAAATAGAAGAATAACTATTTTACTAGTAAGGAATAATTCCAAAAAAATCTATTCACTGACCAAAATAAAGATACTTTTAGGATACCAGAAAGCATCATTAATAGAGCAAACATTGTTTAGCTCCTGCCCTTGTCTTCTAGGTGAAATAACCCATGGTCTCAGATGCTCAGATGGAAGAGCTTAGGGAGCAGGTCTTTTCAATATGCTAATTACAATTAGTGTATATGTTTAGGGTTGTGGATCTTAGTGGTGGCTGAGAATATTTGTGTGTGTATGTGTGTGTGTGTGTGTGTGTGTGTGTGAGGATATTTAAGGAGACAGAACTTTAAATTGCCTAGATGAGGTTTATGTAAAGCTGCAATGAGTTGCAATAATAAGAACATTTTTCTGTCTTCAGCAAACAACATATGATTCTAAATTCTGGGTTAAATTTTAAGCAGCAATGCGGTCTTATACACTTATACATAAAATTAAAGCTTGGGGTCTTGACAGCCTTTTTAATATGTCCCAGTTCTATTCTCTACCATTCCCACTGACATCCTCTTATGGAAAAAAAAAAAAAAAGAAAGAAAAAAAAAGAAAAAGAAAAAGAAGAAAAGAAAAGAAGAAACAACAGGGCATCCATATTTGGGGAAAAAAAGACTATTGCTCAATTATCAATCAGAAAATTTACTAGGCCATGCTTGGAATCATACATGAATGTGAATTAAGCTAACATAAGCTACCTTAAATACGTCTTTCATTAGAAATGAGGCTACACAGCTGATGAGAAAGAAGAGTGTCTGCGACTGTGAAGAAAAGGGTTGTGAAAGAACCCAAAGCCATTGAACTGACCACTGCCCTCACAGTACTTTTCTTCTATTTTGAAGACAAAAATTTCTAGCCAATAGGAAATGTTTTGGGGGAAATGGGCAGGGAGTGTGACATTGTAGGGCTGGAGACAGGATTAACAAAAAGATGAATTAAAGAGATGAATAAGAAATAACCAAAAGGTAGAAGGAAGACCAAACAAAACACAAGTTTTGTTATTGAAGCCAAGGACAGATAATTTCCAATAACAAGATCGGGTCAATACTGTCAAATATTGTAGGAGGTCAAAAAAGACATGTCTTGATACTCCACAGTTCAGTTGGCATAAAGACATTACTTGTTGATCTTAGAAAAGCAATGTCAACTGAATGGTGAGGCTATTACCCAGACTGCGGTCGGTTGAAGAATGATCTGGAAGTATTGAAGGAGCAGTGCCCATGGCAAAGAAAAAAAAAAGACTGCAGAGAAAAATAGGACTAAAATATTTTGTGTTTTCTTGCTTAGTTAAATGAAAGAAATCTGAATATATTTCAAAACTCAGAGGAAGAGGATTGTGGAACAAGGGTTGACATGTAGGAAAGGAAGAAAATAATTGCCCTTTCACATTTCTGAGATGTAAATGAAAAGGATTCAAAATACAGTAGAAGGACCACACTGGAAGCTATGGAGTGGAGAAAACCAGGTTAGAACATTGCTAAGTTTGTGTGAGTTGGGTGAGGATTGATTCTTGCAACCGAATGACATCTAATGTCATTATGAAATAGGAGCTCAGTCTTATGCTGGTCATGTGTGAGTACATGTTGGATTAAGACACTGTGGAAAGTACAAGCTGAAATAAACACTAGGAACAAATGAATTGGCTAGAAAGCTGTCTGGAAAAACAAAAGACTTCAGCACAATTTTATTAACCACCTTCATGCTGGGAAACAGAACTTTGCAAATAGACTCTCTGACTTTGGTTTTTAAAATTGTGTAGAAAACGTAGATGTAAGGAGTCACATAAATAGAATATTGAGTACATCAAAGGTCATACAAAGGAGGAGGATGACAAAATAAAACCAATACAGTGACAGTATTGTGAAGAGTGTGGTTGGATCTTACCAATTATGGGTTGGTTTGGATGAAAATGGAGAACATGGAAAGAGCTGGTGTATATGGAGAAAGTAGTTGGGTCAAGAGAGTAGGAAATGAATAAGAGAAAAGTAGCACTGGGAGGATCAGAGTGACGGAGACCATGGCAATTGCTTACATCTGGACTATGATTTGAATACAATGGCTTAAAGACATCAGAGGAGGTTAATGAAGATAGTGTACTTGTGTGTGTGTGTGTGTGTGTGTGTGTGTGTGTGTGTGTGTAGAAATGTGGTGGCTGTTAAAATCAAGAAAGTGACTAAGAGTCGATGCATCAGAGAACACTGAAGAGCAGTGGAACAGGGAGGGAGGAAATATGGAGGCATTGAGTTTTATTTTTTTTTTTTTCTTGCCTTTAAGTAGTTTATTTTATTTTTTTTTATTTATTTATTTTTTATTTTTTAATATATGAAATTTACTGTCAAATTGGTGTGATGCTAAGTGAAATAAGCCATACAGAGAAAGGCATTGAGTTTTAAAGTGAATGGTTGGTGGTATTCCTGGGTGGCTCAGTCACTTCCGACTCTTGATTTTGGCTCAGGTCATGGTCTCATAGTGAGTTGGAGCTTGGGATTCTCTCTCTACCCTTCCCCTTCTCTCTAAATAAATAAATAAACTTTTTTTTAATTATAAAGTAATAAAATGAGAGGTAGCAAATTTATATAGAGTAGTTTCAGTGAGTTCTGAAGACTAGAGCCACAGCAGTTAAACAGTAAGTGGGAAGTCTGAGTTACATATAAAAGTAAAATACTCTGAAAAGAAAAGACAAGATAGATGGTGGTGGCTACAGAAGGTGCAGAATGAAGGAAAGATTCATTTTATATGTTCACTTTTGGCATAGAAACTCTCAGGGTCCAGGGAAGCCATCAAATTATTAACAATAAGGAAGTTTGAATATTTAAGATACATGGTATAAATGGTTAGAAATCAACCTAGTAAAGAATGGCAACCAGTAGCATCTTGGGGGTGGGGGGGGAGAAGGCATTTAAAGAAGATAATCCTCCAAGAGTGTCTGAAGAGAAAAGCAGTATTTGAGCATATTAGAAATATTTGCATTATCTCTTATAATGTGTTCACTACCTTACTTTTTGGGACTTACCATATTTCCATATGGCATTCATGTGTATTGTATTTTTAATAGGTATATGAATAACTTGTCTGTCTAATAATATCATAAATTTATTGGGGAAGCATATAAGAATGAATTGACATTTTGATAATATCCAAAATATATACTCCAGGATCTTTACATATTACATGTTTTAAAAATACTTCCTAGATGCATTTATTATCAAAAAATAAACATTAAACATGCATATTTGCTTGCGAAATTTAACTTTGTGTACATTGACAATGGAAATTAAATGATTGGTTTAAAAAATGAAAAAAATATAGAGTTCACTATGTTGGTTTCTTATTTAAATAATTGCCTGAGGACTAATAAATTTAGCATAAGATATGTGATGATTCTACTTTTCATTTCCATCTGTAGAAGTAGAATCTACTAACAAATCATTATGAAATGGATAAAAAATAAAATATGGTAGGGATATATAGCCATAAAAATAATTTTCTTTTTTTAAGTTTTTATTTTATTTTATTTTATTTTATTTTATTTTATTTTATTTTATTTTATTTTATTTTATTTTATTTTATTTTATTTTGAGAGAGAGAGCACACACACGAGTTGAGGAGAGGCAGAGAGAGACAGAGACTGGGAATGCGAACCAAGCTCTGCACTGTCAGCTCAGAGCCTGACGCGGGGCTTGAACTCATGAATCGTGAGATATGACCTGAGCTGAAATTGGACAATCAAACTATTGAGCCATGTAGGCTCCCCAGAAATAATTTTCTAATAACTAAATTTACTAAATGTATTTCAACCAATATTCTTAATGTATTCTAAAAAAAAATAATGTTCCAACTCCATAATTTTAGTTCAATAAAAGTTATATCCAATATTTGTCTCCTCTGTTGGGACTACCATAATAACCTAGATATTTTCAGTATCTTGAATGTATTGTTAGGTTATGATAATAAATAATTCTGCCACTTTATAACAATATACGATTTGTTATAATTATTTAAGAGCTACAAATGGTAATGTGATTTTGATTTCTTAGTTTGCTGAAGAGTCTAATTTAAGCAATAAGAAAAGATCTATTTTTTAGGGGTGATTTTAGAAGATCTGTTTTTAGAGTTTTATTTATTTATTTATTTTGCTTTTAAACTGAGAATTTCCTTTAAAATGATAACTACTTCACTTTTGAAAAATCTTCCATCAACTCTATCAAGAGCTAAATATTCTAATTGTATTGTATGTGTGGCATAAGTCACATCAATTGAGAAGTGATTCATTTGAACAAACATTATATTAGTAAAGTTAACATATTGTTCATTTGCTTTTGATTATAATAATCACCCAAGATCACTATGCAGCTGAAACATGAATTGTCAAATATAATTTTGGTTCTTATTCATGACAGTGACAGATAAATTCCAACTACTGTTTTACAAATTTTCACTTAAAATAGTTGATTTAGTAGTGTGTATTAAAAAAATATTTTTTTGAGTATCAGATTTTAGATTTCCAAAGGCCAGTGTGTTTGTGCATACGTATCAGCAGATTTTGCTGTTTTCTTTAATATTTGCTATTACTTACCTTTTCAAAGACATATTTCAGACTCAAATGCTTTTTGATGCAAGGTATGTAACATGCATATAAAAAGTACTTATTGAATTTCTTCAATCCAGAAGATCTCGATGTCTATATTTTTCTACCATCACTTTCTGCAAACATGTTCTGGCATATGACCTTCCCCCAGACAGGACCATGGACAGATCCCATGTTCTTCTAATTATTTACAATTAGACTATTTCTTTATGGTAATAACAACTTACTTTCAGGTATTTTCAAGCTTGCTAAATTCCAACTTAAAACCTTCCACTTTGCATCTAATTCAGACATCCTTGCCATGTGGAGTAAATTTCATTCAAGATGGTTCAGGCCATGCCACCTTCTGTGGGCATCCATTTTGTCCATGGGAACTTCACTCCTTCTTTCCATACCAAATGCATGCTGACTTACAGCTACTATTTCTCTGCCATTTAATATCACAGATAACTCCAACAAACCCCTACTGCTTTCATAATTCATCATGAGAGGAGAAAGTGCTCAACTCCAAGTTGTTGTCTGCTTACCATGCTTTATGGAAAAACATGCATTTTTAACATCTTGAATTCTCCACCACTAGGGACTGTAGTGATCTTATGAGTTTCTACAGGTCAGCAAGCATTCAATGTATTTCGGATAAGGTATAGTGGTGCTGGTGGTTGTGGAGGTGATATTAATGATTACAGCTGAGATATTACATACATCTTATCTCTTTTATCTACTATTTTCCTGACAGAGAAAGCAGATTATTCACCCCTGTATCCATTTATTCAACAAATATTTATCCATATTCCTTACATCTTCCTAAGCATGAGAATACAACAGTGAACAGAACAAAGTCAGTATTTTTCTCTTTCAGAGGAGATTATCTTCTAGTTGTGAAAAATGGTTTGTCAGAGGAGGTGATAAAAGTCGTGAAGGAAAAGTAACATAAGGTAGGAAGGTAGACAATGAATTCTTGGATATATATTATAATAGTATTGTCAGAGAAGAGATCATTGATGAGGTGACATTTGAACAATGACGTAAAATAAATGGAAAAGGAGCCATCCAAATAGAGAATTTCTTAGGAGTATAAAGAAGGTTTCGTGTTAATGCAAAGGTTTTACTTCATATGTTTGTAAAGTAGCTGGAAGGACAATGTGGGGCTGAAGGCAGGAAGCAAGGAGGAGAGTGAGGAGTGCAATCAGAGGAGACAGCGTATCATGTATGAATGCATGTTTACATATTAGAATGAATGTTTGTAACACAACAGAATATTCAGAAACATTGTCATTTTCCCAGTAAATGTTTTATATAATCATTACAAAACAAATTCTTGCAAATTAGACAAAATTAACTTACAATGGAAAGATTTGGCAAGCTTTTATATCATAATTTGAAGCATTCATCAAAAAAGAGAAAGCACTATTTGTTCTTTAATTTAAAAGAATGCATTGCATTATTTCAGCAAAGTTTTAACCAAAAGACATGTGAATAGAATATGTTTAGCAGAAAATAGTAAACCAATATTAATGATAGCTTATCCAGTACAAATTGATTTTGTCATAAATTAAAACTTGAAATAAAAAAAAGGGGGGGGGGGAGAAATCCAGAATTCTGCCTAGCCAAAATCCAATTTGGTGTTGCATGTTCCTATATCCATTAGCAACATACTCATGTTATGAATTTGGTTTAAAATATAAAAAATATAAAGAGGCACCTGGGTGGGTCAGTCGGTTAATCATCTGAGTCTTGATTTCAGTTCAGGTCATGGTCTCATGATTTGTGAGTTCAAACCCCACATTGGGCTCTGCACTGACAGCACAGAGCCTGCTTGGGATTCTCTTTCTCCCTCTCTCTCTGACCCTCCCCAGCTTGTACTTCTGTGCTCTCTCTCTCTCTCTCTCTCTTAAAATTTAAGATAAATTTTAAACAAAAAAAAATGAACAAAAAATACAAAGCAATATAAAAGGATTTATCAGTGGTTAGACATAAAGGTCCCCTCTCCGACAAAAATTCAAATATTCTGAATACCATAGCATTCTACAATTACTTGAAATAGTAATGATATAACCTGTTCTACTACAAAAAAAAAAAAAAAACTCTAGGATTTTCTATTATCAGAAAAATATGAGGCTGTTAAATACCTGTGGTTGTTTGATGATTAAATACTTGACCTATATTTCTAGAAACAAGAGTGAGAGAACTATCTGCCAGAGTAATTTTATATGTTCAAAATCAGAACCAGATTTTAGAGAATCTGGAAGTCATAAGGGCCTGGTTAAAAGACACTTTAATTTATCTCCTGTGACAGTGGAGCTTATACAATTTTGAAACAAAAGGAGATACAGAAAATATTCATTATTTAATAAAAATGAAATATAAAAGGAGAAGCGAATCCTTCTGTGGAATAATGATTTTCATCATTCAAATACAATTTGGTTAACCCTATAACTTTCTCATCTAGAAATCACAACAGAAAGATTTCTAATATTATGTAATATATAGCTTTGATTAAACGGTCATCAAAGGATTAAAAGTTTTGTTTTTCAGATAAATTACTTAAACCACCAAAATATATCCAGGGGAAATAATAATGATAATAATAATAAATTATATATATTATCATTAATAATAATATTATTATCATAATTATTATTATTTTGACAACAGTGGAAAGCTTCAAAATTATAGTTACTTTTGGATTTTTTATTTTATTTGTGAGATTAAAAAAAATCAAACTCGGGGCGTCTGGGTGGCTCAGTCGGTTAAGCATCCGACTTCAGCTCAGGTCACGATCTCGCGGTCCGTGAGTTCGAGCCCCGCGTCGGGCTCTGGGCTGATGGCTCAGAGCCTGGAGCCTGCTTCCGATTCTGTGTCTCCCTCTCTCTCTGCCCCTCCCCCATTCATGCTCTGTGTCTCTCTGTCTCAAAAATGAATAAAAAAACATTTAAAAAAAAAAAAATCAAACTCAGGAACAAATGACTCAAAGGAAATCAGACTGCTGAAAGAGGTCTCAGAACAATGCACAATTCTAGTTACTTGTGGGGCACTTTCTTAGAGGAATATACCTGGAGGCTAAGTCTTTGTTCCCCCCCCCCCAATCATACTCTTAATTATATAGTTGACAAACACTATTGAAAAACACAGACTGCTATATAATTCCTGGAAACCAAGATAGGTAAATTAATCTCAGTATTAGAAACTTTAATAATTTGTACTTATTCCCTATAGTGATCTTGTTTCTTATGTGTTGTTTCCTTATGTTTCTTTTCCTGCTCTTTATGCTCCAGCCAAACTAAGAAACAGAGATCTACATTTCTTTTTTTCTATGTAT
Organism: Panthera tigris; assembly: GCF_018350195.1. NCBI lineage: Eukaryota > Metazoa > Chordata > Mammalia > Carnivora > Felidae > Panthera > Panthera tigris. The sequence continues at coordinate 221,981,929 of NC_056660.1, forward strand.
TATTTCTAGAGACCATATTACTTCGTTCTTGCTAGAGAGCCATACTTGCTGAATGAAAATCCAAGTGGCTTTGGCAAGTTTTATAAAATGTTGCTTTCCATTTTCTTCTGCACAATGAGGACAGCACGTACACCTATAGCACAGAGATGTGAGGACTAAATGAGTTTATGTAGACTTTATAAAGATATTTGTTATCTAATATCTTTTCTCTCTGAAGCATAACTAGGATTTTTGCTTAAACAGAGTTCAGGGACCTTCTCTTTAGCAAATTCTTGGCCTGGGGTATATCTTCATCCTTACTGTCCTGTTAGGATCTATGCAGTCTGGATTTATGGTAGAGACATGCTGAATTTACCTTATTAGCTTCGTGGACTTCCCTACCTATCATGCGAAGTGCTTTCCTGGCAGACGACCAGAGCTGGTCCCTCTGAATTCAGGGGATCCAGAGCAAAACTTCTCTTGCCCAGGTGTAAGGATGGTCCTGGTGAAGAGGGTTTTGACTGAGCATTGATGGATATAAGTGCAGCAAACCAAAAATAGCAAACAGTGTAAATGGAAGTAGAACCGAACAACTGTGGCTGGAAAACATCCGGAAGGACAGGTACTTCAACTGGATCTTAGTTAGAGCTCCATATATACTAGAACTGTATGCAAATATATGGAACAAATGCTACTAGGTATGTTGGTGCAAGATTGTAAAATACAACTATTGATGTTTGTTGTTGTTTTGTTTTTTATCACTGTTGATTCCGCTATTACTGTGACTTTTCTGATGGCAGAGGCGAAAGGTATCTACAGGCAAGCGTTGCAAATATTGATAAGGAGAAACAGGAAGCTCAAAGAGGAAAATGTTTACAAATGTTATGGACTGTCATTGTGAGAACCTACATTTGGTCAGTTGTCTTACTGAAGGGAAAACAAGGGAAATGACGGAGACATATTTCTATATATTATAATGAACAAGGAATATTTTTTTAATCCATCCTGGGTTTTGAAAGGGTGACTATTTATCCACACCTCCCTACTTTTATTTATGTTGACTTACTTAGACAGTCTCCTATTGCTCTTGGAATCAGTAATTTTTTAGCTTATATGTATTTAATCCATTAGATTTGTTGTAAAGAGGTATAGATTATAAGCAAACTTCTATTTATAATACACATGTTCACTACTAACATGGGTATGTGTTAGAGTTGATCCAGAAATTAAGTAGATCTGATGGTAATATGCAATATGTATATTAAATTAGAAAATTGACAGCTAACGGGAAAACTTAAAATATAAAAGCAACAATGATACTATTGGAACTGTTGACATCTTTGCAAAATGCCAAAAAGACGTGATGGTAGTGAAATAAAATTCATGCAATTCATAAAACATAGAAATGAATATATTTGGGCAAAATGTTATTTTTGTAGTCTTCATCGTGAAAAACACCTGAAGACAAAAAAAAAAAAGAAAGATGCCTCGTTTTATACCAGTATAGCATAGAATGAAGTGGACTTACAATTAAGAATAATCTATATAGAGAAGATAAGGAATATATCGAAGAGTATATAAAATTATACTTAGATACAGATCAAGAAGTAAAACTACATGTTTTTAAAAATTAATTAATATGCTATAGATTTCTAAACTATCACTCTCCAAGTGTTTAAGTAATTTTTTTTACAGCTGTCCTAAGCCAAAACATGATAGCTCTGTTCAAGAAATGGGTCTATACATTTTAGGCCTAGTAATTTGTTGGATTTCTTACAGATGTCCCTGTGTTTCTCTTGAAATTTGAAATATCCTGGAGTGCTCCCCTCTGCGAATTCACCATAGTGCTCCAGGAAACGGCAGCACGCAGTTCGCAGGTACATTGTATCGGTAGCCTAATGAAATAGCCTCCTTGTTGCACTTTCTGTGTCTGAGCTTTCACTCCTAATCCACATTTATATCCAGTGCCCTCAAAAATATTTTTGCATCAGACTACTGTCCTATAGCATTATCTGTAATTACTCCCCAAGTACTTTTGGAATCAAGTTCAAGCTTTTTCCCATTTCACTGGATTACCCTTAACCTGCCTGAATGTATTTCCAATGCTTAGTTTTAAATATCTTCCAAAAGGTATATTGAAGTTTTAACCCCCGTGTCTGAGGATCTGACCTTACTTAAAAATAAGATTCTTACAGACGTAATCAAATGAAGATGAGGTCATTAGAATGGTCCCTAAGCCTTATGATATCCTTACAATAAATACGAGGAAAACACAATGCGGAGGCAGAAACATACAGGGCCATGTGAGGGCAGAGGCAGACTCTGGGGTGATGTGTCTATACAAGGAGAGCCACGGATTGCTAACAAATCTCAGAAGCTATTAGAAGCAAGAAAGCATCTGCTCCTGCAGGTTTCAGAGAGAGTATGGATCTACCCACCCCTTGGTTTTAGATTCTTAGCCTCCAGAATTGTGAGACAAGCAATTTCTGTTTTTACGCCCTTCGGTTTGTGGTATTTTGTTACAGCAGCCTGACAATCTAATACAATTATATAGAGGTAAATGAGGATAATAAATGCAATCCATTGCAAATCATGAGAGAAACAGCGCTTTTATAGTTTAAAGTGGACCTTATACATATGTATAATTTCATTTTAATATAAAATACCACAAGTGAGTAATCATAATCACCTGCATCTGTATTGTGCTTACTAGTTTACAAAGCACTTGCAATTAGAATATTTCCCGAAATGCTGAATATTACATAACATGCCACATAAAGCAAGTATTCTATCCTTTTGGAATGTGAACAGAGTGCTGGGAAAATTTTGATATCCAGTCACTGGCATGTATATTCAAGGCTCTTAGTCTTTCTGAAATCCATAGTTTGTAAGCAAAAGAGATGGCAATTGTATTCTGATGGCTGATTCCAACCACCAAGTTCAAGTCACTATGCCTCCAAATCTCATGTTTTTAAAGCATAGATGCCATTTTCTTGATTCTTATCATTAACTACAAACAGGACAAAGGATGGTGTATTTATATAAAAACGGTCCAGAAGGTCTTCATGTCTGAAGAAAGTTTTAATGTTTATTTATTTATTTTGAGACAGAGTGAGAAAGTGCATGAACATGCATATGAGAGGGAGGGAGGGAGGGAGGGAGGGAGGGAGAGAGAGAGAGTAAAAGAGATAATCCCAAGCAGGCTGCACACAGTCAGTGGGATCCTGAGGGGAAATCAATAGACGGGTGGTTAACCAACCTAGCTACCCAGGCACCCCTTACGTGTCTGAAGTTTTTTGGTTTTTTTTGTTTTGTTTTTGGGTTTTTTTTTAGTGTAATGAAATGTTTGGTATCATCGTATGAAAAAAGTTAGGTATTATTTTAGGTCTTATTAATAAATCATCTGGTCCTAGAATTCTGATACTGCTTTTCTAATCTTGCATTTAGATATCCCCTCTGTACATTTATCCTACATGTGATACATTTTTCTCTCTGAATATTCATACAGTTTTCTGGCTCTAACAGTTGCCAGAACTAAATGTCATGCCAAAATTCCAGGACTCAGCAGAAGCAAATAGCAAGATTGGCTAGATGCCTTAGGACAAAATCATGATCATGGCCACTGTGAGTGGTATTTGTGCAAAGAGACATTCTGTTTCTTCCAACTATAACTTTTGGAGTCTTAATTTTCATGTCAAGGGTGTTTGAGAAGGTCGAGTTTCTTATCAGTATTTGTATGACACTTACAATTTAAACAAGTGGAAAATTCCATCATTTTCTACTTGGATACATCCTTCCTTCAGATATTTTGACTTATTATCTAGAAAGTTTTATTCGTTTACTGTAAATTCTAGATGTAAAAAGGCTATGTAATGAAAAGGAGGTGAGGAAGGGTAAGTGGATCTTGCTTAGCATTTTCACTTTGTTTCCTAAAACCATCATTTCCAAACACAAACACTGCTCACTTAACAACACAAAGTGTGGTGTTGCAGAACACTTCTGTGGTTTTCTCAGGTTAAATTTGGCAAAACTTCAGATGACTTTAAAAGTGCTGCAATTCAAGGATTTTGTGGATGAGGTACCTGGGGGGAGAGTAAACCAGTAACCATGCTTTAGATCCTGAAAGAATGTGAGAATCAAACCTGTATTTGCATTTTCATCGCGTGCTCAACGCATATTCCAACTGGTAATTTTCTTGTAGAAATATTCCCTTTTGTTCAACTTCTATTTAATATGAAGTGAAATGTATAAAATATAATGTTGAGGCCCATTTATTGGTATTTTACTGTTTTTAAGTGTATAAAACTCTGATTCCAGTTGAAATTATTTTTCTTTGGGTAGAAACAATTGATATATTTTTTTCCAGGACTGCAAAGTTAATATTCATTGTGAGAGCAGCATGATGTCTGATAACAAAGATCCCAGAATCAGATCATCTGCATTTAATTTCTAGACCACCCCACCCCCTCCTAAGCATATTAGCTGTGTGATCTTAGACAATAACTTAACATCTCGGTGCTTCAGTTTCTTGTTTGTAAAATAAGCATAAGGACAGTTGCTGTCTAATAGTTACTTGCAATTATTAAAGAAGTTAATATATGTACAAAATTCAGAATATTGTCTGAAAAATTATGAAGCACTGTAACCATGATCTATTATGAACAAATACCGTGGGATGTATCAAAATAATGTTGTTGGCATAAATATCAGGAAGGAGAATTATAACAAACAACAAATAAAACAAACCCTAGAAACAAAGCCCTGCTTCTCCATCTCTCACTTTTTATATAAACAGATCTATATTCATGAAACACTCATTGACTTAGAAAAACAGATGACCATATTTTTCGAGAAGGAAGCTAAATTTTCCTGTGGTCCTATAACAGTCAAGCACGTATTATATACTGCTTTAGCACATTTGAAATCATCTGGTTTCCACTGGCTTTTGATTTTGTTAAATTAATTGGAAATTTGGAACCTCCTAAATTTTTCAGTTTCAGGAAACTGCAACTCTCCCTTTAAGTGGTTAAGTAAGAGAGTGATTCAATATTTACAAAGACCCCGTGATAAATTATAAATTAAATATCAAAGACATAACCTACATATGAACTCCATGAGTACATGTCTTCTTGAACTTGTCAAATAACTAAATTCAGAATATATATGTGTGTATATATATACATATACATATATATGCAAATATATATATATGTAAATATATATATGTGTAATTTAAAATCTTCTTTTATCAGAATTTTAATGTATATACCATGTGTCCTTCTGAAATTTTGGGGAAAAAATTATCCTAAAGATAAAATATTTATTGATTGATTAAAATATACTGGGGTATGTTAGTATACTCAAATATAGATGTTCGAAAGATTCTATTTATACAGTCAGACATTTTTGCCATCATTCATCACTTGATATAATTATTTTGCTTGCACTGATACATTTAATGAATTCTGCTTCCAGGGATATAATGTGTAACCTTACAGATAATATTCTGAGGTCTTTATAGTTAACAAAAGGTTACAATATACTGCAACTAATTAGCCTACAATGAAATTCATCATTGAGAAGAAGAAAAATAGTATTTTTATTAGCTGAGTACATACATCATAGGGATATAATGTAAATAAATGTGGAACGTTTAAATGCATTCAAATAACTGAATGCATTTATGGAGTCAAAATACTAAAATGTCTTTCTTCTAATAACAGTAAACAATGAATTATTTCAAGTAACTGAATTATAATTATATAGTAGGCTGCGCATGAGATGCAATTCAGGATCTAATGGTAATTGTATACACATAAAACTGGGTGCTTGTGTGTAAGATGTAGGCATCTGTAGGCTTCTGTGTGCTACTCAATTTAGATTTTTAGCATTGCAGTTCTACTTTTGTATCTAGTTGCCATTACAATATAGTAGTTGAAAAATCACAACTATTTGATTTATTAACCAGACCAATTGCAGACTTTGAAAGCAGCCTGACCAAAGTAAAAAGTTACAATGGAATCTGACACTTTTAACTCAGGATAACAAACCTAGAGGGGGAAAATATTAAATCAGACTTAGAGTTATGGGGATGCAATGCAAATCTGAAATTGCCTTTTGGTCTCTTAGGAGAATAAATCCAGGTAATGGTGATGAGGGAAGAAGAAAATTCCCTTTGAGAAACCCTCATCAGTTGGATCAACTCTAATATTCAGGGAGCTGTTAAGTGTTGCAGAAAATTTGCCCTTACATCTAAATGGTCAAGAGGCAAACCACCCCTTTTCTTGTTTAACTTTGCTTCCAAGTTTCCTAATGGTACAGAGTAAAAATGGAAAATCTGACAAAATACGATATGTAATGAGTTCCATTTGTACTCGTTGGTCACTCACTCTTCTGGTCCTCCGCTCACTAACAGTTATTCTTTATGTTATGCTCACTATCGGTTCAGAGTCTCTGTGTCTTTAACTAATCCATCAGTAGCTTTAGATTTGCGTGTATATGTAAATTCTTCTCCTTTTTTATAGACTTAATTCGTCTATGGTATTTTCATGCTTAGAGTGTCATTCTGTTCATTTTAACCATTAGCTAACCTAACAGAATCTACAATTCAAGACAGAGATAATAGTCACTGAAAAGATATAAAGATGACAGGAATGTAGTGAGAGCAAGAAATTGTCTTGCTGTCAAGGTCTCGCAATTTGTGTGGCTAAAAGTGGAAGCTGAAAGGGAAGCAGAGCCATCTAATGGAAAATACTAGATCAGGTAAGATTTTGACATTTTCCAGGTACCAGTGGTTACTCATTATTGAGGATGTGTTTATTGGCAGGAATAGATGATTGTTGGAGTATATAAACCCAGCCAAGTGATCACAGTTTTCCTCACTCATTCTTTATTTATTTATCCATGCTTAGTGAATCAAACAACCACTAAAAGTCATTAACTTATATCCTGAACATTTTTGAGTACTTACAATATGCTGTGAAGTCTCAGGCTTACAGAGTTGGAACAACATGTGAGTTATCCTTGTCATAGACAGGAGTGAAATATGGATTGAAAAATACAAAAGTAATAAGTACAAAGGTAGACATATGGCTCTGTGGAAGCAGAGAGAATCTTCAAGCTTACTCTTTTGATGGGACATTTCTGTTAGATTTCAAAGGATTAGTATAGATGCTAGCCAAAAATAGAGGGTATTTTAGAGAGAATCCTAGTATGGTTGGCACATACAGCAGAAGCGATAGATATCAGAAGCAGCTGGTGGGGAAAGACCTCACATTCCCTATTAAGATTTAAATTGATGCTGAGGATAAGGAGAAGTCAATGGTAATTATGGCTTTATCATTTTTTCCTTTTATTTGCAATATGGAAGGAAGTATGAAGCATATTCTTTAGTGATATGAGGATAATGGTTGGGAAATATCCAGTGAGAGGACTGATAACAATCTAGAGGATCGACCACAAATGATATAAACTAAGGCACTGACTGAAGAAGTTAGGGAGTGGGGCAGACTGAAGAAATACCATCCAGGCATAGTTGGTGGGACTTTGATATTGTGCGTGAGCAGCAGCAATGAGAATGATTCTGAGGTCATGCCACTGTTAAGGTGTCAGTCAGGGTTCAGTCAGGAAAACAGAAAGCATACTAAATACTTCAGGCCCAAAGAAATTAAGAGTTGCCATTGGTTACTAGAGATTGGTAGGCTATAAAAGTAAAAAGAATATACTGCAGAATCTCAGGAATTAATAACTGCAAGAAGCAGATTTCACTTCAATGATTAAAGACTAGAATAATCAGAAGCAAGGATTTTGATGACAAGCCCCACAGGGTGGCGTTCATTCTTTTAGGGCAGACAGTGCTAGTTGCACTTGGGCCTCTGAGGAGGGCCTTCCCTTGTTGTTACTGATCCATCCAAGGGGATTCAGCAAATCTAATGCAGAGAGTATTCAAAGAAGGTAGGGGCTGAGTCTATTGTCTGCTGAGCCAACAGGGACTCTGAAAGAGGAATCTCCTCCCCATTTGACATATTTCACCCATCTTCTATGGCTTCCATTTGGCCAGATCCAATAGCAGTCAGGGGATGAAGGAGTGTGGGGGATCCAGTCTTCAGAGACTCAGCCCCAGCAACAAAGAACAGTATACCAAGGGTGGATGTGCAGCTAAGAGACAAGGAATAAGTAATGGATCATAGTTGGTAATTGATCTTGGCATTTCATGGTAAAGAAAAGAACTGAAGTAAATATGAAAATTTCAGTCTTGGAATGGCTGATTTAACATGAAGGAATATGGCAGAAATTGGGTTTAGAACAAGGCAATCTGTGTTCTTTCATTTGTTTTATTTTGTTTATAAACCTCTCTGACTCTGCCTCCTACTAGTGTTGGACTTGATGTCAATATGTATGATCTCTATGCCTCAGACTTCTCATTTATAACATGGAGATAATAGTACCTGTCTCATGTTAAATGCTATAGGAGA